>NW_006760390.1:1056417-1343429 GCF_000271605.1 Fomitiporia mediterranea MF3/22 | reverse complement strand
AGTGTTGTGTTCTGTGGACGTAGCAGTGATCATCTTCGGTGCGTTCGAGGCCGTTCTGTTGCGTATCTTGCGTCCCTGTTCTCACACACCTACCTGCTCTATTTTTGGCACACTACCTTCCTGCTCGACGTCAATGGCGGCATGTCGATTCCCTTCTTCGTCTGACGCGCCCTGACCGCCCCGAGGGCAACTCCCGATGCCGATGGCTGATGACGCCAACAATGATGACACCACTGCAGAGGAACAGGCCAGCCACCATGTGAAGCTGCACGAGTACTGCTCGACCGACGTCGACAACATGGTCCAACGACACATCCATGTGCGTACGTGTCTTTCAGATTTCCTTTCTTTGCATTGCGCCCTGCCTGCTGTTCACCGCAGCTGGCCCCTTTCTCCCAGTCTCTTCACTTCGGTCATTGACTCATTATTTTATTTCTATTTCTATTTCATTTTTATTCTGTTTACTATGTTTGACTGCTCGCTGACACTCGCCTACTCTTCTCGCACTCTCCCTTGTGGACTGGACTGTGCCCCCCAAACGAACTGTGTGATGTGATGCAATGCTGCCTGTGGACGCATCAACCCCTGTATGTCCGATGATCGCCCCAATGCACTACTCTCTCATATTGCCCCTGTGCTGAATTGCGGTCATTACAGTCTATCCATCTCCACCCTCTCTTGCTACCGTTCTTCTGCTCCTGCCCTCTGCACCCGGCTGCACATCTTGCCTGCACTGTGTTTCACTATACAGCCTTTGCAGGCTTCCTTGGTCCCTCACGACGCCCGCACGCGTTCGCTCACACATCCTGTTACTATCACCTCCACGGCCTGTCTGATCGGCGTGCTCCCTGTCCCCCCTATCCATACATCACGTGTCCAGTTCGGTCGACCTGTATTACCATAATGTTCTGGCATGGCTTTTTCTCACTAGTTTGACAGAACGAGAATCTAAGCATCCAGCCGACTCTAGCAAGCAACAAGATGACAGTTGATAATGGTAAAAGGGCAGTACTGTTATGAGTCAAAGGAGGAAGGTAGTATGGTTAGTTAAAGGAATTTGCTTGTATCCTTAGTACATTTAAATAAATATTATACAATTTTTTTCCTTCTATAACAGTGTTTAGAAAGTGCAAGTAATATTTAAAACAATATTTATTTTATTATCTATCAATTCTAACAATAGCTTATAATGGCTTATATTGTCTGTCAAGTCTTGTATACTCTGACAATCATTAGAAGTATTATAGATTTCACAACTCTTACATATCTTGAAAATATATGTCTTAGCCTTAAAATCCAATATATGGACACCTGGCAGACTTCTATATATTTTATATATTTTAGACATTACATTTGCATATAATACATTATAAGACTATGTTTATTTTTGTGATGACTGTAGGCTCAATTTCGGATCGACACACGATCGACACTTCAAGAAACAAATTTCATTTTTCAAGTTACATGCTGGTACTACTCTGTACAGCCTAGTTTGTGCATTACTACATACACCTTCGTCGTTACACTTTACAGACGTGCGTGTGTCCAGTAATGTCTTCACTCAGTGCGAGTGTCCAATAAAGTCCTTACGGACGTGCGTATGTCCAATGATACTCAATGCAGCCGTATCATGCGATGCAACACTGGTCGAAAAGCTTCCAGAGAACTCTCCAATATCCTCGCCACTCCACATATCATGAACCAAATAACTCTGTCCACCCTCCAGTCCTTCGACGTCAGCGAAATTGAAACTCATCGTCTGTGTACTAGAGCCCGTGTTTATGATGAAGACGTGTGTCCCAGCTGACGAATTGCCACTGAAGAACTGTGGAGGGGACGATGTGTCGGAGGTAAATGGTCTTGCTGGTTCTGCGACTGATGCGTCTTGCGAGAATGCGAGTAGCTCCTTGTTACTAATGATGGCGACTTGGTCTGCACTTAGCTGGCTCAGCTACAATTTTGGATCCGTTAGGAAAGCGATGTTATGTATTGTCGAAGTTGACGTACATCTGTTCCGAGGAGAATAGGTGACTTCAAGAAAGCCCAGGCAGCGAAGTGAGTCCGCTGCTCTTCAATGGTTAAATTACCTAAAGAACTCCTTTAGCACCACCGTTCTCTTCAAGTGAACAAAGGTCGCACCATTTCCAACCTCCATCATATCCATGTCATTGTGGGCGAAGAACTGGATTGAGTCAAGATGCTGGACATTAAGTGCAATGATCTCGGTGATGTACGACCTGAGGAATATATCAGACGAGATCTTCCGGCTCAACATACAATACTCACCATGCCGGAGTCGCGTCTCCAGACATACGCCACGAGTGACCCTAGAACGAGCGAATTTTAGACTATGGACAGCGTGTAGTAAGCAAAGAATCTATATTACTCACTACTCGCCCTCCCCAGTCCCAGACATTGTCAATTCCCCATTCACATAATGAAAAAAGAATAGGCCTCGAGACGGACGCAAGAGCGCCGCTAGAATAGAAGAGTAAGGAGTTACTTGATGTACATGGAAGGGACTATGGAACGTACGCCATCCGACGATACCTGATCCCCGTATTGGAATAACTACAATAGAGAAACATGAATAATGCGCTCCACTCTCGCGCAGTATGCACTTACTAATAATCGTTGTTCGGTGGTACCTTCGATCAGGCAAGTTAACACGCATAATTTTCCAACAACGGTGAATAGCACGTACCCCACTATCTGTCCAGTTTGCTGGTACATTGCAATTGTCTGTAATACCTCTTAGGAACGAGTATATTTCAGAAAAGTAAGAATCAGGTCCTACCATACTTCAAATCTGTTCGCAACAGAATAAGCCCTGTTTTCGAAAGAAAATGATAGAGAAACTTACAATCAATGCCCCAGTCAGCGAACGTTTGCGCATCAATAGTCTCGTTCCCAAGCGAACCCGGAAATCCTGCACAGGTCGCAGTCCCAGCATCGCTGGATGAGAATTAACATCCTATTTTGCCATTCCTACTGAACCAAAAGGCCGAACCTGTATATACCCATTTTCAGTCCCATAGTATGTATCTGTTCAGCTAGACCATCTATTCCGCTTGGAAACTTTGTCGGGTCTGGTACTATCCTGCCAGTACTGGGATCGCGCGACATGGTTGCCCAACAGTCCTGTCAACAAAAGTTTGCCTTCTGTGTATTGAAGAATGGGAAGAGGATGCATACGTCGATGTTGACGTATTCGTATCCTGCATCTTTCAAACCAAGGGAGACGATGTCCTGAGCTGCAGACAAAATCTTCTGTTCATTAATGTCTAATTCCGTTTATTAGCGGGAAATATTGGACATTCTCGCTTAAATACTCACTGCACCCATAAGCATTCCAGGAGTTCCATCTTCATCGGAACATTTATATGAGCGTAGATCGAAAGGGAGATGCGAAGTACACATACCCTAAAGCTGGTAGCTGACCTGTTTTGTGAGAAGGTCCAACGGTCGGTACTGAGCCTGCTGGGTCAGTTGTCGTTGATTGACTAGCAGCAAAACAAGCAAGTGCAATGGTGATTATTGTAGCTCGAAGCATGTTGGCTCCTGACTGACTTGCGACGTTCTCCGTACCCGACGGGGCTTCGGGTTTCTTTCTTATATAGAAAATGGGAAATATTTCGGATCGCCAGCAAAAAGGTCACGAGTTCGTTCATGTCGGCTACGAACTTCATCGCAGTTCGTTTGTGTTCGGTACCGTACCCGACGAGGAGCACGGTATTGACTTCGACGAAGATCACACATGGCCGTACAGAGCCGGACCGGATTCTAAGACGGATGCAGTAATAAACTTGTGGTATTCTCCCGACAGAAGTTCGGCCTGAAGACAAGGGCGGGCCGCTATAATACATCGCGAAGTATGATGGTGCAGAGAAAGATATATCTATAGCCCTTCTGGCTTTGCACATTTCCGCTTTTCGATTTTGTTGGTTTTGGGACAGCGCATCTCCTGCCATGATAATGGCTCCATCGTAGCGCCTGCTTCGCTTGTTGCAAATATGACACCGAGGTCATTTCGAGCTGTAGTGATGTAGTAGCTTCTTGCATCGCCCAGTGATATCTGCATAAGATAGGAACAGCATTGAAGTTATTGACTTGAATATATTCAAGTTATAGTGAATAAAGTGCGGCCTACTTACAACTATGCCTTTTACCACATCGCCTCCACGAAAGCAGTCAGCGAGTTTGACCTTGTCCTTTTCAGTCGCTCGCACATCTTGCGAACGAATTACGCCTGTAAATTCTTCGCCAAGAGACAAGGGCATCCCGTCAACGACGGTAATTGAGATTATAGCTTGAAGAGGAGAAAGACGCGTTATTGTTCCAAGAACTACGGAGTTGGGTGCAGGCGGATGTGGTCTCCTCTTCTGTATTAATATTGACTAGCAGGATAGATAGGTCAATCAGGAGAAGAGTTGTTCAGGAGCAAATTGAGGCATACAGAACCAATCAGCTGGGGAGTACCCATAACACCAGCCCGAATGATACCGTCTCTGAGATACAGGCCATCTCCGACATGAGGGAGAGGCTCAGTGACCGGGACTGGTTGGCCAGGTAATAGTAAGTCTGGAGGTGACATTGAAATAATAATTACAGCAGAGGTGAAGGAAAGCAAGTAAGCGCGGATATGACGCGGGATGAGCCGAAAGTCCGGCCTGGTTCCGATATTGGCAAGCATCCAATCCCCAACAGCGCGACACGAAAAATACGTCTTGTAGCCGTCTTTCCACCTTGTCCGCTCCCGTCCACCAGCCTCCCCAATGGCGTCTTCTCTTGCTCGTATCCTCTCCAGGAGTGCGCACTTTCATCCCATTTCAATGTATACACCCGTGCTAACTTGGCAATTTCTCAGGTATTCACTACTCAGCGCGTCGCAATGCGCTATCCAAGTTTGCAATGCCCGCCATGAGCCCGACGATGAGCGAGGGTGGCATTTCTGCTTGGAAGAAGAAGGAGGGCGAGTCCTTCTCGGCTGGTGACGTACTCCTGGAAGTCGTCAGTATTACTCCTTCTTTTTCTCTACCGCACATACAACTGACAGCTGGCAATGGTCAGGAAACGGACAAGGCAACCATTGACGTTGAAGCTCAGGACGAGGGTATCTTGGCAAAAATCATTGTACGTATTTCTTACAATTTTTGAATTAATGACGCGTTATTTACTTTAATTTAGGCACCCGATGGTTCAAAAAACATCACCGTTGGATCCCCCATTGCGGTCATTGCTGAGGAAAGCGATGATCTCTCCGGTGCAGAGGATTTCGCGAAGCAGGCGTCACAAGAAAAGGCTGAAAAGCCCAAGACCGAGGAGGAGACAGCTCCGGTACCTCCAAAGCCTCAGACCGAGGAGAAACCTGCGCCGCGCAAGGAGGAGCCTAAGAAAGAGGAATTACCGAAAGGCGATCGTATCTTCGCCTCGCCTGTTGCGAAGAAGCTTGCTCTTGAGCGCGGAATTCCTCTCTCCAAGGTCAAGGGCACTGGTCCCAACGGTCGCATCCTCCGAGAGGATGTTGAGAAATTCAAAGCTCCAGCTGAGGCAGCGGCCGCTGGCGCTCCCGCTGCTCCCTCTGCTCCCTCTGCAGATTACATTGATATCCCGGTCTCGAATATGCGCCGTACCATCGGTGCACGCCTGACACAATCAAAGCAGGAGTTGCCTCACTATTACTTAACAGTGTCTATCGACATGAGCAAGGTGACGAAACTGCGCGAGGTGTTCAACAAGTCTCTGGGCGAAAAGGACAAGGCTGCGAAATTGAGCGTGAACGACTTCATCTTAAAGGCGGTCTCGTGTGCTCTCGCTGATGTACCTGAGGCAAACTCGGCCTGGTTAGGTGAAACGATTAGACAGTGAGTTATTGCATATGACCAACTTTGCATGATATAATTATTGATATTGTATTTATTTTAGGTACAAGAAAGTGGACATTTCTGTCGCTGTTGCAACGGCCAACGGTCTCATTACACCAATAGTCAAGGATGTTGGCAGCAAAGGTCTGGCTACAATCTCAGCTGAGGCGAAGGCACTTGCAAAGAAGGCTCGCGACGGGAAACTTCAACCACACGAGTATCAGGTATGTCTAATTTATCCAAGATTTTCTTAAGCTGTCTACTAAAGTTTATTACTCCAGGGCGGGACATTCACGGTGTCGAACCTGGGGATGTTCGACATTGACCACTTCACGGCAATTATCAACCCACCGCAGTCATGTATCCTCGCAGTTGGTACGACACAGCCGACGCTTGTTCCTGCGCCAGAGGAGGAGAAAGGCTTCAAGGCTGTGCCGTTGATGAAAGTGACGCTGAGCTCCGACCACCGGACTGTGGATGGTGCAGTGGGTGCAAGGTGGCTGTCTGCATTCAAGGGCTACTTGGAGAACCCGTTGACGTTCATGCTTTGAGGTAGTCGAAAATTGTGCATAATGAGCGCTTGTTCTGGGACGTTAGGTAGTTACTCTAGTACTAATGGCATATAGACATCCTTATTTTTTACCTGCTTTGTTTTTGAGTTTGTGTTTGAGTTTGCTTTGAGAGCTTACATAAACAAAGGGCGGAGTATTCCACATTAGGCCGCGTCGAACGAACATGCTGCGAGTGAGTGTGCTGCATTCGTAACCGTGGTCCCGCGTAGCTGGCCTGTACGCACGACACGACTTCCCCTCTTTCCACTAATCGCCTCCCCTGTTCTCCAAAGCTTGCCCTCTCTCTCCCATCAGCGCGCGTCGGTAGCCCCGACCTGCCTGCATGACAGCCGTGCTGTCTGCATCAGATCCCCTCGCCAGAGATCGAGTCATGTCCTCCAATGACGCCAATGAGTTAGAGTATGTCTATTCCTTCTGCCCCTTTACCTTATTACGGACATACAGCGCCCCGTGCTTATCATATCTTCATCATTCAACAGCTACTCATCGACGGACTACAAGTACTGGAAGGAAAAGTACTTGGAAGAGGCTGACATCGTCCGTGAAACCCAGGCAGAGTTGGATGACTTCCAGGTTAGCAGTAGGGAGCTCGAGGCAGAGCTCGAGAGTGATCTGGCGCGGACAGAGAAGGCGAAGATGGACCTTATGGTCAAGGTAGAGCGGGCTGAGACGGAGCGTGACGAGTGGAAGGTACGTCGTCGTCCTCCTCCGTGTTCGTGGTTTAGGGGATTCGCGACTTACGACGCGTCTAATATCCACAGGCAAAGTTCGTGGCACTCCAGACTTCACACAACACAACAACGGCCTCGCTGCAGCGCGAGCTTGATCAATTGCGGCAGACGCATCAGCAGGTCATGGTTCAGATGCGGGAGTTGGAGATGGGAAATGACGACCTGGAACGGAATGAACGTGCAGTCAGCTCAAGCTTGGCCGATGTCGAGGCAAAGTATGCGAAAACTCTTGAAGAGAAGATTCTTCTGGAGCATGAACTTCTTGACAAGGCCAACGTTGAAGAAGAGTGTCAACGTTTGAAGGATGAAGTAAGAGGTGAGATATTGAGGTTATCCTGTAGCATTCAAATTTTCTGACTTCGATCTATCACAGATGCTAATCTCGAGATCACCGTGCTAAAGGACCAGTTGCAACAGGCCCGTTCTTATGCAAAGGCGCAACAGAGGTCATCGACGTACGACTCGTCTACATCGGGCACTGTATCCTTCAAACCCCAAATTCCCTCATGCGAGAATATACTTAAACAAAGACCTCCGTCTGACCTGCAGCTGTCAGACCTGTCTCCCACAACAGAACAGATTGCGAGACAGTTCTCCCGGTCGTCATCCGAATCGTCCACGAATTTCGCTCTTTCTAGAAATGCCTCGTCATCTTCGCCAGATTCGTCAATAGGACACGAGGCTCTAATGAAACGAGCCGGGCTCCCACCGACCTGGAACTCACCGGCATCCAGCGACCGGACGGCTACTATCTCTCGGTCTCAGACGATGTCAAGTTTCGTGCCCTCGCGGCTTCCTACAGGTATTCCGTCAACAAACCCGCGTCCCACGCTTGCTTCACGCCTTCCGGCATCCACGAGCTCTAGCTCAGCAATCTCGTCGTCTGGTACGGCATCGAAGAGCAGAGGCGTGCAGATGGTCTCTGAGATGCGTGCTCGAGTGAGGAACCTTGAGCAGAGATTGCATACTCGTGTTCCTCGTCTGCGAATGGGCAGCATCTCCAAACCGAAGGCAGAAGCGGCCTCCGCACCAACGACGTCCCAGATCAAACCAAATGGTATCCCTGAATTCAAGACGCCAGAGCGTGATAGGTTCAAGCGGCGGAGCGCAGATATTGAATACGAAAAGCGAGCTGCTCTAAATGCGGCCAACGGCGATACGTCCGGTTGGGTGCTGATTATGGAGGACAATATGACGCCGTCTCCAACAAAAGACAGAGATAAAGCCCGACGGCGTCTCAGCAGTCCCACGTCATCACCTTCACCCTTTAGTATCTCATCTAGAAGCACAAATAGGACCTCAAGTTCGAGAACATCGAATAACTCGTCGGGAGACGTGAATATTGGCAAAGGTAGACCACAATCGCGTCTTTCACAAGGTGGAAGGGACAGTATGAGCACTGTCTCTACCAGGAGCTCGCTTTCGACACCAACCTCTCGCCCTACTTCTCCTACATTCCTGTCGACACCCCCGCCAGGCTTCTCAAATTCCGCCCTGCCCACATTAAAGCGGGCAGTGACGGTCCAGAAGCAGAAACGAGCGTCGCTTGGCAGAGGCATGCCTTCAGGAACTCCGCCTTCGTATCTGCAACCTCCAAATAATTACCGTGAGAAGCTTGCGGCGGCGGCAGCTATTGCTGTATCCGCATCTGACAAGTCTCTTCCTCCTACGCCGAAATCGGCAGCAAAATCCCCGCGCCCGCCATCGGCAACAGGGCAAAGCCGTATTGGCAGACCTTCACCTGTGACTTCGGGACGACGAAGCTCAGCAGACAACAACAGCAAAGGTCTTGCGGTCAAGGATCTGGGACGTTGGAGGTCGGGTAGCGCCGCTTCGTGAAGATGTAGAAAGTCGAGCACAACGGACCCAATGTTCAATAATATGGATATCTGTCTTATTATGCTTCTACTCTGGCTGCTTATCGTACGTGGTTCCTGCTGGTACTTTTATTATTTCCCCCCTTTTTCGGTTTTTTTAACTATTCCCTTCACCAATTTCTTCGTCACATTATTCAATTCCCGTCTTGTAATTGCTGGTACACTCTAAAGTAAAGTTGTTATCGACCACCATGACACCCTCGTTCCGATTGTTATTAGTATTGCCACACTCCTTAAACTCCTTTTACCCCCATTTCTCCGTTCATATCGTTTCCTAGTCATGATAGGGTATGGTTCTTTCAAACGTAATCATGTATCGCTATCCTCTCATGCAGGAATTCTCTCAATAATTATGATCATTTATGACTTAATTCTTTGCGTCGATCGCTGCATGCCAAATATAGCAGCAACCCTTGGAGAGTGCCAGAGTGCAAAGGCACACTAGATGCAACTTGCAACTTACACTCACCTTCCATATCAAGCTCCGAGTCTACAAGTTATGACTTGATATTAAACATGGATCAAACTCCGAGGAACGCTTCCCCACCACCTCGTTCTCTTAACCGACAAGTCGTTCTCGACGAGGACGAATACACTGAAGCCCTTTCACATATCATAGCTCGGGACTTCTTTCCGTCTCTCGTTCATCTCGACGCTACGAATAACTACCTAGATGCATTACGAACGGAGGACCCGCAACTTATCAACGCTTCTGTGAGGCAGTTACAAGACCTTGCGACGCCTGCGGGGACGAGTAGAGGGTACCAGCCGCAACAGACACCTTCGCAGACTCCTTGGGCTGCTGGGCCGTCTGATACACCCTTAGCCTTTCGTTCCGCAACAGCCTCAGACGGAAGTGAACCCCCGACAAAACGTGCACGATATGATACGAATATGAGTCTGGATTCGTTCCAGGCGAAGTACACTTCAGAGGATAACTCGAGTTTCACGCAGATTCTGGAGGATGAGAATCGTGTAAGGAGGGAGAAGTATGGATGGGCTTGGGATGCTCAGAGGAGGGTTGAGGTGCTGAGGGAGAGGATGCTTGAGGCGAGGGAGAAGATGCTTATTGAACCTGCGCCTGCACCCGGTGTGAAGGAGAAGCGAGTTATTGAGGCGCCGAAACCAGTTGGACTTATTACTGCCGCGACCGAGGAGGATACCAAGGAGGAGGGGAATGAACCCGACGGGAAGGATGGTGAAGAGGAGGACGGAGATGAGAAAGGGAAGGAGGTCGCTGTGGTTTCTCAGCAGGATGAGGAGGAAGTGGTGGATGTTATGGCTCCAAAGAAAGACACTCGATCTGCTGGAGTGGACGGATGGAAATTCAAGGTACTTAAATTTTATTGAAGAGCAACTATTGTAGATACTGAACTATTATCTAGACCCGCAATGCTTTCATGTTCCCCCCAGACGCCGACGTTGCCCCACATGACCTCATCAAACCCGGTACTCCTGCTGCGCCTACTCGAGGAGAACCTAAAGCAATTAAGCATGGTAACACTCGACTCCCGGAGCAGAGTGAAACCTCATCTGGCATGTCCGAGCCTCCCAGTCCGACGCGAAGTCGGATTGACGCAGCAATTATGGGTACTCCTTGTGCGTATTCAAATTACTTTCAATTTCATGAACCTCTTACTGATACTTGAGCAATTAGACCGACCACGATCCCCAACAAACAACGGATTCTCACTTCTCCCATCCGTCCCATCCCCTACACCAGCAGAACTCGGCCCAGCAGCAGTAAAGCAACTAATGACATGGGGGACACTAAATGCAACGCCTCGCGTCCTAACCTCAGACGACCCAGCAGATGCAAAGTCATTACCTCCGCCGAGTACGCCATTTCATCTTCCGCCACCTACCTCCCGGGAAACGATTGGACATAAGTTGTCCAATAAGGCTGTGAAGAGCTTGCGTGCAAAGGCAGTGCTTATGGGTGGTAGAGGTACGAGTAGTGGACTTGGCTTTCGGACGCCAGTCAGCACTAGTGGTAGTGGTACGCGTGGCGAAGGAGGGTCGATGCCTCCGCCGAGTTGGACGCCACGTAAAGCTGAAGCTGCTGGGTCGCTCACACCTGCAGCGAAGCGATTACTGGATAGGACGACGATGGGTGCCGCGGCGACGAGGCGTGCAGAGGCGATGGGGAAGACGGCGGGCTGGGAGAGTAGTAGTGCGTCGAAAGCAAAGGAGAAAGATTTGAACAAAGTGAGGTGGACGCCTAGTCCTGCGCCTTTGGTGAGGAAAAGATGAGAATGACGATAGCTTACTTTGTGGACGGTCAGTGGTGTAATGCATGGGTAGATGTATGGGAAGGTATATTACACTGTATATTAAGCATGATAATTACACAAAAGCAAAGCATGCGAGAAGCTCAAAAATTTAATCTGAGGACGATAGTCGCGGTCTCTTGGTGTCACTATCAGCTGATTTTGAGGCTTTCGGATCTTTTTCCTTCGATTCAACCTTTTTGGCTGGGGTTGAGTCTGTTGTGCTGGCTGGTGGTTTAGCAGGCTTTTTCTTTACGACGACGCCCTTGAGAGCGTTCTTAGCGCCTGTGGGTTTCTTCACCATGGTTGGCGAGACTTTTCCTTTGCTGTTGGAAGCTGTAGCGCTGGAACCATTTGGTGGAGAGGTTGAGGTTGGAGGTTTGTCGGGCAAGGTGTTCCTTGCTGCTACCGCTCTGTCAAAACAACGAACTTGAGAACATCGTCCTAAGATACGGGAATATAAGAGTGAAGCATACGCCATGAACCCCTTAACCTCTTCAGCATCCTCGCGTTTCCGCTTAAGTTCATTCTTTGTTTGCTCGTCGCGGATTGTGTCAAGGAACTGGACTTCGTCTTCCTCGAGTGCGCGGAACTGGTTGGCTGGTTTGGTTTATGTGCGTTGTGCGTTGAGTCCTTCATGGATGAGCAAGAGTTTCCGGTGATACGAGGAAAGAGAGAGACATATACCTAGTTTTGTCTTTTCTTCCCATTCTTCTTGTTTTGCTATCTTGTTCGCGGCTAGTTTCTGGATGACATGGGTGTTAAGCGCCGGATTGACGGCTGAGGTAGATATGGACACGTACTTCTGCGAGACTCCTCCCGTCGTATACATCCTCGGTCGGTTGAGGCGGTGGTTCTTGGCCGAGTCTTCATATTAAATAGACAGATCGAGATAGACATACAAACGAAATGAGCGTCTAAGGACAGCACTAAAGGATCAAGGAAGAGTGATTAGCTATGCTCACCTCGCGTATGCAGCCCGCCACTGCTCGTCTCGTCTAGCTTTTGCATCGTCGATGTCGCCCTGGGAGACGAAGCGAGAGCCGACAGTGCCTTGGGCGGAAGTGATTGAGGGGAGAGCGTCGTCCATTGTACTTGGTTGTGTTATGAACTGAGCTAAGGAAAGAGGCGTTGAATTAAGACTTGGACTCCGACGAGAGCCGACTGCGGTCACTGCGCCTCCACTAGTCTTAAGTATTCCTCTTCCCTTCACTCCCTCACTCCCTCTTCCTTCCTCTCTTTCTCTCCCGCACAGGTATGGGCTCGCAGACAACAGAGCTGCGCACATCTACGCCCTCTCTATCTTCTCTCGCAAAGTCCCACACTGTCCGGAGTGAGCACGCTCGCGCAACTTCGTCTGGACTTAAGAAAATCATCACATCTCCCCGTGCGTATCGGTTCTAATCTCACCCTATAGTCTATACTAATGCACAACTGCTAACTGTTATCTAGCATGGGCACAAGATGAACCTCCTTCACCCGTTGAGCCAGCTACAGTCCACGGTCCTTCCTCCACTACACCCTCAACCTCCCTAAATCCACGTCCCTCCCGGTCTGCGCTCAGCAGCAAAAGTGATTCGGCTTCTACATCCAACCAGACCGTGCATCGTCCATACGGCCAAAGAGACGAGCCTCTCTGGTGGATGTTCACACGTAGAGGTCGTGCAGAGGGTCCGCCACAGAAACCCCAGCAACAGCAGGACCAGACCCCTGTAACCCCAGAGAAACAGACGTGGCCAAGGCTTGACGGTCCGAGTTCGGAAAAGCACAACCGCCCGATGAGGGAACGTGCACGGTCCACTTGGCTTGCGGGTGCCCAGCGAATCCGACATGCAAAACATGCTGAGGGAGGAAGTGGGGACGCTGAGGCGCAGCAGTCTGACGAAGAGGTTGAGGGACGGCGGCGGAGTTGGGGTTTCCACATACCACTCCCGATGACTCCTGCTCCGATTACGATTGCTCAAAATCGTACGCCTGGATGGGATACACCTTGGTCCGCTCGTCCGCGATCTTACCATGGGTCGATTAGAGGACCTGGAAGCCACGTAGCTTCGCGAGAAGCCTCCATTACGAACGTAAACGTATCCCCTGACTCTTCGCCAGGCGAAAAGCGAACCAAGTGGTATCATCGACGGAAAAGATTAAGAGCGTTCATGCTAACTAATAATTATGTACCGTTGGTGCGTTCCGTCCGTCCGCTTGCCGTGGATTTGTTGTTTCTTCAGCTTCAGACTGACGTGAACTGTCTTTTACCGTAGCTGTTTCGCGTAATCAACATGACCTTGACCACCGCTGCACTGGCTGAGGCAATAAAGATCCGACAGAAAGAACAGAGGTACGGGATTATGGGTGCTGTAGGGAGCTCTCCGTAAGTCGTTCATGTCTCGTCTTACCTGGAATCATTGTATTTATTATCATTGACAGAACTCTTGTAATTATATTTGCGCCGCTCACACTTGTACATGTCATGGCGGCAATATACGTAAGTCTCAGCTCCCTCCTCTCCCAACATCTCCTTTCTAAATTAAATACTAACGCGTCCGTTCCTCTCAGCTTGAATACTTCGGCCGCCCACTAGGCCTCTGGCGCACCTCCCTCAAACTATTCCACACTCTTTCCGAAACAGTCTTCATCTGCCTCTGGTCCGCCGCCCTCTCCCTCTGCTTCGACAACTTCTTCACCTCCGTCATCGGCTGCGCACCCTCCTCCTCCACATCATGGTACAACGAAATCCCACGTACTACTCCCGATAACCCCAACTTGGGTAGAACGGAGGGATTACCGGGGGATTATATCTGCGATAGTCAAGTCGCGCTTATTTGTTTGGTGTTTTTAGGGTTGATTATGTATTGTTCGAATCTTGTGATTAGTTTGTTTAGGATTTTTGAGAAGGTTAAGTCGTTTAATCAGGGGTCTTTCCTTCCAAGATGACGAAATAACAAGTAACGAGTTTTCTTAATTATTTAATTTTATTGGATTTTACACACGGCGCTTTGTTTTCTTTCTTTTTCTTTACATGGACGTTATGGACATTCTTTTTGTATTTTTCTCTCGTAAATCGGGCTTTCTTTTTTCTCAACTCTTTTATACATGGTAATATTTATTTCGCATTCGGGTAAAGCGCAATTCTCATTTCAACATGTACACGTCTTGGCTTTCTCTTTTCTTTTCCTTTTTTCTTTTTTCTTTTATATCTTTGGGACATTTTCAAGGTCAACTTCAACTTCGATTTCGATTGCAATATGCCTTCAATATGCTTCCTTCATTATGCAAACATGTACCTGTTATACTAGAACTATCTGCACTTGTCAGTCCAATCTCTTGTGACATGCTTGAAAGGTGAAGGCATGAAGAAAATGTTTGGGACAAGGTCAATAAATTTGCATTTAACTTCAGAAATATATGGGAGAGCAGCTTCACTAGTATCCCAGGCATATGGGAGTTGGGGCAGGTGGCGGAGGAGCAACACTTGGCTTGTCAATACTATCTTTCATGTTTTACTTTCCTTCCTTAACAGCACAAAAGAGTTGCTTAGTACAAGAACATACTTGTATTTACTTAAATATGTACATTGGTTAGTTTCATTTCTATGTCAGATGTGTGGATGGGGGAGGAAGAAGGGAAACGTGGATTCCGAAACAAAACTAAAACAACAAGTGAGAGTGAGGCAGGAAGTAAGAAAGTGAGAATGAAAAAGGTCACGATAAATTAGAGAAAAAGTCATAGTCGTTGTGTCCACATAATTATGTCTGACTGAGGAGAAAAAGAAAGGTTATTTTGTCGCCCTGCGACCTCATGCGCTCTACGCCCACTGCCACTCAATTTGGATACGGCCTGCACCCTCGTCTGCAAGCTGGTCGAATGCACCTCTCGAGAAGTCGAGATCCGTAGGTCCAGTGCACCCATCGCAGCGATCCACAATTTTCACAGTTACTGATTTACCTTGGTCTATATTTTTAGAAAGAAAGAATTTGTTAGTAATTTGTCAGAAGGAGGAATGGGATTAGTGACTACTACTTACACGTTGCCTTTACTTCTTTACCGCAAATGGGGTTGTTGTTCGGGTTACCAGTTGCTCCTGGGTAGCCATCGTATACTTGTTTGGATATGGCTGCAACCATTTCGGTTGAGCTGCTGGTGATTCCGCAGGAACCCAGACCGACATCGAAGAAGGTACCGTCACCGTGTTGCACGCCGGACATGTAACCGCCAGCGCCGCCCGTAGAGCTGCTCGTCGGAGCCGATGAAGTGCCCGTGCCTGTGCCACTTCCTGAACCTGTACCCGTACCCGTTCCAGAGCCCGGTCCAGTAGTCGGTGCACTAGTTGTTGGTGCGCCAGTGCCCGTGCCCGAACCCGTTCCAGAGCCAGGGCCAGTAGTTGGTGCGCCTGTCGTTGGTGCTCCAGTACCCGTGCCCGATTCCGATCCAGTACTCGGTGCACCCGTGCCCGTACTCGTTCCAGAGCCCGGCCCAGTAGTTGGTGCACCTGTCGTTGGTGCTCCAGTACCCGTGCCTGTATCCGGTCCAGTAGTTGGTGCGCCAGTACCAGTACCCGTACTCGGTCCAGTGGTCGGTGCGCCCGTGTCCGTTGAGTTTGCTCCTGTGCCAGTAGCTCCGGAACCAGAACCAGAGCCTGTCTGTGATCCTTGACCGCTGCCAGTTCCTGATCCAGTTTCAGAGCCGAAGCCACTTGTATCTGAGCCCGTAGCACTTCCGAAGCCTCCACCTGATCCCGTGTCGGTGGCAGAGCCGCCGCCTGTTCCTGACCCGGAGCCAGAGTCTGTACCGGATGCACCTGCACCGGTACTCGTTCCAGTACTCGTCGCTCCGCCAGAGCCAGTGTCGGTACCAGAACCAAAGCCAGAGCCAGTTCCTGATCCTGTACCCGATGCGCCTTCACCGGACTGTGTACCAGTACCAGTTGGTTCTCCTGAGCCGGATCCTGTGGACGATCCAAATCCTGTATCTGTTCCAGAGCCAGAGCCAGTACCAGTACCAGATGCACCTGCACTACTGCTTGCTCCAGAACCCGTCGCGGTGCCAGAGCCTGATCCAGATCCTGTACCAGTACCAGTTGGCCCGCCAGTGCCAGAGTCGGTGGTAGAGCCTATACCTGTTCCTGAATCAGAGCCAGAGCCCGTACCAGTTGCACCTTCACCAGTGCTCGTTCCAGTACCCGATGCTCCGCTAGTGCCAGAGCCGGTGCCAGAACCAGTGCCAGAACCGAAGCCTGAGTCTGAGCCTGTGGCAGAACCGAATCCACTGTCTGAACCCGAGCCTGTACCAGTTGCGCCTTCGCCAGTGCTCGTTCCAGTGCCTGTCGCTGTATTAGAGCCAGTACCAGACATTCCTCCGGTGCCAGAACCAGTTCCGGTGGGCTCGCCGGTACCAGAGCCAGTGTCCGTCGGTCCGCTGGTGCCAGAGTCGGTGCCCGTGGGTTCGCCAGTACCAGAGTCAGTTCCACTAGGTCCGCCAGTACCAGTGCCGGAGTCGGTGCCGGTTGGTTCTCCAGTGCCAGAGCCGGTGCTAGATGGTCCTCCAGTACCAGAGTCAGTTCCACTAGGTCCACCAGTACCAGTGCCGGAGTCGGTGCCAGTGGGTTCACCAGTGCCGGAGTCGGTGCCAGAAGGCTCTCCAGTACCAGAGTCAGTTCCACTAGGTCCGCCAGTACCAGTGCCAGTTCCAGACGGTCCACCAGTGCCGGAATCAGTGCCCGTGGGTTCGCCACTACCAGTGCCAGTGCCTGTAGGTCCGCCACTACCAGTACCAGTATCGGTGCCTGAGCCTGAGCCCGTGCCAATGCCAGTTCCAGTGCCGGTTCCCGAGTCAGTGCCACTTCCAGACGGTCCTCCAGTACCAGATTCAGATCCAGTAGGCCAGCCAGTGCCGGTCCCAGTACCAGTTGGTTCTCCCGTGCCAGTGCCGGTGCCAGAGTCAGTGCCAGAGGGCCCGCCACTGCCAGTGCCGGTGGGTTCTCCAGTGCCAGAGCCGGTGCCCGACGGTCCTCCAGTACCAGAGTCAGTTCCACTAGGTCCGCCAGTACCAGTGCCGGAGTCGGTGCCAGTGGGTTCTCCAGTGCCAGAGCCGGTACCCGACGGTCCTCCAGTACCAGAGTCAGTTCCACCAGGTCCGCCAGTACCAGTACCGGAGTCGGTGCCGGTTGGTTCTCCAGTGCCAGAGCCGGTGCCAGAAGGCTCTCCAGTACCAGAGTCGGTACCAGATGGTCCACCAGTGCCAGAGTCAGTGCCTGTGGGTTCTCCAGTGCCAGTGCCGGTGCCCGACGGTCCTCCAGTACCAGAGTCAGTACCAGATGGCCCACCAGTGCCAGAGCCGGTGCCAGTGGGTTCACCAGTGCCAGAGCCGGTGCCAGAAGGCTCTCCAGTACTAGAGTCAGTTCCACTAGGTCCGCCAGTACCAGTGCCGGAGTCGGTGCCAGTGGGTTCCCCTGTGCCAGAGCCGGTGCCAGAGTCAGTTCCACTAGGTCCGCCAGTACCAGTGCCAGTTTCAGATGGTCCACCAGTACCAGAGTCAGTGCCGGAGGGTTCCCCTGTGCCAGAGCCGGTGCCAGAAGGCTCTCCAGTGCCAGAGTCAGTTCCACTAGGTCCGCCAGTACCAGTGCCAGTTCCAGACGGTCCACCAGTACCAGAGTCAGTGCCAGAGCCGGTGCCAGAAGGCCCTCCAGTACCAGAGTCAGTTCCACTAGGTCCGCTAGTGCCAGTGCCAGTTTCAGATGGTCCACCAGTGCCAGAGTCAGTGCCGGTGGGTTCTCCAGTACCAGAGCCGGTGCCCGACGGTCCTCCAGTACCAGAGTCGGTACCAGATGGTCCACCAGTGCCAGTGCCGGAGTCGGTGCCAGTTGGTTCTCCGGTGCCAGAGCCGGTGCCAGAAGGCCCTCCAGTACCAGAGTCAGTTCCACTAGGTCCGCCAGTGCCAGAGTCTGTACCAGACGGTCCACCAGTGCCAGAGTCAGTGCCAGTAGGTTCTCCAGTGCCAGTATCAGAGCCAGAGCCTGTACCAGACGGCCCTCCAGTGCCGGAATCCGTGCCAGTGGGTTCTCCAGAGCCAGAGCCAGATGGTCCTCCAGTACCAGAGTCAGTGCCAGATGGCTCACCAGTGCCAGTTCCAGACGGTCCACCAGTACCAGAGTCAGTTCCAGTAGGCTCGCCCGTACCGGATGGACCTCCACTACCAGAGTCAGTACCAGATGGTTCACCAGTGCCAGAGTCAGTGCCGGAGGGTTCTCCTGTGCCTGTGCCAGTGCCAGTGCCAGTGCCAGACGGCCCACCAGTACCGGAATCAGTGCCGGAGGGTTCTCCAGTCCCAGAATCAGTACCTGATGGTCCTCCAGTACCAGAGCCAGTACCAGAGGGTCCACCAGTACTGGAATCAGTGCCAGACGGTCCGCCAGTACCAGAGGGTCCACCAGTACTGGAATCAGTGCCAGACGGTCCGCCAGTGCCAGAGCCAGAGCCAGAAGGCCCTCCAGTGGCAGAGTCCGTGCCAGATGGCTCACCAGTACCAGAGTCCGTGCCAGATGGTCCACCAGAGCCTGTGCCAGACGGTCCTTCAGTGCCAGAGTCGGTGCCAGTAGGGCCACCACTACCAGACGGCCCTCCAGTACCGGAATCAGTTCCAGAGGGTTCACCAGTGCCAGAGCCCGTGCCGGACGGCCCTCCAGTTCCAGAATCAGTGCCGGAGGGTCCACCAGTGCCAGAGCCACCGCTCCCAGATGGTCCTCCAGTAGGCCCTCCAGTTCCAGAATCAGTCCCAGAGGGTCCGCCAGTGCCAGAATCGCTGCCAGATGGCCCTCCAGTGCCGGAGTCTGTGCCAGTGGGTTCTCCCGTGCCAGAGCCAGAGCCAGTCGGTTCTCCAGAGTTAGAGCCGGTGCCAGACGGCTCACCCGTACCAGAGCCAGTGCCGGACGGTTCACCAGTGCCAGAGCCAGTACCGGACGGTCCTCCAGTTCCAGAATCGCTACCTGTGGGTCCGCCTGTACCAGATGGTCCTCCAGTACCGGAGTCGGTACCACTGGGTTCTCCAGTTCCAGAATCAGTGCCAGAGGGCCCGCCTGTACCAGAACCAGTTCCAGACGGTTCTCCAGCACCGGAGTCGGTACCACTGGGTCCGCCAGTACCAGAACCAGTACCCGAAGGTCCCCCCGTGCCAGTGTCGGTGCCAGATGGTCCTCCAGTACCAGAATCAGTTCCAGTAGGGCCGCCGGTACCAGAGTCGGTTCCGGACGGCTCTCCAGTACCGGAGTCAGTGCCAGTGGGCTCGCCAGTACCAGATGGTCCACCAGTGCCAGAATCAGTACCCGACGGTCCTCCGGTACCAGAATCAGTGCCGGACGGACCACCAGTGCCCGTAGGTCCGCCTGAACCAGGGCCAGACTCCGAGCTAGTGTCGTCGCAAGGTTCGTCAGAAGACGACGGAGAACCGGTCGAGCCAGTCGCAGTCGAATCAGCTCCTGTGCTGCCACTACCTTCACCCGGTGCCGTGCTAGTTGTTGGAGATCCACCGATGACAGTACCAGTGAGAGGCCCACTTCCAGAGGCACCACCCGCAGACGAGTCGGAGCCACCGAAGACGACACCTGAGCTCAAGTTTTCCGATGAAGTTGGAGAGCCTGGGCCAGAAGAATCGGTTCCAGATGGACCTGTTGATCCAGTATCCGATGGGTTCGTCCCAGAGGGGCCCGTTGATCCTGAGTCCGTTGGGTTGGTGCCAGACGGGCCAGTTGAACCAGAGTCTGTCGGGTTCGTTCCAGAAGGCCCTGTCGAACCAGAATCTGTCGGGTTGGTGCCAGACGGTCCTGTTGAACCAGTATCTGTTGGGTTTGTACCAGATGGTCCTGTTGAATCGGAGTCTGTCGGGTTCGTCCCAGACGGTCCTGTTGAACCAGTATCTGTTGGGTTTGTACCAGATGGTCCTGTTGAACCGGAGTCTGTCGGGTTCGTCCCAGACGGTCCTGTCGAACCAGAATCTGTTGGGTTGGTTCCCGACGGCCCTGTCGAACCAGAATCTGTTGGGTTGGTTCCCGATGGTCCTGTTGAACCGGAGTCTGTTGGGTTAGTGCCGGATGGTCCTGTTGAACCGGAGTCTGTTGGGTTGGTGCCAGACGGGCCTGTTGATCCTGAATCTGTTGGGTTGGTACCAGATGGCCCTGTTGAACCAGAGTCTGTCGGGTTCGTCCCGGATGGGCCAGTTGAACCAGAATCTGTCGGGTTGGTGCCAGATGGACCTGTTGAACCGGAATCTGTTGGGTTTGTCCCGGATGGGCCAGTTGAACCAGATTCTGTCGGGTTGGTGCCGGACGGGCCTGTAGAACCAGAATCTGATGGGTTCCCAGTGCCAGAGCCTCCGGATCCGTTGGAACCGCCAACTCCTCCCGTCGAACCGAAGCCGCCAGTTTCACTTGCACCACCAGTGTTGCTGGTGCCTGTTGCCCCAAAGCTACCTGAAGCAGTGGATCCGCCGAATCCTCCAGTCATGCTGGACTGGCCAAATTCACCAGTGTTGCTTGCCCCAGAAGAGCCAAAGCCGCCTGATGAACCAAAGTTACCAAATTGGCTTGAACCGCCCTCATTGTAACTCGCCGACATTCCGTACCCACCACTGTTGGAGAATGAGTTGTAGTTACCGCCTAGAGAAGAAGAACCTTGTCCATCTCCAGCCGAGGATGGCGCATTAGTACCAGTCGCTCCGAAGCTGCCAGTCTGACTCCCTTCGCCTGTGTTACTAGTGCCTGATGCACCGTAACTACCTGAGTTGGTAGAGTCACCAAATCCTCCAGTCGTGCTGCCTTGGCCGTAGCCAGAGGCATGCGCACCACTCGATTGGCCGAAGCCCGAGGAGCCAAAGTTTCCAAATTCTGAAGAGGCACCGAAATTGCTCGAAGCTCCAAAGTTATAACTGCCTGAGCCGCTTGATGAGCCCCAGTTACCGTCACCCGACCAGCCAGATTGATGACCCGCTCCGGACTGACCTGCTCCGGACTGACCACCGCCGCTTGACTCGGCGCCTTGAGTTCCAGATGGGTCATTAGGGCCAGTTGTTTGCGGTGCGCTGGAGCCACCTGAGGATCCAGGCCCACCAGTTCCAGTTTGTCCCATCGTGGTCATTTCACCGCTTCCATTGTCGCTGAGTGTCGAGCCTTGGCCACCCTGGGTACCTGGTCCATAAACGGCGGCACCATCAGAGGGAGCATCCAATGGTGAAAATGCTGAAGTATCATGATTTGAGTTCTGATTGCACCTCTTTTCTGGTGGGTTGTGAATTGAGGCGCGTGGGGTAGGTCGTGCGGTTCCGAGTATATTGCGTTTCTCATTGTCTTGATTGGTATCTCGGGAGGGGAAAGATCTAGCGCGTCTAAGTCGCGGTGGCTGCGGCTCTCGCGGAGTCTGCAATGATCCGCTGCTGCCTTGAATGTATGAACGTCTGCCATTTCGGCCGTAAAAATTGGGAGTGAAAAGTGCGGATGCATATGCGATGAGAGCGCAGAAGAGGAGAAGCTTGAGCGCCCCCCTCATACTGTCTGCAGCCTAGTCCAACGTGTCTGTGACAACTTGTTTTGGAAGACTTGCTCAACAATCTACAATTACAAGATAATCCTAGAATGATATTGATTTCGCTGTCAAATGGATGGATTTAGAGGGAGTACTTACCAGTCGGGATGGACAGATGTCCAAGCACAGTTAAGAGGAATGCAGAGTACAGGGATTGCTCGGGCAGGTTTATGTACTTGGCGTCGAGGAACATTGCGAATATCCGACCAGTCGCATTGTCATTGAGTGGGGAGGGGGTTGAGCAGGAGGTGCAAAAGTGACGCTGACAGAACAACGGCGAAGGAAATTTGCGCAAAGCGCGGGGGACGGCATCTCCCAGAAACGGTGAGAATGCGCATTACAGATATGCATGTTGTGGTATTCAACCGGCTGATGCTTTGCTCTAGCTGTAATTGGAGGACTTTGCAACCACAAGGATAAAATTAAGGGAAATGCTTCAGCCCTAGGATACTATATTCTTCTCTATGACTGCCATATATAGACTGAAAGGGCAAAGGCGGCTTTTGGACTGATGCAGAGATACTGTGATGAACTCTGAACGGCGATTCAAAGTTGCCAATATGGAACTTTGCGTGAGCAAAATATAGGTTACAAGTGAGACGTAAGCTGACATCAGCTCCTGAAGAACGATCCTTGGCAAAATATGATCTGGGGAATCGAGATGCACGCGAAGCCGAGGGCAAGAGCGGAGAATGTGAACAACGAAGAATGACTTTGGACGCGACGTGTATGCAGCACGTGGACCGTCACTTCACGTGATTTAAAATTAGTCATCAATTTGGTCGTGCTAGGTCGCCAGCAGCCAAATATTCGAGTTGTTTCCCGTAACTTGATACATTCAAATTGAACCTGCGGAAGTACCTACTGCTGCTGTGCTCCAGCGTCTGCGCCTGTCGGTGAAATCTCACCCATTGCGAACTAATCGATCGATTCTCATGAGCCCTAAGATTAGCGACAGCCCTCAAGCGTTAAAGATGACCGAATGCCATTCAGGTGAAATAACTGTGGAAATAAATGATGAATTATGACTGCATTTATTAAAAAAGCGAGGACAGGCAGCTAACGAGATCGGAAGCTACGAAGACTCCAGGATGTCCTTATGAGAGTGATTGATGGGGCACCGGAGGAAAAAAACGAACGGCAAGCAGACCGACGTGTGGGTAGTCTTGGGCCTTGGCGGTTGTTATTGACCGGTGTGATGGTGTGCCGCGTGAGCGTTACCGTAATAAAAGCCCTGAAAACTGATCGCTTCTTCCTTCTCCCAGTCCCACTACCCCCTCCTCCTCGTCCCTCGCCTGCTCAGTGTGCTCGTCTCTCATTCACCGACTCGCCTGTCCTTCACCTCTTACTCTTCCCCGCCAGTCTTTACTTTTCACAGCACTCTTGTGCCCAACGCCTCCCATCCCCCAACATGTCGACCCTTGCTAAGCTCCTCGTTCTTTTCACCCTCGCTCTCTCCGTCAACAGTCTTGCGACTCCCCACGTTGTTCGTAGCCCCCATGGTCACCGTGCCCTCGCTGCCCGTATGGCCGTCGCTGAGCCCGTTCCTGCGGTAGAGCCGTATGGCGTCAAGGTTGTAACGCCCAAACGTAAGCGTGGTGATACTGGCAGATGTCGTGCGAGATCTAGTAGTGCTGTCAGCTCGTCTACCTCTTCCTCGCACTCCCAGGCCCCGACTACTCCTGTTGCAAATGCTGCCCCAGCGCCCACCCATGAGTCGGATCCTGCCCCTGCTCCTTCGTCCTCAAAGAAGGCTTCGTCGTCCAAGGCCCCTGCTCCGCAGCCGACTCAGAACTCGGGAGGTAACTCCGGCGGTAGCTCTAGCAGCAATTCCGGCCCATCTTTCCTGCGCGGCACTCAGACTGGCCAGGGTGAGCTGTTCCATGGTAGGAAAATTGTTGAGTCCGTCTTGATTTTTTTTGCTCCGCAGGTACTTTCTACCAGATCGGTCTCGGCGCTTGCGGTGTAACAAACGGTGGAAATGACAAGATTGCCGCAGTCTCCCACTTGCTATTCGATGCCTTCCCGTGCGTCTTTTTTTTCTCACTCAAAATGCTTTCCCCCTAACTAAATTGTTCATGATACCAGTGGCTATGACGGAGTTAACCCAAACTCTAACCCTGTCTGTGGCAAGTCCATTACCCTCACCTGTAAGTTTTCATGCTGTTTCTTGTGAACTGTAGACGTAATTTGGCTCATTTCTCCAGACCAAGGCAAGAGTACGACCGTCAAAATTGAGGACCGCTGTGAAGCATGTGCTCTTACCGATATCGACCTTGCCCCATCTGCCTTTGAGGTATGCATAGAAAACTCCGACGTGTTCCGACCTAACAAATACTTTTTCCTCGTCTCCAGCAAATTGCAGATTTCTCCGTGGGCCGTATCTCCGGTATGACCTGGGTCTGGAACGACTAAACTACTTCATGCCTTGGTTAACGTCCAGTTACGGCATGTCCCTCACGGCCAACACTAAACAAATACCCGCCCTTGCACAAAACATGGACTCCACCAATTCTCCCCCTTCCTTGTGCCACCTCCATGTTTGATATCCTGGCACTCTTGCTTTCTGTTTATCCTTTCTTCGTTCTCTCTTATTGTCTTTCCTTATTCCGACACGTCAGTGATGTGTCCTTTTACGCCGATGCGTGAGAGCTAGGGATCTATATCCACTCGATGCGTGTATTGCTTTGACAAGTGTTAAAGTACGGGATTTACTTAGCAGATGTTTATTGCAGTCTTTATTTGGGTTTCTATTAGTGTAAAAGTGTGAGCTGGCGCTCAGGAATAAATAAATGCAAACTCCACGTTGGGGCACTTTTTTTTTCTGCTGTGGGTGCCCAAAATATGAAACAGGAGTTGGTTTGCCAGTTGAGTTTTTCACTCGAGTGCAAAGACGTTCCGGAAGGATTGTCATGGGAACGGAAGCATATGCGAGTCGGCTTCGTTCTACTGTAATAGCGCCACAGCGCACAGTTTTCACGCTGATGCAGATGCAAAGCAATGCGCTTGCAAGAATACAACGATCAAATACTCCTAAATCAGGTACACTTACATCTACATCAAAACATCTATGTGCTGTTACCTCCATTCGCGGAATACATTTTCACCAGGTTGACGCTCGCACCCTGAGCAAGGCTCTTCGAATAAGCATCAATCTGGCCGAGTAGAAGTGTGCTCTCAAGACGACTAGGATCAGGAGGAATCTTGAACAACCGGCTGACGTCGTCTTCGGGGAGCGGCGCAAGACCCTGGCTCACGCGCAGCGCGTTCTCTTCGCGGCGTTTTTGGATGTGTGCTTCTGCTTTTAGCTTCTCACGTGCGATCTGCCGTTGGAGGTACGCGAGGTTGCCTTCTTCGGTCTTGTAGTCGTCTAGAGCGTCAAGCACGGATGAAAGATTCGAGGTGAGCGAACGTGCATCGAGATCTAGCGCGGAGAAGGACGGTGGGACGGCCGCGGATGCGCGAGGTGTAGAAGACGAGAGTGGGAGGGCCGATGAAGTCGAAGTAGGCGTGGTTAATGTGCTCAGGAATGCGTCAGCGAGAGGATTCGTGCGTATTCGGAGCGGAATCTCTTCGACGATAGAAGAGAATGTGAGGTTGTGTTCAACAAGGCTACAGAGACAGTATTCATTAATAATGCAAACGGAATACAATGTAAAAGTAGATTTCACCTCTGAGTATTGAACCTTCCCGTGCGGAAGGCATGTAAAAACGTTTTAGTCAACCTGAACGCGTGGAAGGCAGGGTTTCCTTGAGACGCCTGCATAACATCTTCACAAGCCATGAATGAATGAAAGGTGTCAGCACGGCACGTTCATCATGTTGAGTATTCACATACCGTGCACGACAACAATTCCACCATGCCTCAACTTTTCCTGATGGATTGCCTGCAGCTCAAGAAGCGACTGTTTGAAAAATGCACCCAATGTGTTTGATTGGTAGAAGCCAACGATGGAGTCGTCTGCCTGGACTTCTTTGAGGGAACGTAGCATAGATGACTGATACCGAGCTAGAGACTTGTTTGCCTTTTCATCTTCATCGCTAACATGAGGAAGCGGGAATGAATTGGAAATCTCGAGAGTGCCGTCGAAATCGATGCCGATGAGTAAACCAAGGGCAGGCGTCGAGCCATGCGCCTCAGAACCATGTTTGATAATTTTTGAGACAACCTGCACACAAAATAATGGTTATTAGGGGTAATGATGGATGAGTGACAATAAGCGCACCAAAGCATCGAGCTGCACGGCGGTAATCGGAATCTCTGCCTCAATATCGATGATTTTGGACATTGATGGCGGGATGGCCTCATAACTGGGCTGCACCACTGGCGCAGGCGCCTGGGCGGTCGGCATAGAGGCAGCAATAGCCGCTGCCATTGAGGTCGCCATCGTCAAAAGGAGAATATGGTCGGACAGATGGAGGTTGGAGGTGGTAGGTGCACAGTGAGATGTGTACTGTCGCGGTCATGCTAGCTTGAAAAGATTTCTCGCCACGGGGTCACGTGCATTCGGGACCGTCATCTTAAATTAACTGACGCGAACGCGACAAGAGATTGGAGACTGGTCCCCTCGCAAGGCCAGTACTCTTCATCGCATTCATGCGTAGGGTCGCCATCTCGCGGACTGCGAGGATATCGCTCCTTCTCTTCGTTGACGTAATGTTCTTCCTCGCCGAGCTCATCGTCGGTTCGTTTCCTATAACACAAACTTGCTCAGATTCCGTTTCATCGACACCTTTGCTCAATGTACACAGGCTATATCGTCGGCTCGCTCGCCCTCGTTGCAGACAGCTTTCATATGCTTAAGTTTGTACCTACTCTGAACTGCGTCGTATTTCCTAGTACTCATTCAGCGGCTTAGTGATATCCTAAGTTTGGTCGTAGCCCTCTACGCGATAAAGGTATCATGTTCCTTGCAAGGACTACCTAAAGCTCTGCTGACATGCTTTTTAAAAGCTTTCCAAGCGAAAGGTCGACGAGACCGACACTAAATACTCGTATGGCTTTCACCGAGCTGAAATTGTTGCTGCTCTCATCAATGGAGTGTTCCTACTGGCACTTTGCTTCTCAATCTTCATGGAAGCAATTCAACGTTTCTTCGATACTCCAAGTATGCGCCTCATTGTTAATGTTCCGTTACTTTTGACTTATAACAATGCACAGAGGTATCGAATCCAAGCCTCGTCGTAATTGTCGGTTCCCTTGGCTTGGCTTCCAACATTCTCGGTCTCTTCTTATTCCACGGTATGTACATGTTTCTTTGAGTCAGCAATTGAAAGACTCGAGTCAGACTGATTGGCTTTCACAGAACACAGTCACTCGCATGGACATAAAAATCACTCTAAGGAAACAACTACTCTAAGTGAGGAACTAGGACAATCGGAATTCACCAGTGCCCTTTCAAGCGGAAGCGTCAGTCCCACGTTCGACGATGAAAGGGGTCGAAGTGAGGGTCGTTCTGACCCCGATTCGTTGTATGGACATCCAGCCGCGACTCGCGTTCGTATTGTCCATAAGGCACAGGAACTACGGAGAGCTCGATCAGTCTCCGTCAGCAGTAGTCGAGAGGGATCGCCCACTGCGCAACGACGGGTACGAACTCACACTGGTTTTATGCATGTTGACGAGCCAGAAAATGATACTGTTGAGCGAGATTTTTCCGAAACAACGCCTCTACCGAAGGGTCCAAACGGCAAGGAGATCCCGTCACCTACTTCCCATCACAGCCACACACATCCTTCGCCTAGCTCTCAAGGAGCAAAGCGCTCAGGCGGTCACTCACACGGATCCATGAACATGCATGCTATTCTTCTACATGTGTTAGGCGACGCTTTGGGAAACGTCGGTGTAATTGCCTCAGGTCTGATCATCTGGTTATCCAATTTGAGCTGGAAGTATTATTGGGATCCCATTGTTTCTCTGGTAATTACCTGCATCATATTTTCTTCCGCTTTGCCACTAGGTTTGTGCATCTCTACTCTATCCTTGGTCGACTGCGTATCCTGACAGATGCAATGCAGTTAAAAGCGCGTCTTTCATTCTTCTTCAGGGTGTCCCGTCGGGAATTTCCTTGCGAGAGGTAGATGAAGCGATCAGGGGCGTCGACGGCGTGCAAGACGTGCACGAACTCCATATCTGGCAGCTTTCTGAGTCAAATGTGGTTGCGTCTGTACATGTCCTCGCTTCCCGCAAACGCGATTTTATGCAAGTTGCGGCTGACATTCGCAAGGCGTTGCACGATCGAGGTATCTATTCAAGTACAATCCAGCCTGAGTATCATTCGTCGCGTCAACTTCAATCGGCCGGGACTTCTTCTCCGCCCGTAAGTTTCACCTTTCGCAGAGGAGTATGAATTGTTGATTTCGGTTTTTATCGACAGTTACCTCCTCCTGGAACATGCTGTCTCGTCACTTGTTCGCCTAATCAGAAAGATTGTGATCCGTTAGAGCATTCATGTTGTCGTGAGTTTAATCGTAACCCGCTTTCAGGCCTTCAGGATCATACTGACGCTCGATCCACAGCTCCACCAGCGCCAAAAGCCTAATTTAAAATTTCCCAACGCATTCACATTAAACGTTTTGACGCTTTTGTCCATGGTTAATTTATACTTTAACTTATACCGATCGGACTGCTGTACTTTTTCACAATGTATTACAACAACTCGCATTCACGTACACAATATATACATGCTGTTTTCTGAGCCTTTTATGCTGGCATCATTGGGAAGTACGCCACGAATGAAAGTGATGACGAAAGTCTATGTGTCGTGACAGCTGCAGAAGGTTTCTTGCTTCTCTTGCTTGACTTTACTTTTAAATTCTTTGTTCAGTACATTCTAATTTCCATTTATTAAGATTAGTTCTCTATAAATGCTTATATTCATAGTAAAGGTTCTTTAGTAAAGACGCTAACAAAGAATGTATTAAATAAAATAATTGTATTATTATTACTAAGTACTCCAGTCTAGAGCTTTCTTGCAGTTGCCACAGGTTGTGTCCATATTAGGTATTTCCGTTTAGTCATCTTGCGTCACGGCGCGTCAGGTTTATACTTTCTCTCTACCCAAAGACTCCCTTCGAAGTCTTTCACCACTTGCCACTCTCTCCCTTGCAATCATGCATGGGATCTCCATCTCGCGGACTGCGAGGATATCTCTTCTCCTCTCCATCGATGTCATATTCTTCCTCGTCGAGATCATTGTTGGTACGTTACCTATGGGACGTACTTGCTTAGAATCGGTTTCACTGACTCCTTTGCTCAACGTATGCAGGTTATGCTGTCGGCTCTCTTGCTCTTGTTGCGGACAGTTTTCATATGCTTAAGTGCGCACTGAGTCTGTCTTACCGCTGGTCTACCCGATACTCATTCAGTCATACAGTGATATCCTAAGTTTGATCGTTGCTCTCTACGCAATAAAGGTATAATATAACCCTCACAAAGACCGCGTGAATCTCTACTGACAAGTTCTTCTGAAGCTTTCCGGGCGGAGAATTGAAGAGACCGATACCAAATACTCGTATGGCTGGCACCGAGCTGAAATTCTTGCTGCGCTCATCAATGGAGTGTTCCTATTGGCACTTTGCTTCTCAATCTTCATGGAAGCAATGGAACGTTTCTTCAGCACACCAGGTATGCGTCTCATCATTGATACCTCGTTTTCTCGTCTGAGCCACACGTACAGAGATATCAAACCCGAGACTCGTCGTAATTGTCGGATCCCTTGGCTTAGCTTCTAACATCTTGGGTCTTTTCTTATTCCACGGTATGCTCATGTTTCTTGGTGTCAACCGACGAGAGGCATGGACTAAATCATTCGGCTTTCACAGAGCACAGCCACTCGCATGGATCCGAAAAGCACTCCAAGAAAACAGCCACCCCGAGTACCGGAATGGGACAATCAGAATACACCACTGCCCTTTCGAGTGGGAGTGTCACTCCTACAAACGAGGATGAAAGGGGCCGAAGTGGGGAGCGTTCTGACTCGGACGAGTTGTATGGACATCCAGCCGCAACTCGCGCTCGTGTTGTCCATCAGGCACAGGAACTGAGGCGAGCTCGGTCAGTCTCTGTCAGCAGTGATCGAGAGAGATCACCCTCTCCACGAGGTCGTGAGGGAATGCACACTGGTTTCGCGTTTGTAGAGGAGCCAGAAAATGGTACTGTTGAGCAAGATTATTCCGAATCGACACCCCTTCTGAAAGGTCAAAACGGGAAGGGAACACCATCATCTAGTTCCCATGATGGCCACACACATCCTTCGCATACCTCTCAAGGGACGAAGCGCTCTGGCGGTCATTCACACGGATCCATGAACATGCATGCATTACTGCTGCATGTTTTAGGTGATGCACTAGGAAATGTCGGTGTTATTGCCACGGGTCTGATCATCTGGCTATCGGATTTGAGTTGGAAGTATTACTGTGATCCTATCATTTCTTTGATAATTACCTGCATCATATTTTCTTCCGCGTTGCCACTAGGTTTGTGCATCTCTGCTACCTCCTTGACTAGCTGTGTATTCTGACTCACCCGCTGCAGTCAAGAGCGCGTCTTTCATTCTTCTTCAGGGTGTCCCATCAGGCATTTCCCTGCAAGAGGTAGACGAAGCGATCAGGGGCGTTGACGGTGTGCAGGATGTGCACGAACTCCATATCTGGCAGCTTTCTGAGTCAAAGGTCGTGGCATCCGTACATGTCCTTGCTTCCCGCAAACACGATTTCATGCAGGTTGCGGTTGACATCCGCAGGGCTTTGCACGATCATGGTATCCATTCGAGTACTATCCAGCCTGAGTATCATCCGTCGCGTCAATTCCATGCAGCCGAGACTTCGACACTCCCTGTAAGCTGTTTCTTCTTTCGTGAAGGATTATGAAGTGCTGGTTTAACTCTCTCCTTGACAGTTGCCTCCCGCTGGAACATGCTGCTTAGTGACTTGTCCTCCTAATCAAAAGGATTGTGATCCGTCGGAGCATTCATGTTGTCGTGAGTTTATTCTTAACTACTTGACTGTCTATCAAGCCTTCACGTTTATACTGATGTTCGACTCATAGCTCCACCGACACCAACTGTCTAATCTGGAACTTCCCAACGGATTCGCACTAATTACTTTGATATTTTGTTCATGACTTTAAATTGTTTCGTTCACTTATAGCTGTCGTACCTCTGTACTTTTGTCATTATGTATTATAACAACATAACAACCCAGGATTCACGTACACAATAAAATACATGCTAGTTTCTTAACTTTCTTCATGCTGCCATCACAGGGAAGTTTGCCACGAATGAAGGTGATGAAGAAAGCCTCTGTATCACAATAGCTGCGGAAGGGCTTTTACTTCTTCGTAAGTCCGCAGCTAACCTGCGTGCGATCGTGACAGACGGCTGGTATGCATGGTTCTCAATTTGTGTATCAGCTCCGACAGCTCGTAAGGCCCATTCCAGATGTAACAAGCCGGTCAGCGAGGACGTGAGGACGGACACGAGCAATTCGATGCCAAGTGTCTGCTCAGCTGGTGCTTTCAAGTCCAGACGCGTTAAAAGACCATGAAGAACACTACCAAGGAAGATTGGTAGCAGCGGCGGTGTGCGTCCTGCACCGGCTCCTGTTGCTGCTGGCGGACAGAGTAGCACGTAAGTTGCAAGCCTACGGCTTACTTCCAGTTCGCCTAGTTTAGCAGGGGTGTCGAGCTCGTCCCAGAGCAGTCGGAGAAAACGTGTCGGACCAAGCACAGCAACGCATCGTCCGACGTCAAAGGCAGGTGCCCTCCCTGCCCGAGCGGCATTGAAGAATTCGCGGATAGATTTGCGTGGCTGATCAAGCCAGTGTGATGAAGGAATTGAGAGCGATTTCAACTTCGCATCGGACGATTCTGAAACGAGATATATTTTAGATTTTTAGTTCAATTTAAGGACAATGGTAGACAAGCCTACCACTATCATCTATTCCTAGGGCCTTGCTAGCTATTGCTCGAAGGTTTGCCGCCTTGAATGACAATTTCGGAGATTTGCTCTCAATAACTGATGCTCTCGGATCTGTCGCAAGTGCCAGTATACCATGCCCGGTCAAACTAATTACAGCTTTAGGACACAAAGAAGACTCGACAAGAGTTTGCAGCGTTTCGAGGTGGATAGGAGTATTGAAACTAAAGAAAGGGTTAGCATGCCTTGATGAAAGATCTTTGTGAAATGGTTGAAGTCGGCTCACTCTTTCTCCATTATATCGCGTAGAAGTGCCTTGATTCCGCCCACGAGTGTCCAATTCAGTAGGGGTCCTGTGAAGTATGACACGCCGTTCTTCAACATATCTTCGCTCCATCTACGGTCTGCGCATGCATTACACGCTTGTAAGATCAAAGTTGCAGTAAGCTTCATAAGCATTTTCGGTTTCGTAGTCCTTGCACAGTAGATTAGTGAATTTTGTCAGTGACTAGACTAGCTAATCTTGTGGTACCTGAGTATGTTGTCTTCGATACCCTCGCTATTGGTATCGAACAGAGCCTTGGACCATGCCTTGACGACATTCACGTCTTCCAGACCGAGAGATGACATACGGAAAACGGTGGACGTGGAAAGCAGATAATCCGTTGCGAGAACGCGATCGCCGAGCGTAAATATGTGTGATGACAACTACGCAAACGTGGTGAAATCAAAGAGATGGAAAGGAGTAAATCTAGCAATCACCTGGTATTTCACAAGCGTTGCTTGCAAGAACAGAATCACGTTTCCGAGGTACTCAAGCCCAGTCTGCGGGTCGCCTATTGTCGATGATCAGCTACTTCGCGATGCTTCAATGAACAGTCCGTACCTACTGATTCGCAGTCAAAGTCGTCTATAAATGCAAGGATGGGAGCAAGAATATCATCAATTCTGACATGCAAAGAAAATATGTCCATTGCCACGTCAAGGGAATTGAAAGTCTTGCAGAGTACACCGAGACCTTCGACGTCGACTTGCTGGCACAATGTTTCGACTCTCTGCAATGAAAACTGAGCTGCAAGTTGTGCATAATACTGCAGGTGCTCACCTTAATTACAGCCTTGGCTATCTGCGGATGATTTAGGATATCGTCAACGCATCTCCGAAGGAAAGGGAGTAGCGTTTCTTCCTTGTTCCCGTCGGAAATAAGACGTGATTCGATGTACGCCTTTCTTATCTTTGTCAGATCCTACGCGAGCCAATGCATGAATGACAGCTTACATCTAATGTAGACCCAGTCTCTTGACACTCGTTAGATAATAACGTATTCAAGGTGGGCTCGATTGTCGACTTAAACATCATTCGAGTACTATTGTCAAAAAGACTCGTCCGAAGTGCGCAATATTGAATTAACGACGTGAAGAACGTCGATGAGCCAACTGATGAGCTACGCATGCTGTTGGACTTGCTGAGATGAGTAGAAAACGAACTACAGAGATGGTCTTACCTATCGGGAGGGTCAACGTTCATGTCATCCACGTCTCGCGAGGTAGCGCTCGTATCGCATTGACTCAATAAATCTATGCGACTCTGAATCGACAAAAATGCAGCTTGGATTGCTCCTCGCTTTTTCCATAATTAGGATAAATATCGACGGAAACGTCAAGAAGTACCGACCCATTCCGATTCTCCTACTGAGTCGGCCGTCAGGACTTGCTCAAAGTCAGACAGAATACGCGTTAACTGCAGACGACAGTTACTCAAAGCTTTGCATCCCGAATTAGGCAAAGTCCTTACCCTTGTAATGATGAAGGAGCGCCAAATAAGGGCATTAGTCTTGTGCGAGTTACTTTGGGAAAGAATCGATATAGCCGCAAGAAAAAGCTGCGTATAGAATATTCTCGGGGACCATGTTGTCCACCTGAATGCAGTAACTAGTATTGCAACTGCAGCAGGTGAACCAGATCCAAATGTTGTAGTGCGATTCACGACCTAAAGCAGCTTAGAACAACCACGTCTGTGAAGCATGGGCTTACTTACCAGATGTCGCAACAATAAGCTGCACGATGCAATATCCGACTCCGAGTTTGGCCCAAGGATATCGCCCTTGGATATCGATAGTTGAAGAGACTGCATCAGTTGCGCCTCTTGGGCCATTTTTGAATCATCCACCATTATCATGTTGAGTGACAATGCAAACGGTTCTAGGACTGCTTTCAGATCTCCATGAAGATCCTGCAATTGTAATATTTCCAACACTTCTGCATAATGCATCATAGCCTGCCCAGCACTTATAGAGGTCATGTCATTGACGCATGAAAGCAAGAGCATAAGAAGTTGTGATGCAGAGGAAATTAGATCGTGGAACGGTGAACGCGAAAGCGAGGTGTACGAGACACGGACTAAATTCAAGGCGCCATGAACCATTTCGAGTACTCTCGGCATTGAATAAGTCTGCGCGTTGAGTAATGACTGCTCCGGTGGCAAGCTTAATGCAAAGTGCTCGTCTTGGATTAACCGACAGAGCATGTCGAGAGTAGAAGTATCGTGCAAATTGGGTGATTTTGCGGCTTCAAGAAATGTGAACACGAAGACAGGCAGGGTCAGCAGGTCTGGAGTATGCATAGCGTGCTTCAAGTAAGAATATAGGAGTGGATCCGCAGGGTATGTGCTGAATAGTTCAAGAACAGCATCTAAACAGAGGGAATTAAGTATCAACGTTTCTGGCTCACTCCTCAATGACAGTTGATTGCTTACTACTAAGTTGACACTGAAAATCAAAATCTTGAACGCCCAATTTGGATTTGAGAAGATGGCACATACGGGCCCACTAGATTAATTTAGGGAGAATCAATCGGTTTAGCCGAAGTCAACTTATAAGCAGGCAGCACCAGCACCTTGGCCACTCCAATACCCGTCTGAAAGCATCTGCTTGTCACATCTGAGAGAGACATGATATCATATAGTCATAGGTAAGCTGTGGGCAGATGGAATATGCACGCTGAATGTCAGGATGTAGTTTGAATGCTTAGCAGGCAACACAGAGAGCTGGAAGCCACTTGAACAAGTTGAAGAGCAACTGTGAGTCTGCGCGTCTCGATTTAAAGTTGTTCCCCGGTCACGTGGACGAGGATACAGGTCCGTGAAGTCAAAGTTGCAGCAGGTCGCTCCTCATCTCTAAACACACCATTACAAAATTTTGATAGTCTGCAATGGGACACGGAAGCAACGACAAGCTTTACATAACCCAAACAGAACACTCAGGAGCCGCAGGAGGTCGGCATTCCGCATCGTCTGGTTACAGAGCGTAAGCTGGTCTCAATCTTGGCTTCTTGTGTCAACTGACTCAATATTCTGTACAATTTAGCAAGCAACAAGCTCCTCACCCTGGGGCGCTAACTCCATTCGATTGCTGTGCACTTTCGTTTCAGCCTTTTGAGCACCCGGTTTGTGCAAGGAACCCAGATGGGACAGGCGCCGTATTCGACTTGGTGAACATCCTGCCTTGGTTAAAGTACGTCTTGCCATTGTATTATATCTGCCACGTTACACCATCTCATGTTATCAAAAGACAGCATAACAACACAAATCCTATCACCGGGGAGCCGTGCACCCCCAACGATCTTATCCACCTAAACTACTCCCGCAAGCCAGATGGACAGATTCATGACCCAATATCCTTCAAGCCTTTTAGTGAACACTCTCATATCGTTGCAATTGCAACGACTGGGAATGTCTACCTTGCAGAAAGCATAAAAGGTGGGAAGGACTTGTTGAGCGATACTAGTTTCAAAAAGTAGATGAGCAGTTAAATGTCAAGCATTGATGCAACTTAACAATTTTTTCTAAAGGGAGGACGTCATCACGCTTCAGAACCCTCATGCCATGTCATCTACATCTTCCTCGACGGCAGTGACCGCTGCCACTAAAACATCAAAAGTTGCGAAGAGCACGGCTACTAAACCACAGGCTGCTGGAGTGGCCGCACTGAGGGAGAAGGAGAAGCTTCCATGTACATTTCGTTATATTAGTTTAAGTGCCGTGTGCTGAAGGTCTTAAATTAGGGAATGTGTCTCCGTATTCTAGTGGCTTACCGGGCGCATCTCTGACCTCCACATCAGTGGACCCGACCACACAAACATCCCGATTATTATGGGATGAAGAGGAACTCATGTTCGAGGCGATCTCAAATCCTCCGAAGTCGAAGAGTAAAGAAGCGGACGTTGGGAAACGGCGGGCCTATGTACGAGTTGTCACTAGCCTAGGTGGTAGCTTAAATCTTGAGCTGTACTGTGAGAAGGTAATATTCAATCAAACGGGTCTCTTGGACAAATGATGCTAATAATGTACTTATTCGCAGGCACCGAAAACGTGCTATAACTTCCTGATGCTTGCTCGAGAAGGAAAATATGACAACTGTATATTCCACAGGCTAATACCAGGCTTTATGGTATGTAGTTCGTGTCGCAGGCTCGCCATTAATTAACTGGCTTTCGTCTTTATCAAAATTAGATCCAGACGGGAGACCCAACAGGGACAGGATCGGGAGGGCAGTCATACTGGGGCAGTGCATTCCGTGATGAGTATGATTTGAAGGGCGCCGCAAAGCACGATTCACGGGGCATACTTGCAATGGCAAATCGTGGCATGGGCACGAACACGTCGCAATTTTTCATAACGTTCAAGCCGACACCTCACTTAGATGGTAAGCATACGGTGTTTGGGAAGCTCGTCGGTGGTGAGGACGTGCTTGACACACTTGAACGGTTACCACGAAAAGAAGGCACAGACCGACCCGCGAAGACCGTGCGCATTACAGAAATTATCATTTACCAGGATCCGTTCGAGGAATACAAAACCAGGCTGAAAAGGAAGTTGGAGAGAAAGGCAGAGGCCGAGCAAGCGGGAGAGTCTGATAAGAGTATAGCAAAGGAGAAGAAGGAAGGGGATGATGTGAATTGGTTCGGTGTTAAACTCGGGATAGAGAAACGTGGTACTGGTGCGAACGGATCAAGCGCAGCTGATGTAGGGAAGTACCTTAACCTCAAACGTCCACTTGAAACAGCCTCACCGAGCACCAGGGCTGATGACGACGATGATGGGAAGAAGAAACGAAAGATTGGCTTTGGGAATTTTGACAGTTGGTAGTTGTAATGGCATTTGTACAATACTATATTATATTAGTTCATAATCTTTCACCGACTGCCGCCGAGGTACATGAAGATTGCTTGTAAATGAAAAGTATCTGGACGAAATGCTGCGCGAATTCGTCCAGGGTATGACCTTGGTTCCTGCCAACGGAATCATAATATGGTTAGGCTTCTAAAGCAACTCTAGTGCGCTCCTCAGTCGCAGGCACTTCTTCTCGAGTATCCTCCAATAGAACGGGCTCTTCCTTAGGAGCCTCAGGAAGTTCAGGTATTAATCCAGCGGTCTGTAAAAGTAGAGACTTAGAATAATAGAAGACGCCGAGATAGGAACGGGTCGTACAGCTTCGGCTTGCAACTGGCGCAATTCTTCTTGTACAGCGCTCTCTTCATCCAGAGTCAGTGTATTGGAAAGCATCTCATCAATCTCCTAAATAATGGTGGTCATATTAGTATAGGATGCAAAGTCCAGCATCAAGAGATGAATCGTACCCTTTGATATGCCTGTGCCTCCGCCGTCTCCTCGAGCAAGCGTTCAACACTCTCTGGGTTCATCTCCCGATGAATCTCCTTCAACACGTCATTCCCCTGTTTCAACCCATGTAACACGGATACTTGCACCAAAGAGAACTCGATCGTCGATACAAGCTGTTCAAGCGACTCCAGTTGGTTGTCTGTCTTGACGAGGAGTGATTCCTGGTACTTGCGCTGCCTCAGTGCGACCAGCGCGCGATCTTTATGCCCCGCTCGCAGGTGTTGCCGCGCGATTTCCTGCTCACGGTCTAGTACTGTTTGTATCTATATGCAAAGCATTATATCAGCTGCTGCGCAACATCAAGGTCGAGGTCAAGTGAGATCGTGCCTTCTTCTGGTACTGCTTTAACTTGTCACGCTGAAGCTTTAGACTAGCTCAGAGGAAGCAAACGGTGGCGAAACGTAAGAGACTGCTGCACTCACTCTAGGATGGCCTTGTCTTGCTGGGTGATCTTGGGTGTTGACTGGTTGTTGCCCATGGTAGTCTAGAGGCAAGCCGCATTTGGGAATGGAAAGAGACGTGATCGACGTGCTCTAATCAACAAACTTTGTACATAAAGCAATGACTAATTACCCCGTTATACAGCTTCCCCTGTACATCAGTCCATATATGCATGTCGTCTATATAGATTTTTTGTTCTTGAATGTGTCGACTGCGCCGTCGTCATCGACGGTGACTTGGCTAATTGCGTTAGATCGAGGTGGATTACTGCATTCTTGGCATGTCAAACTCTCCTTGGGCGAATCAAAGCGCAGCACTATGAATAGCCGCTATTGGATGCTCATATTAAGTCCATGTAGAAAGGAACACGGCCCTCAATCCACATATTTAACAGCAGGTGGGCAGAAGACGCAGGGCCGCAGGCTATGCACTCTCCCCCATCTTGCCAAAGATGCAGGCTGACGAGAAAGCAAAAGTTACGACCACCGACGACCTGATTTATGATGTTGAGGGCCAGTCTTCCTCCTCTGCCAAACTACAAAGGACACGCGACGCCATAGGAAATCGTACGGCGTTCATCATTCAACGCCATAATGCAAAAAGGACGACATTGGACTGCGAAACGTTGGGCATAAAGTACGAGTTAAACTCAACGACGAGCTGGCTGAAATGGCGAACCTGGACAAAAATCACTCGTCGAGGCCCGAAGGATACACAGGAGGTGCTGGTAGCAGAATGGGAATTGAACACCTTCAAGCCAGACAGAATCCGATTTGAATCGTCAGCATTGCCCAAAGATTTCGTTCTGACCAAAGATTACATGCAACGGATAGGGTGGTTCATACCTCGATTGTCATTGTATGTGTGCCAGATAAATTCGCTGTGCTTGAAGTGTTAAATTTGATTTCGAACAGCGCCAGCAGCTATGTTGCGCAAGGTCAAACTTTTGTATGGAAGGCTGGAGTATGGGCGCTGAAGGTATGCTTATGCTTTATGCGTGAGCCTTAGACACACCTGCTAACGGCTGGATCGGGATCCTTTAGATGTACCGGGAAGGAAGCGACGAAGCCCTTGCTACTATGTTCCCCAATCGCTGTTTCCCTAAGTCGCGGTACGGATTCCTCGAAGTACCACCTTATCAAGACCTACTTGATGAGCTCATTGGTTCGTACCGCATTGCATATTGATTACCTTCACTCCTAAGCTGATAGAGCCACCCAGTCTCTTGGGCAATTGTAATACAACGCAGGAACGAGCGGCACGCAATGCTAAGCTTGCTGCATACTATTTTGTGGGACGGCGTAGTGATGACTTTGTTACATGTATATGTCTGGGACAACCATCCTTCCTCTTAGGTGCACAGTTGCACAGGCCTACCTTTGGACTGGCGAGTCGTGTATTCTATGCACATGTAGTTTTCCCTTTTCCACTCCCTTCTCTCGTAGCCTTACCTTGTATATTAAGATATCCTAACTCAGTTTTTGTGTGGACCATATTTTGTCGCCCACTAGATGGTGTGAGTAATACACTTTATTTGAGTGGACGCGAAAAGTGGTAACTTTGGACCCAAAAGGACGGTCCAGCGCTGATGACGTAAGTAGTAAAGTACTGCATTGATGCTAAGTTTGAAATCTTCGTGTGTTCTACGTCTGATCACTACCTACGCCAGAGGACTGGATGGCGGATGACGACAAACTTGCTGGTGCTGAGCCCACCCAGGACCCTCACAAGACTGCCGATGCCGAAGATGACGCTGATGATGTAGAGGACGAGGCGGCCATTGAGCCCCATGCGACAGGTTGGTCTCTAACGCCGCCACGAATCTTGTTGTTCCGTTCATTAACTCATTCTATAGGAGATGCCAAGAAGAAAAAGAAGCGGAAGAAACCCAAAAAGAAGAAGGCCGAGCAGTCTGACCCCCCTCGCGTCGGCCTGTCGAAATTGTTCCCAGACGGCGTCTACCCGGAAGGCGAGATCCAGGAATACAAAGACGAGTGCGTGCTACGGCAGTTTTATACGCATATAACGACATACTGACATCAAGGGTAGTAACAAATGGCGGACTACTTCGGAGGAGAAGAGGCATCTCGAACGCCTGGCTATGGAAGATCCGGAAGTTACTTATCAGAACATTCGACGTGCAGCGGAAGTGCACAGACAAGCCCGCCAATATGCCCGTAAACATATTAAGCCTGGAATGTCGATGACAGAAATTGCGGAAAGCATCGAGGATTGCACACGAGCATTGGTAGAGGAGGATGGCCTTTCAAGTGGCATTGGCTTCCCTACTGGAGTTAGTCTCAACAACTGCGCTGCGCATTACACTCCAAATGCTGGGGACACTACGGGTATGCATTACGACACTATACACTGAAGTATCGTTTTTGAGTGCAACACTAGTCTTACAGCAGGGAGACGTTTTGAAGGTCGATATTGGCGTTCACGTGAATGGGAGGATTTGTGACTCTGCATTCACCCTTACCTGGGAGCCGACATACAACAATCTTGTGGAAGCCGTCAAAGACGCAACTAATACTGGGATCCGTGTATGCTGATACAGTCTTATACGACCTTGTTTCTCATTTTGCATTAGGAATCTGGTATTGATGTTCGACTCGGAGAAGTCGGTACCGCAATCCAAGAGACAATGGAATCCTACGAGGTGGAAGTCAACGGAGAAACGAAGCGAGGTTCGTCTCGAGGCTTCCAAATTTCTCTGATCTTCTGATTGCTCTCTAGTAAAAGTCATTGGGAATCTCAGTGGCCATTCCATTAACCCTTACCAAATACATGGAGGAAAATCCGTCCTTCTAGTTAAAAACGATGACCCAACGAAAATGGAGGAAGGGGAATACTTCGCTATTGAGACGTTTGGATCAACAGGACGTGGGCATGTTGTCGAATCTGTTAGTGCATGTCTCCAATACGGCATAACATTTGCTTAGAGCATGTTACAGGGCGATTGTTCCCACTATGCAAGAAAAGTTGATGCTCCCAATGTCCCCTTGCGGTGCGTACAACCACATGCTCGACAGGGGAAAAAAGCTTATATCCCGTTTAGATTATCTTCTGCCAAATCATTATTGAGGTCTATCAACAAGAACTTTGGATCACTACCCTTCTGCCGGCGGTATCTGGACCGTGCTGGGGAGACCAAATACCTTTTAGCTGTAAGGCTCCTCTATTTTTCTCATACTTCTTACTTAACCAATCACCATTCTTTTAGTTGAACCACCTCGTCCAGCAGGGCGTTGTCCAGAATTACCCACCCTTATGCGACCAGAGGGGCTCAATGACTGCACAATTTGTGAGCGATTTTCAATGGTGGCGTATTTTGGGGATTACTGATTAGTATGCTTCCGTATTCAGGAGCATACCATTTTGCTGCGGCCGACCGTTAAGGAAGTGGTTAGCAGAGGTGACGACTACTGAAGATTAGCGTATCCCATCTTCCTTTGTGCATGGCTCTAGGACTGTACTGTTTGATTAGTGTTTGATTCAGGCACACATGTAGCATTGGAGATACTCAAACAATTCATGGGCAATTTTCTCGCGAGCATTTCAGAATTTTGTGTAAGAAGAATAGAGTCCGAATGTATTGGAGTTTGAGTAAACAAAGATGCATGGCCAAACATAGCTCCATATTCACGTGCTTCTTCCCCGCGCCTCTGCACGGCATACACCCCAACGAGGATACTAACCATCACCTCCTCAATAATGCCCTGCTAGGTAGCATCGTAGCAGACCGTATATTAGGAGGTGCCTCAGCGAAGAGACTACCTGGACAGTGTGTGCGTGTGTGTGTGCTGCTACGCTCATGTTCAAGTCCGTGCTGCCCTGGTCCTTCACGTCAAAGGACGAGCCTACCGTCGACAAGACTAAACGGACCAGCGATGATCTAGCTCGGGATACCTTTGAGTTACTCCGGCACTTTGAGGGAGCTGATTATACCCTACCTCCTTCGGCGAGAGTCCGCCCATCCATTAAGCAACGTCAGCGGCAGAACCTGGGCTTTTTTGACTTTTGGAGATATGTGGTATTTGTAATTGGGAAAAGTGAGTAATTTCCCTCGACTTTAGTGTCCAAGACTAAAATAATATACTGTAAGCCTTTGCTGTCTTCTTCGCGTTCCTGACGCATTATATGTGGGGACCGAGGAAGAAGAGTTGGGGTTGGGAGATGACGTTCGTTACCAGTATAATGCAGAATGTCGGCGACCATTCTCATTTAACAGACGTTGTACGCGCCCTCTATGCTTTTGTGGCTTTTTCTTGACCATACTCACAAATATTGGGTGATAGCCCACTTTGCGGCGATTAATCAACATGGTCGGATATGCGCCTCTTCCATCAGACGCAATGGTAACGCCAGTTTCCTTCGCTATTCGCAGACGCAAGTTGCGAGGGATTCTATCCGAAGTTGACCATCGTGAAGATGGAAAACGAGAGCTGTCTGGCGAATGGGTGGTTGGGAGAAAGCTATGGAAGAAACTACAGGCGGAGTGGAAGGCCACTAGGAGCTCCGTTGATAGCAAACCTTCGCCACCAGACAAGGCTCCTAGGCGAAAGGATCGAGTAATTCTTTATCTACATGGAGGCAAGTATATGTTCTTCTTCCCCTTGGTTGTCTTAAATAACTCCCAAAAGGCGCATATTATATGTTCTCCGCTGCCACTCATCGACAACTTACGATTCAACTTGCAAAGTACACGGAGTCGCGTCTTTTTGGTACGTCAAGGACTACTGCATGCCTTCTGTAACTCATACGTTTCTTCAGCTGTCGATTACCGGTTGGCTCCTGAGGTCCAATTCCCAGGGCAAATACATGATGCCGTCAGCGCATATATGAGATTGCTAGACCTCAGAATTCCCCCGGAGAATATTTTACTTGCAGGCGATTCTGCTGGTGGAGCGCTTTGCCTGGCATTATTGATGTATCTTCGGGACAACGAATACCCTTCTCCTGCAGGAGCAATTCTCATGTCGCCATGGGTTGGTAAGTAGCATTTTATTCATTATGTATTATTTCAAACGGTCCTGATATATGCCAATAGACCTCACAATGAGCTGTGATTCTTGGGATACAAACGCTGCATACGACATTATTCCTCCGCCAAAACCCGGTGATCATTTAAACCCTATATCGTGCTATCTCGGTGAGGATCTAGAGAAGCTGGTTGCACACCCATATGCAAGTCCATTGTTCGGCGACCTCCGTGGCCTTCCCCCATTATTAATTCAAGCTGGTGATTCCGAAGTACTTCGTGATGAAGCAACGTTGCTTGCACACAAGGCTCGTTTGGCGGGTGTGCAGGTACGATATGAATTGTATGAAGATGCCGTAAGTTTTGTTGCACATAGTGTCTTGGTAACAGACAATGAATAGCTCTTCTTTAGGTCCACGTTTTCCAGCAATTCCCTTTCTTAGAAACTTCTACCAGAGCATATCAAGCTTGCCGAGACTTTGTTATGAACGAACTACCAGTACTCCAGCGACGTTCACCGCAATACCTAGAGCAGACGACTCAAGATGAACTTAGAGAGCAGACTGCGAACAAGCGGACGCGGCAGGTCAAAGCTAATGGTTCGGCCGTGACAGAAGAGCGACTTGAAATGTCGTCGCGCGAAACTAACCATGCGAATGGTGCACCAAGTGAGAGCAAAGCCGCTGAGCATGCGACTAAAGTCAACGGCGGACCTCCAAAGACAGTCGAGGAGCGCCCCGCGGAGCCATCAGCTAAGCGTAGCTGGACATCGTCGTTACACCGCAGATTTGCCTTTACACCAGTACGAGAGGAGGGCGACGCTACTCCGAAGGAAGCTGCTACCCCGAAGGAAGATGCCAATCCCCGTACTCGCAATCACCATCGACACGCAACCGGATTACAATCACCAACTTTCCTTACTCCCACTCCCGCCCCATCAATACGAACGAGGAACCGTGCATTAAGTCATCCAGATATATCGTCGTTATGCCAGCAATGGGCCTCTTCGAGCCCATCAGACCGGCCTCTGACTTACGTTTCTGCATCTGGACCTAATAATATACGACCATAATATGCTCATAGATTGTGTGTATTTTGATATTTGACTCTTTTTCTTGATACCATCTTGTAGCCACTACGTGTAACGAAAGTATTAACTGCAAAATATGCTATGTTGTCCTTAACGAGTACCTCTACTTGTGGAAAGGAATTCCAGGAATAAGTGATCATGACAGCGATGTAGACGGGCTGAGTCGCCCTGAATTTGCACGTTTAATCAGCTCTAGTTCCTCTATCACGTTCATGAGCGCTCTGCGCTCCCAATTTCCGTAAATAAACCCTGCATAGAGCATCGTCGTGCCTAACCATGCAAGCAAAATGGTGACCAGAACGAGGATGGGCGTGATCCAAGAAGCCGTAAACCAAGGCGAGCTAACACATAAACCAATAAGCACAACAACACTTGTCGCAAATATGGTCAACTCGATGCGCGAACGCGATTGAGTGAGGCGGTAGTAGACCGTCAACGCTTGAATAAATGTTGCGATTATCTCGTCGGTAAGAGGAGATAAACGAGATGAACGCGGTGTACGTGCTGTAGGTTCGCTTTCGTACGGAGCGACGATGTCGATGGTTGCCTCGAGTCCAAAGTGATCGGAGAAGGAAAACGTGCGATCTGGTACCCTGTCCGTGAATACCACTTGAGAGTGCGAGCATTTCAGCGTTGGTCGTTCGGACATGTACCTTTCTACTGGCTGGCGGAAGAAAACATAATCCAAGCGCTTGCCGAATGTCTTCTTCACGAAAGGCTCAAGGTCTTTCCCAGCGGAGTACGAATTCAGAGGCGAGTCTGCTGTTATACCGAATCGTTCAATCGCAGTCTTGGGAGTGAGACCGCTCGTAGACACTTCTGTGGGCGCGGCATGCGATTGTAACCACGCATCAGTCAACTCGGCATGGTCACGGACAATCTTCATAGGCAGGGATTGTGGGATGCCATTGAAATCACCTAGCTAGAAACCGAAGATGAATTAACCTAAATGAAGCTATCACCCGAGGACAACGATAACCTACCGCAATGACATAACGTCCAAGAGAGGCTGAGTTACGGGCAAGCTTCGCAAACTCCCATGCATTCACCAGCCTATGAGCTCGAATGTGCTCTGGTGCCATTTCCGCCCCCTTTGCGAAGAGCTATATCCCCGGATTTCAGCAGGTAATAACATAAAGTGAAGTGGACAGACAGACATGAGTATTGAAAACCTCGACCTCTCCAAGAACCGGGTGCTGGATTAACACGCTCGCAGCAGCCTTTCCTACCATCCAGTCTCCAGCCCCGACATCGACTGGGTGCCCATTGAGCGAGTAGGGATAGATGGACGCGGTCAAGATAGGAAAACAAGAGAAAATAGCAAGACCCGCTCCGAGAGCACCACTGCACACTGCATCAGTACGGGATGTCTAGAATCACGGCACAGTAGTCTCACCTGTAGAAGAACTTTGCATACGGTAGGCGTTTCTCCACGCTTGCTCGAACATGTTCGAAGTCTGAGTATACCCAAAGTTCTTGAAGTGCAATGATGTCGTGGTCAGATTGAGCCAGGGCCGATGCAATAGCTCGGATGCGCTCTACGCGTTTCTTCGCAACATATTTGAGGCCCCTGAGCCGGAAATATCAGCGCTATACTACACGACGAGAAAGTGAAGAATGCCGACCAACAATTGAATGTCAGGACGCGTATGCTAGACGAGGACATGAAGGTAATGGACAAGTTCTGAGTTCACACGTTGGCATTTTGTCCCGTTCATACGTACGCATAGTTGAACAAATTCATTTTACATTCATAAATGCAGCAGCTCGTGTCTAAGGCGTGCACTACGGGTGTGTAAATAATAATCTAAGATACATGCGTCATGAATGCTTTTAACTCGAGTTTCATCCTACAAATCTCATATCATCGCTCAACACATAATATTTGACTTGCGAGCTGCTCGCATCGCCTCCAGGTGCAGCATTGTCGCTGTCTGGGACGAGCATAAACGTCTGGGCAAATATGCGGGGCTGGTCATCTACAGACTTGCTTGCTGTCGGGTGAGTCAAGGCTACTGCCGCTCTGCCATGCACGACAGTCCCAGATACAGTCACCAGAAGCGACGGCGGCGATGTATCTTTCAGTGGATGGGTGACCTGAATTATTGAACCAAGAAGGGCCAACAATGCTTACTAGGAATGGGGTGGCAGTCAAAGGACTGTATCTCATGCTTGCTTGGTGGTATCTTCTCCATTAGCTCCCTCACACCGGTGTCTCCCTGTACAGGGTTCCCGTTCCATACCACAGAGGATGTTTGCCTGTAGAATTTGGGTACACTCTGGATTCTATCCTTGCTGTCGTATGCCGCATAATAGACGTAGACGAATTGGTCTGCCCCTCTTGTGGCGATATCTATGCTAGAATGATGGTAAGGAACGAATACAGGTAGTCTATTAGAACCACTACTTACTCTGAGTTTGCAAGACCTGCCATGTATGTTGTCCGTACAGCACAGAGGAGTCAAGGAACAACAAGACCTGAATTTCGAAATTTCTGTGTGAGCGTCACATGACCTCTCGAATTGCTGCATCTCACCAACACTTCAACTTACTCTTAACCCTCTTTCACCCCGTTTACCATCATCTCTTCGTTTTCGGCAGTGCCTGATATTTGTAGGTCCAACGTTACCTGCAGAGGCTTTGACGAATCGCCGGTCATTCACTTAGACGTATAGCACTTGTGACGAGAAGTGACTCGAAGACTTCGTCATGGCGGACGACTTGTACAATCTCGAGCTGCTTTCTCTGGTCGCCAAAATCACGCAAGAAGTGCTCAACTATACCGGTATCAACGACAAAACTCTAGCGGAATTCGTTATCTCTCTGCACGATGAGTCAAAATCATTGCCAGACTTCAAGCAGAAGCTCAAGGATACTGGAGCCGACTTTCCCGAATCCTTCGTTGAGAACATCGATCGGCTCATCCTCAGCATGCACCCAAAGCACAAACGAAAAGGCGCAGCTACAAATGGTGCGACAAATGGAAAGCAGAAGGATGGTGTTATTGACGAGAAGGAGAAAAAGCGTCGATTGTTCCCTGGTCTGGCATTGCCCGATCACGACTGGCAACCATCCGTGGAAGAGAAGGATGTGTTCATGAAGGAAGTGGATGATATGATGGCGCAATTGGAGGGTGTTCAGAAGAAGAAAGCCACTTTGAGTGTTGCCGAAGAAGAACCCGTGGCAAAGCGACAGCGGAGGAGTCGCTCTCGTTCTCCACGAAGAAGCAGTAGGAGTCCACCTCGGGGAAGAAGGAACGACAGATTTGATGACAGAAATACGGATAGACGAGGCCGTACGCAGTTGGATGACCGACCCGTACTTTATAAAATCTATAATGGGCGTGTTTCTGGCTTGAAAGATTTTGGCGCTTTCGTAACCTTAGAAGGCGTGGCTGGTCGAGTTGAAGGTGAGTGATACTTCCTCTCACTTCCCGCCCTTGATTTTCTAACTTTTCAAAGGACTTGTGCATGTTTCTGCAATACAGCAAGGCGGGCGTGCCAACTCGGCGTCCGACCTTTTGAGCCGAGGACAGCCCGTCAAAGTGAAAGTGATGAGTGTCGCCGGGAGTCGTATTAGTCTTTCCATGAAGGATGTGGATCAGACAACGGGCAGGGATTTGACACCTCATTTGCGAATAAAGTCCGAAGCTGAGCTTGCAGAGGAGCAACGTCTTCATGCTGCAAGAGCTTCCTCAGGGGCGAATGCACTTCCGCTCGGTGCACAGCAGGCTGCAGATAGCGGACCTCCTATACGTTCGGCCAAGCGTTTAACGTCGCCAGAGCGCTGGGAAATCAAACAATTAATATCGTCTGGTGTCATTGATGCATCGGAGTACCCGGACTTGGACGAGGAGTTCAACTCGCCGATGGCGAAAGCAGAGGTTGAGGAAGAACTTGACGTGGAGGTTCGCGAGGACGAACCATCATTCTTGGCTGGACAGACTAAGCAGACGCTTGACCTCAGTCCAGTGAAAATCGTAAAAGCTCCTGATGGTTCACTAAATCGTGCAGCGCTAGCCGGTACATCGCTTGCAAAGGAGCGCAGAGAGCTTCGTCAACAAGAAATAAACGAAGAAGCGGATTCTGAAGCACGCGACTTCAATGCCCCTTGGCTTGATCCTATGGCTTCTCAGCAAGAGAAGATTTTCGCTCAGGATCTCAAGGGTAATCTGATGGGCCAAAAGGCTCAGGAGGTACCTCAATGGAAGGCGGCAACTTTCAACAAAGCAACGACGTTCGGCAAAATAACGAGCTTGAGCATACAAGATCAGCGAAAGGCATTGCCTATCTACAAACTTCGTGAACCATTGTTGCAAGCCATTCGTGATGTACGTATGCCTTCTCTTCCGAAAAAAACTAGATATGCTGAAGTTCTGTTTTATAGCACCAAGTGCTCATTGTCGTCGGAGACACGGGCTCGGGAAAGACTACCCAAATGACTCAGTATCTCGCCGAAAGTGGCTATGCCGATAGAGGTAAAATTGGTTGCACCCAGCCGCGTCGTGTTGCAGCGATGTCGGTGGCAAAGCGCGTAGCTGAAGAAGTTGGCTGTCGACTTGGTCAAGAAGTCGGCTATACTATTCGTTTCGAAGACTGCACCTCTCCGGAAACGAAAATCAAGTACATGACAGACGGTATGCTGCAACGAGAATGTCTGTTGGACCCAGACGTTTCTGGCTATTCCGTGATTATGTTGGACGAGGCACACGAACGTACCATCGCTACTGATGTTCTTTTTGGACTTCTAAAGAGTACATGTATTTGCTTTTCCATTGGCTATATGCATTTACTGACATTTGCAATAGAGGCAGTTCGAAGACGTCCGGACTTGAAGCTAATCGTCACATCTGCAACATTAGATGCTGAAAAATTCTCAAAATACTTCTTTGAATGTCCGATTTTCTCGATTCCTGGTCGGACATACCCGGTCGAGATTCTCTACACTAAGGAACCCGAGTCAGACTATCTCGACGCGTCCCTAATCACGATCATGCAAATTCACCTATCAGAACCACCAGGTGATATTTTGCTGTTTTTGACGGGTCAGGAGGAAATCGACACATCTTGCGAGATCCTTTATGAGCGGATGAAGGCACTCGGTCCTCAGGTCCCCGAACTTATTATTCTTCCGGTGTATTCTGCACTTCCGTCAGAAATGCAATCGCGGATTTTTGATCCTGCCCCACCTGGTGCGAGGAAGGTTGTCATTGCGACGAATTACGCAGAGACGAGTATTACGATCGACGGCATATACTACGTTATCGATCCTGGCTTTGTGAAACAGAATGCATATGATCCTCGTTTGGGAATGGACTCGCTGGTGGTGACAGTATGTATATCTTTATCTGCAAAGAACGTCATTTTTCTGATAGATATCGAATAGCCCATCTCGCAAGCGCAAGCCCGTCAACGAGCTGGTCGAGCCGGGCGTACCGGTCCTGGCAAATGCTACCGTCTTTATACCGAGGTTGCATATCGAAATGAGATGTTGCCAAATCCCATTCCCGAAATTCAGCGTTCCAACTTGTCGCACACCATCCTTATACTAAAGGCTATGGGCGTAAACGATCTTCTCAACTTCGACTTCATGGACCCTCCACCTGCGCAGACGCTTCTCACAGCGTTAGAGCAACTTTACGCACTGTCCGCTTTGGATGACGAGGGGTTGCTTACTAGGTTGGGTCGCAAGATGGCCGACTTCCCAATGGAACCGCCATCAGCTAAGATGCTAATCGCCTCGGTTGAATATGGATGTTCAGAGGAGATCTTAACCATTGTTGCTATGTTGTCCGTACAAAACGTGTTCTATCGGCCGAAAGAAAAGCAGGCTCAGGCAGATTCAAAAAAGGCGAAGTTCCATCAGCCAGAGGGAGACCACCTCACTCTTCTCGCCGTATACAACGGATGGAAAGCGAGCAAGTTCTCGAATCCATGGTGTTATGAAAATTTCATTCAAGCCAGAAGCATGCGTCGTGCACAAGATGTACGAAAGCAGCTTCTCGGTATTATGGACAGGTAAGCTGGCCGCCACTCACTTCCCGAATTTCATATGCTGATCTAGTTCTCAGGTACAAGCACGATATCCTCTCCGCCGGTCGAGACTACAACCGTGTCCGTAGAGCCTTGTGCTCTGGGTTCTTCCGCAACGCAGCCAAGAAGGACCCACAAGAAGGGTACAAGACCCTCGTAGAAGGAACCCCAGTCTATATTCATCCCTCTAGTGCCCTCTTCAATAGACCTCCTGAATGGCTTATTTATAATGAGCTCATTTTGACGACGAGGGAGTATTGCCACACGGTGACGGCTATTGAACCGAAGTGGCTGGTGGAAGTTGCTCCGCAGTTCTTCAAGGTTGCAGATGCGAACAAGATTAGCAAGCGGAAGAAACAGGAGAAGATCGAACCTCTGTACAACAAGTACGAAAAACCGGACGAGTGGAGATTGTCGAAGATCAAGCGGAGTGCCCGTTCGGTGCGTTATTCGCTTTGTTTGTTGCTTTGTGCGACTGTACTGATGCATTCTTTAACAGAGTCAAACATTCGGTTGATTATTGCCTCGGGTTGCATAGACTACTATTTAATGTATCTTACTGTAATACTGTATCCTGGATCATTGCATGTTGCATCCACTCAAAGAAACATTGGATTTGCTGAAGTACACGAACCTTCTCAAAGCACGATTGCTTTAAGAAAATGAACAATACTAATCTAAGTGACCACATCGGTAGCGTACTTTTCTGAGCGACAGTTGTCATAAATCGATCTCCATACCGTCGTCTTCGACAATTAGTCCACCATCCATCTCTCCGAGGACGTAATCCAGAACATAGCTATCTTGGACAAGGCGGTCTAGCCGTGCAAGATGCCGTTCCGTATAAGGAATCAAAGTTTGTATCAACTCATTGAGAGAAAGGGTGCTATTCGTAGAGCCAGAGATAGATTTGAAAGGCGTTGACGAAATGTTCGCTTGGAGTGCATCTGCGATGTCATCGACGGTTCGCAGCTTGAACAGGGCATTCAAGATCCCTTGAGCAACTGGGCTGGTCTTAGCATTTGCGTTCCAATCTCGGACGTGTCGTAAGAGGGAAGCAAGTTCGACTGCGGGAAGTTTCTTGAGCACCATGTCGACGCTAGTTTTACCAGTAACTGAGCCAACCTCTATGGAGTTCAAATCAGGTACGTCGGGACAAATGACCTGCTTGAAGAGCGATAAGAGCCGCCCAGGCCGATCCATTGCAAGTGCGAGTGAGATGGCGTTCTGATAATCTTTCATGGCCAAGTAATTCGAGAAGTCTTGCTCCCTTTGCCAAATGTTCAACTGAGATTTAATAAATAGTAAAATTTCACATGACTTACTGGAGGACTGTCTTCTCCAGACCCGCCTGCCGCTCCAGTTGTTTTTCTTTTGTGCAGTCCCTCCACAGTGTGATAACTGAGTCGGCTGCACCGGTTACTATCATCGATTCATCTGAACTGACGGCTAAAGCCCAGACCTGCCCATGGTTCAGTCAGTCGAGTCCGTCAAAAAATCGGTGCATACTTGCCTTGTTCTCATGGTTGTCCATCGTCGAAACGCACTCCTCAGTACGAACGTTCCAGAGCTTGAGCAAGCCATCCGAAGCAGCACTGGCAATCTGCATATCCTGATTTAAAAATTCAACTTGCAGGACTGAATTCGTATGCCCTTCAAATGTCTAGATATTTAGATAAGTTAGAACGCATTCTTCAAGCCTCGATTGAAAATGTCACGTCACGAACCTTGACACAAGAAAAGTCGTCCAAGTTCCAGAGCTTGACAGTCTTGTCACCGCTACCCGTCGCCAGGACTCTTTCTACATGTCCGAACTTCACCGTCCAAACGCCTCGCTTGTGTCCTTTGCACGTACCGAGTAGTTTGATTTCTCCCCGCGTGCCATCAGCGGTATACACGATTTCGTAGATCTTCGCCGTCTTGTCCTGGGAACCTGATGCAAGGTACCTGTCATTAGGAGATACATCTAGCGAATTGATGTCCTTCTCGTGAGCTTTGTGCGTCGTAAGACTTTTACATCGTACAGGAACGTTCGTAGTCGAATCGACCGTTGATGATACCGGGGAAAGGTCCCACATTTTTATTGTCCTATCCTGGCTTCCAGTGAACATGAAACGGGGTGCTTCCCGATCTGGGTCCGCACCATAGTATTTCCGCGATAAAGCTACAGCACCCACACTCTCTGCGTGACCCTCGCAAACAGCTACGTTTAGCCACGCTGACAAGACTTTCGAGAACGTCCAGAGCCGCGCCGACTTGTCTTTGCTTCCACTCGCTAAAAACCGCTTCTTCGCGCTACTACAGAGGGACAGTACTATCCCTGAATGCCCTGGTAATAAGCGGGCATCGTTCCCTTCAACGGAGTAGATTCGGATAAGTGATGAATTTGCGGCGATAGCAATGTGCGAGTCTTGAGTACTAAAAGACAAGAATGATGCAGCAACTATTTCGTCGTTAAAACCAATGAGCTGCTGGATTAATGACCTGCTTGATACAGAAAACAGAAGAATATTCTGATCTGCATGAACGGTCATGATGATTGATTTGTCGCGGATGCAGCTGTTGTATACCAGTTAGCACCAGCCTCTGCGAATAACTAATCAGGGAACGGTACCTAGCATATACGATCTCTCTCTGTTCCTCTTCATTCTCTTCTACCGCCTCGTTCAATGCACAGAGACTCGACCCACTACGTGCGTCCCAGATCTTGACTATGCCCTTCTGTCCGGCAGTGAAGAAATGGAGAGCGCCGTCTTCATTATCCACCCAACCCGCCGCCTCAACCCGCTCCAAGATTGTAATAGTTCGGGAAAGGGATGACGAAAGAATTCCTCGCTTTACCCCTTTCTTCTTGCTGGAAGTGGAGTTACCATGTAGATCCCAGAGCAAAGCAATTGAATCACGTCCTGCGCTGAGTAGCCATTTCCCATCAGGGGTGACGTCTAGTCCGCGAGGAACAGATGAATGTCCTTCAAGAACGGCAACTGGCTTCCCGCTTCCCTGACGTGAAGAAGCCGGAGACAAATCGAATATCCGTATTCGTGTGTCCACAGAAGCAGTAATTAGGTGTAGTTCTGGCTCCGTAACGACCACTGAGCTCGTGTCGTGGGTGTACCGGAATACGAGCGCACTGACTACCCCACCATGACCTTTGAAAGCGTGCGTAATGTGTCCGCGACGGATATCCCAGACCTTTACAACACCATCCGCAGATCCAGATGCTAAAAGACTTGACGTAGGATCCACTTTGCAAACGTGAACAGGAGCTTCATGAGCTTTGTGTATGACGCGAGTAGGATGGACAGTGTTGTTTGCTGAGGAGGGAGGTGCCAAAGGATCCTCGAATATGTGCAGGCTTAAGGACCCTGTGAAGATCACCAAGTGCGATGCAGAGGGTGTTAAGCATAACGAATGAATCGTCTCGGAATCCTACAAGGTAATAAAATACCAGTAAAGCCAGGTAAAAGCTTTACAATATGATTCTCCTTACAGTTATGAACCGACGCAATTCTTGTCCGTCACTAAGGCGCGTCAGAAGAGCCTCTTCTCCAACACAAGATATAATATGTAGACCATCTGAAGCTAGAGCAACAGGACCTCCTGTATAAAGGGGCCCTATTACCTTCGACTGCTCATAGCTACAGTCCCAGATAAGCCGTCTATTTTCACAAGGGAAGGACCAAGAAACTTACGCAGTTTTTAAGCGCGACATGCAGATTCGGTTGGTCAAAACTATTAGCATTAAATTATTCGTCTATACTTGATTGACTTGGGGCACGTGATGACTGCTTATCCGCCGCAAATTTACGTAAGTAGCCACAAACTCCAGTCCAGAATTTATCGTAAAAACGTAATGTAAAAAAATGTAGGTACATGGAATGTGCGCCTATGCAGCGTTGCCCATAACGTGCAAGTTAAGTTAGCGTATGAGAATTCTGTAAATAAAATACAATGGTGGAAGATCCGGAGCTTAAGATAAGGGAGGAATGTGAGTGAGTGAAAGAATGGTTTACAAGCCCCGCTGAACAATGAACGTTCTAATAAAAAGTAAGAACTCAATAAGACACGGCTTCCTTCGGAATGCGAGGGAAACGTGTGAGAAGCGAAAGTAAGTTCCTGCAGAAGTTGCACTTCTTGCGATAAATCATCCGTAACCCCGAAAGTACGCTTGAATGGCCAGCCGAAATAAGCATACATACACGCCTACACCTCCCTTATTCCTCGTTCGAGCTCCGAATTCCTTTCCCGAAGTCGAGCCATTTCCTCGTATACATCGCGTAATTCATTCGTCAGCCTAGCATTTGCTGTCGACAACTGGTTCGTCCTCTTCTGTAACTCTTTAATTTCTTCTTGTAAACGCCCAATGTACTGCGAGCTTCCGTCAAAGTTTGACAACAGATCCGGATCAACTGGAACACTGGAGAGACTTGGGGGAGGAAGTGTACGGGGATCGCCAGAACAAGGATACATTGCGTGTTCTTCCGAGTGGCCATCAATACTATCCTCTGCATCCTCGGACAACGTCGGAGAATGATGGCCACGAACATAAGGCATCTCGTCGTCATCATGCTGCTGAAAACTTGGTGATGCCAAATCATGCACGCTGTGCAATCGATATTGCTGTGAGGAGCAACTAGCAGAGCCAGAAGGGAATTGGTATGTAGCGAAACTACCATTAGGTGTATGCAATGCGTGGTAATCGTTGGCAGGCACAGGGATCGTATTCATTGACGGTAACCCTAAAGTCGGCTCGAACTCAAAATCTTGGGGTGCGTTTTTCTTTGGCCTGCCCCTGCGCCCAGTAGAACCTGCTACTTCCGTGTTTGTAGGACTGTCATCCTTATTTGCGCTAGCGTTCTTGTTATGACGTCCCCTCTTGCGTGGGCGTTTCGTACCAGGAGGCGCATCCAGATTGACAGTCCAATATGAGCCGAAACCCGGTTCAGTCACTGGTTTCGCCTTCCTTTCAAAAAGCCTGCTCAATGATAGATGATGCCTGACAGATTGCTACGAGTAATGTCATGATGTGCTTAATTACGAGGGTAAACAGCGGTACAACCCACCTTCCATGCTGGCCCTGCCGTTCTATAGTAGGGGTACTTGTTTTCCATCGCAGCATAAATATCACGAATAGTTAGTTTTCTCTTTGCGCTCCCTAAAATTGCACAGCGTAAGATTACTGGCAACGTATGCTGTGGCTTGTCATCTGTATCGGGGAGACAGTCGAGAGAATCGGGGCAATTCTCGTGGTATGGATGCCCTGTGTCTTCCGCGAGCGAAGGTTGAGAGTAACCATTGTAAGATGAATCTTTGAGCAAGGATTTCATGGTGATTCGAGGATAGACGGGTTCATGAATGGACACGGGGTTTTGGTCATCCACATTTGACGACGATGCTTGGGGGGCGGCTGGGATAGTCGGAGCCGGTATGACTTGGCCGTCGGCGTTAGACTGCAGGACGCTATGAGAAAGTCAGCGGGAAAAGGGATACTTGAACGGGGAGAAAAACGGACGCTCTGGCTGGGTTTTCTGGATTGAGGAGCTCATGGAGGTTGGACATGAGGGAGATGGCAAGAGAGGACTGGCGGGCGTTGTAGGTCCGTCGAGACGCCGAAATGGAGATCTGAGGTGCTCTCTGGTTACGGCAGCGATCGACACAAGCTGTCCATATTTACCCACAGTTGTCTTTGTTTCTCCACGTGCTCAATTCAAAGAGAAAAATCTCCATTAGAGTCTGACAAAGCTATTACAGTAACTGTGGGTGGACAACATGACGTTACACATACATGAAAACGAGCATACATACGCATACACGATGTCCAGTACATATTACAGATACAGTACGAAACAGATGAATAAATTATTACAATCAAATCACTGTCGTTCCGTACATCAATACGATGCAAATCCGTCGCATTCGTCTCGTGCGTGCAACTAATAATACATATCGGAGTTCGTGAAACTTTGGAAGTCATATCCTTGGAAAGGAATAGACGAGTCAGGAAACTCTTGCATCCACTGACCGGGAGCGGGGGCGTTGGAAGGCGGTACTGTACCAGGTCGTGTATAATCAGCTGATGCAGGCGAAAATCCGGTTTGAGAGCTCGAGGAAGAATTCGGAACAGATCCACTTGCCCATGGCGGCTGATGGACTGTTGGATTGACACCTGGTATCTCTAATCCAAGCAATTGTGCCATAACTCGAGCGTTCTCCTAGCCAGTGGTTCAGTTTGCCTACTGCAAATATAACGGGGTGATCACGTACCGCTGCTGTATAGCCTTGAAAATGACTGCCTAGCCCGAATTGGTCAGGATCGTTCATGTTCGATTGTAAGTCTGCTTCAAATTTTGATAAGGCACTTCCAAGCAATTCATAGTTGCGAGCCGAGCTCGGCCATACACGCTGGGTACGATTAGAGCCATGGGTATAAAGACAGTTCAAAGTCACCACATACCTCCATGTCGCGCAGACAAACGAGTGTGTTGCGAAGAGCGGAAACGGACCGCACTCTATCTCCACGATTCATGGCAACTACAAACAGTTTCTCGTTTAACCTTTCTCTGAGCCTTAGGAAATTGACTTACGAGCTGCAAGATGCACGATCCTATATATACAAAAATTGGTTAGCATATACGCAGTATACATCTGGGGATATCATCCTGAAACCAAATTATCGTACCCAGCAGACATTAAATACGACGGTAGATAAGCCGACACCGCTTTTAGGGAGAATACCTCTCGGATTATCCATGCTGTAAATTAACGACCAATAGTCAGTATATGAAGCTCAGAGGAGACGACGCGAATAATAGACCTAAAGCGGTGATTTTTTCCGCTGCCGCCTGACACTGTGCAAATTCCTTTGAAGTGTCTATCCCGTGGGCTGATGCCGCACTTCTTAAGATCGGAAATAAAGAGTCAGCATTACGATTATGTAAGTATGCAAAGCATATCTATCCCTTACTCTTGATGATTGACACGAGGAATGCTTTGTACAATTGAATTCAGAAATCAGTTCTGCGTGTAAGCAGGATGGACTCACAATCTGCGGTGTAGGAGAATCACTGCAACGGAATGCTGTATGTGAAGGAAAAGCGTTTGCGGTGGTACAGGTCGTCTTGTTGTAAGATCATAGTGCAGGTGAGCGGGCAAGCCGGACAACCAATCGTTTAGTTGTTTGTCGAGCTCAATCAGGAGCCTGTGTTTCTTGGGCCAGGGCTTCTGACGAATAGCGTAGATTTTGTCAATTATTCTTCCGGTTATGACAGCTACGGATCATGGGTTATCAGCGAATACGGGGCTCGGCAAGCCACTTACAAAGAGAAGCCGCGGCTCTGAAAGTAGATAACGTATGACAGAGGACGGGCGGTTGAGGCGAGGACTGAATAACAGCCCTGTGGGGCTGCCAGACCTCGACTTCCTCTCTCTGTAATAATAGAGTTTATGTGAGCCATAAATTATAGAAGAAAATTAATAGCATTACAAATGGAGACTGAGGGTCCATGTTGCGATCATCAGGTAGTTCCGTATCATAATCGCTTGAGCGAATAACAGCCGGCTTCCCTGTGAAACTATCAGAACCATTCATTGCACCAGTGAAGAACTCGATGTACCTAAGGCGCATGACAAATACCTTGCCATTCCTGTCTGAGTGCTAAACTTTTCTTCTGAAATTAGACAGTTACGTACTTTTCAGCAATAGCACAGCTCCACCAAACGTGTTTCCTCTCTTGCTTTTGATCAGAAGAAAATATGTCAACACCGAATCGCTGCCATCGTTCAGCCGACCTATGCAATCCGAGTTCTTGAGCCTAAATGGTAGGAGTTTATTTCAGTAACAGTGGGTCAGTAAGCTTGTTGGAGTTATCAAACCATATGAATGGCCATGCCTGGCGGTTCATTGATTCAGTCAAAGCTAAAGCATCTATCGTTCACAATTTACTTACTCATGAAAGATGAGCTGTGCTCAAAGGAACCTAATGCGAACAAAGGATTTAATGCGCGTTAATTTTTACAGAGAATGGTATTTACCCAGCCCCAGTTCGCGATAGGCCAAGATGACCAACGCCTGACAACTAAGTAGTGATGCCGTGTGCAGAACGGTATCTATCAGCGAGTTAGAGACGGTTAAAACCAATGTGATTGTATGATTTCGTGCGCACACAAGACACCTCGAGCCGACGCTAAATAATTACAACCGGCTTCCCACATACGACCAGCCTCCGGTAAAGGCATCTCCTTTTCGTTAAATCTGCTCGAAAGCGTGAATATTGACAGTAAAATCAATTGCGCCAGCCTCGTTTGCATATGGCTTGATGCGTGTCTGCAACAGACGCAAATTCGCGTCAGTATACTGCACAGAAATAGAGGCAACACGTATCAACTAACGTCGGAGGATTATCTGCATCATTATCAAACTGAGACTGATACAAGGCCATAAAGGTTGGCTTGTGGAGGACGGGTAAATCTGGGTGAACATATGTAAAGTAGAGCTGGATTAAAAGGTCCGCATGCTCGCGAGACGGCCAGTGGATCGGTATGTTTTCAAGGGGAAGGCCTATTCCCGCTAAATGCATTGGGGCGTACGGCCAGATGCGCGCCATAGGAAGTCTCCTGATGAAAAGATCAGAGTCATTCGTCATCAGGAGTGGGTCCTAACAAACCAGATGCCACCAGAATTGCGTCCGCTAGAGTTATCCGCGAGTTTGTCGAGAAGCGACATACCGCTTGACTCGTTATGATATCTTATCTAAGGCAGTTCATGAAGCTATAAAGAGGATACACCTAGTTCAGCCTTAAGTAACTTACTTCGTCATTCTCATTGACAGACAGACTCCCAATCGCCTCCTCATCTTCTACTTTCTCCAGTCGATCCTCCTCTTTCTCTTGCAATCAATTCAGACGATGGTAAGTTGGACGAGCGGAAGCTGCATACCTGGTATGTGGACCACGGACGTTGAATGGACAATCGTTTCCGATGGTCTGTGGATCCTGGTAAATTCACAAGGAATTAGACACAGAATGAAAACCAGTCATACCCGCTTCCAAATGATGACGCAGCTGACGATGAACCAGGGTAACGACTCTGGCCACGGCCCTCTAAGATATCATCGAGTCTCCTGAGCCATTCAGGTGTAGGGGCGGGAATGTCGTCTAATAGGATGAATTAAAATATGAATTACTTCGAACGTGCGATGACGAACGGTGAGACGTTGACAAGCTCTCCCTATTCACCCTGGATTCTCTGGCAGCACGGCTATCCCGCGACTCGTTGAGTTGCCGTATAGTCGCTGAGAAATCTGCAGGGGCTGGCGAGCCTGTACGGGCCACAGAGCCATATGGGCCATGGTCGACTCTATCAATGATTTCTTTGGCAATGTCATCTGTCTTCAGAGCAGATATTACCTCTTGAGACCTCGGATCATTGGCGTTGATGATAGCACCAAGTACTGCTTCGACTTGGTGGAGGCGCTGCTCAATTGCACTGATATATCCTTTAGGTGGACCTCGTTTGTAACTAGGACCTAAGAGCTTGCTATTCAGTATCAAACATGCCTAGTGAATATTGATAAATATCACGTTACCCTGGAAAGTACAGGCTAAACAAGGCAAAAAACTTGTGTGAGGTTTCTCATTTTCGATCTGCATACTATGTGTATAGCTCACTTAGTCCCGCAATGACACAGTTTGAACAAGGCTTGCTCGGATCTACCGGTTTTCTGCATTTGCTCTTTGTCCTTCGGCACTGGTCACAGGCTGGCGTGGGAAATTAACAATGACGTTCAGCTCGAATGTGTCAGGACTCAGGACGAATGAGCTGTTACCTCTGCTACTTCTCTTCTTATTTGCATGGCTGGGAGAATCAGAGACATCTGGCTGCAAGGCTTGTTCACCAGAGGAGGCTGTCGACATGATGGCTTCGTTGTACGGAGCAAGTATATTCAACCAAGGCGCTGACCACTGGATCACTTATATAGTTCACCAAAATTCGCCGATTCGCAGATCGTGACGTCACTCAATGCATTTAGCTTACCACCGATTCCGACCTTCCTGCTACCAGGGTCATTGTGCACAAAGCGCACTTCCGAACCGAAAACAACGTAGGTTCCACGACAGGCTGTACGTACATGCAATTATTTAAGTGATGAGTATGAGAGTGGAAGGAGAATTGTCGAGTCCATAATTTTTGCCAATTGCGTAGTCTACGGGCGATGCATACGTCAGTAACCAAAATTCAATGGGGGATTTGACACAGTTCAAACCTTGTGAACGGTGTCGCTCCATCCATCCAATTGCCACGCCTTCTCCCGGATGTCATTCCGAGTCTGAAAATCTCTATAAATGGACATTAACTCATTCTGTTATCACACTCTTGCGTAAGACTTACGGATACTGCCACAAATGATGAACCTGATGGAGCCTTCCAATTCGCGAGAACCATGCTCCGACTGGAGCGACGAGCTTGCGCCTGGCTTCTATACCAATCCGCCTAGATTAAATAATCACCGCTGGCATCGTCATACAAAAACAGGTATGCGAAGCGTACCATGTACTTTCCCATTCCAGTAATGCTCCTGGCTTCAATTGATAGCTCCTCAATTCGAAAATACCACCTTGTTCACGTGGTGGGGACGATGGGAAGAACGCAAATTCCTGATTGATCTGCGTTGACCTTGAGACCAAGAATGGTAGGATGCTTTTATACGCTTTGATGTGCTGCAATACGCTCGCGGGTTAATCAATCCGGCTCCACCATGGAGAACTAAGAAGCTGATGAGTACGTACACCGCGTTCTCTGATAAGACGAGTCGAGCGGTCAAAACCGCCGTGATTCTCGTATTCAGTGATGTGTACTTGTATAATGTTAACCATAGATATTCCTAGGTAGTTTAACGAGTGGACGAACCAAAAGTATCATTTTCACCGATCATCGTCTCCCAAGCACCGGTCAGTTTTACATGTAACTCGGGGTCCGATTTGATTGCGGTGTAATACTTCTCTCTGTTCAAGAAAACAGTCTCAGAGTCATCCAATGCTTGCAGGAATTGTGTATGAACGAAACATTGGAGCGAGCGTTGAAGACGGGAATTGCGCGACATTTGCTTGCCACGGTGTGAAGTAACGACTTACGCAGCTGCCTTGTACTCCTCCGACGCGCCAGGTTTGACTCTGTGGACTAATAAGCGGAGTAGAGGAGGGATATGACGGATGCAGATGTAGTATGAGGACACGGCTCCGCAAGAACAATTCACCCCGACACTCACATTCGAACACATGCAAATATTTCCTCCGTGCAACGAGTTTCGAATGCTGTTGAGACTCGATTTCTCCAGCTTTCTTTGCCTCAGGCGAACCATAAACGATGTTCTATGCAAAGTGAGAGGATGGGTTAGGACCATGGGACCACTTGAAGCTGGGTTGAAGTGAGGTGAACCTTCAACGAGACGTTACGCCTGCCCAACGCCACGGAAGTCGGTGTTGCTCGTAACGCATTTGATATCCTGGGTAACATACTCGATGCTGTTCCCGATACTCGAGTACAAAGAAAGACTCAGAAGGGTAGTGTAAAGAAATGAGAGCAGGTTACAACAGGAGGTAGTGTGGTTGCAAGTACAAATGTTCGATGCAGTGGATGCCAAACTCGCAGTGCCAAATTAGGCTTGTACGTCATTTTGATCTGGACAGAACTCATTTACTACTACACGTATTCCCAGTTCAGCAAAAAGTTAAAACTACTTTCTGTTCCGCATTCAAGTACTATTTGACTCAAGACGGCGTAAATATCTCAGCCACATTTCGTGCACGACCCATCGACTAGACTTCCCACTAGAACTAGTCATCATGACTTTGAAATAACAAGCCGCCTGCCTCACTCTGACACTGCACTCCTGAACGTTGGGGGTCCCACTTATTGTTATGCAGGTCAAAGCATTCTCAACGTCAACCTAGAAATCTGGTTAGTAGCATTCTTTCAAGCTTTGTGAAGGTACTCACCCATTTTATTCCATCCAGGGATACACTAATTGAGCAATCTTGTCGAAACAGGTCTTCTGTAGAGCCGTCTAATAAGAATGCCAATTCAAGGTCATGTTGGTCTCTTGGTCCTAAAGCTCCAAGAGAGTCCAGTATTATCCATTCTCCAACCCTTGCAGCTTTTCAGCGTTAGAATGGCCTACGAGCGTGACGAGTTAAAAGGAAAACTTTACGTTGTGGGCTACTGAACGCTGAATTTGGACGTGCATCGACAATGCTGGACAATGGATGCTGTATGTACCGGTTTCTGTCGTCCGCACTCAAGTTTTGTAATTTTCTCCTAGAGACAGATTCTGAGTTGATGCCTTGGAATTCAGCGGTCGCTTCCGACGACAAGAGCATAATGTTGGACGACAAGACACATGAATTCAGACGACATGGTGCGAAATTAGCCCGTGCCAGTTCCTTTGAGCTGGCAGCTTTAGAAACATAATTGTGTTGCGGGGCAGGATGTCCACCAGAGATGAGCGAGGAGAGGTATTCTAGAGCCCTTGCCTACAGAAATGTGAGTCGTCAGACTGAAGAGGTTGATTGGACGCACAATATGCCTATTATTCCTATCGTCACCCTCACTGCCAACTGTGAAGGGTAGCCCACCACCCAACTCAATTCCGTGATCAAACCAAATTTCACCCATTTTCGGCCGATTTGCAAGGATTGTGAAATAGTTATCCGCCATTTTCATTTCATCATTGGTCACATTCAGTTCTTGAAGTAGACTCAAGAACTCCCTTGCAGAGGTGCGACTCAAGTACGTGCCATGTCCGAGCCACGCAAACGCTGTAGTTATCGATTGGTCTTCGTTAATAAATATTCGCAGTCGCGAGAGTAGATGCTCATGAGCTGGCAAGAGATGCATACTACTGGATGACGGGTTCTCAGACATGTAGAAGTGCAAGTTCTTGATGACCTCGGGTTGGACCAAGTAGTCGTCGTCCTGGAATTGAGAAGTGAGGATACTGCATTAAAATCAAAGAAATCACGGACCTGTGTAAAGCAGTACGGTGTCTTCGCTTCGATACATGCTAAGTATCTGGCTTGAAATAACATATTCGATGGCGAGTTATATATACGCAGTTTTCTACTCGGACAGCCTGTGGGCTTGAAAATCTAAACAAGCGTCAATTAGTACAGGATACCAACAAAAAATGTGAATAAATCACTGACATTGTGTGTTAAGGTCACATTAGGATTATTGTTCCATATGAAAACCTCAGCAATAGTACCATCCAGCCAGGGTCCACAAAGAAGTGCAGAAATCAATAAAACGTTCTCTAACCGCGACCAGTTGAGAATAACTGCGGTAGTGTCTGGTGTTTTGTGCTCTGGAGGAGCGGAGGCAGAGAGGTAATCTAAACGTGTTGTATATGTTGATGGGATACCAGAAGAAGAAAGCGGAATGTCAAATGATCGTAGTCCCTGTGCAAGTTCATCGGATGTTCGACTTGCGCTCTTGAGAGACGGCAGGCGAGGGAAAGCTATGACAAGTATGCCCACTACTATTGACAATGCGACGAGAGTGTGCAGGCGCGTCTTCTGATTTGATACGAGACCGCATCGAGACTGCCTCTTTGAAGGAATACCAGCAACACCGCGTGTCCCAATGGACTGGTCGTCATTATTGGTTTCAGATGCTTTAGAGGACATGTACAGAGTCTTTCAAGGATCGACAATCTCGTCAAGCGAACTGACTCGGAAGAAGCCGTCAGCTAGTAAAGAGCATCTTTTCTGAAAACAGAGAAACCAGATATCATTGATATTATCAATTCCGCATAGATTTAAAAAATAGCAATAACAACAGCGAGGGTATGTACAGTCGTCAGATATAATACAATAATTGGACACATAGATAGATACGATTACATCCCAGATTTATAACCAATGAAAATCCGCATAGTCCTGCAGGGTGTCCGTAATTCTTCTGTCGACGCATGTCGCTGAGCGTTTAATACCGCATGGTAAACTCGATCTTCGTCATTCATCTCCGCTTTGGTCATTAAACCTTGCTTTGGAAGTTTAAAGTTCGGAGATTGAGAAAGCGCCATTCGCTGCCACAGTGCAGCACGGGTTTGCATGTCCCTTCATATAACGAGTTCAGTTGTCCGACTAAACGTGATAGAAGCGCGAGAAACATACCCTTGGTATCGCTCCAGAAGCTTGTCAAAGCGCTGTCGAGCATGTTCACCTTCGATTTCATCATCATCCCAACCCAGCTCCTTCAGCTCCGCCTCGCGATTCCGAATCCGATCATTTAAGACTTCCCACATGCTCTCCTGGCATGCAAGGACGAGGTTGAACGTTCGATGGAGTTGGAATGCGAGCGAGAAGCATGTAACATCTGATAGGGCGCTTAGAGGGAGTAAACCTAATTCTGCAGCATCACATGTTGAGGCATGGGTGGAGTAGTATGGTGTTACGCATGGAGTGCCGTCCTCTTTTGACAACGGCCTCAGTTCATCGTCAGTAGAGGGAGGCGTACGTTGCTGGAATAGTTCTTCGTCGTCCTCGTCGTCAGATAGGTTCTTTGAATTCGAGGCCGATGAATCGGTAGAAGAGTACGATTCTTGCTTCCGGTGTGCGCGGAGACTCCTTGCCGCAGAAGCCAAAGTAGGGGGAGAAGAGAAGCGACCTGAGGAGGCAATATTGTATGTAGGAACATTGGGGAGTGTAGGTGTCGGAAATTTTATCGCCGGAGAACACTGAACCTGGCGGAAATATGTTGCAAAGTAGCTGGGTAGGATAGCTATTCGGAAGCGTCAGCTTGATCCGAGAGCCAAAATTAGTTATTAAATATACGCACATGTAGGCTCCCGATTAATGAAGCGTGTCTCAAAAACCGAGCTGAATAAAGACTCCAACAATTTATGGTCATGAGGAGCGTCGTCACGAGGCGGTGTCGGAGGAGGCGACATAGGAAGTGATCGGCGACTAGAGCCATCAGGCCGGTGGATAGTGGGTCTCTGATCACGAGCTCTCAAAGCTCTCGTATACCAGCGGGGCAGAGAAGGGAAAAGAATGTCTGGTTTGGTGAAAGCACATATAAGTGATGCGCGGGAGTCGTAGTAGAAACTGCCGTTACCGTCTTCAATCATCTCAACAGAACCTCCTGGCCGGAGCACCCTACTAACTTCCTAGAGAAAATCTCAGAAAAATGCCAATACCAATAATGTCAAAATCGAATACCCCGAATAAATTATCCCACTATGAACGGCTTGAGAAGTCGATACAAAATATATGCGTGAGAGATTACTGACCTTATTTTCTGGGACTGCGCGGGCAATACCACGTATGTGGACATGATCGAACTCGTCGTCTTCAAATGGGAGTTTCGTGGTCAAGCTAATAACTCCGTCAGTCGATATGAATACAATATGACTATGACGCGTGAGACTCGGAATACTGACAAGTTGCCATGCACCCATTGCACACGAGATGACGACGGTCCGAGGAGATGTAGGGGAGGCTGAATATTGACGAGGTCAAAGCCAACCTGTGAACATGTTAGTGCAGGATAAGCACGACGCTGAGGCTTAAACGCACGAAGTGACAGTCGCGCCATTCCTTGAGTGCGTCCAAAATCCAGGCACCAGTCTAACCGACGAATGCAAATCAGTAAAGTTCATTGTGATCGGCCGCGTCGCTTACCCCACAGCCCAGATCCAAACAGCGCTTTGGAGGTCCATCCTTGAACTGGACAAAGCTGACAGACTGCTTTAGGGATTTGAGGAAGATGTGATCCTGAAAATCCACAGTCAAGTTTCTGACACGATCCCGGGAAATGGCAGGCTCACAATGACGTCTAGGTCAAGCGTACGGCGGTCAAAGCTGGTTGGATACGGTGCTTTCATCTTGTCAAATGCATGGTGAGCTCTGCCATTTTTCTTAGTGAAGTTGGACTGCTTCAAAAAGACCGAGCGCCTTCGAGGATCGTCCAGACGGAGGTCCGGGACGTTCCCGGTTATAACCGACATGGATGTAGAGTGAGACAGGTTACAAGCCGGGCTTGCAGCTGTTCCAAGTGCGTCGAAAACCTCGCTGGTAGCGGAGACGAGAAGAGAGCCCGTGACGAGAATGCGTGATCGCTCAGACTATGAGAGACTTTCAAGGCAACAGGATCATTATGATGGGTAATAAATAAGTAACGAATAAATGCCTCATATTAGGTGAATGCGCGTACCTGAGCCTAGACCTGCAGCTCGACTGAGGCAGACAGGTAGTCGGTATGAGAGTGGGGGTGGTTGCGCGAGGTGAGAGGTGAACGAGGAGAGGCAAGGCGACAGCCCGACCAGTCAGGAGCATTCAATCTTTACATGAGAGCGTCGGAAATTGACCGCGTGCTCCGGAGAGGAAGTGTACTTCCTATTCCGGCGCATCCTTCCCTTCCGCACTCGCTTGCGCTAGTCACGGAACCTGGCTATGCAGTGGGAGCATCATTAATCACTGCTGCGTCACCCACATCAAATCATTTCGAATCATGATACAAACACGATCAAGCTCATTTGCACTACGAAGCTGTTCTGATCAACCGACGCGAAGATATCCTCCAAATTACAGCACAATTTTTATTCGATAATTTGTCCGCTTTCGAGGAGACTGTCAATATATTTAATCAAATAACAAGCTCGTCTGAAAACGTCGGCTCATTTAATCCCGAACAGGGAATAACCATGTACATGGGTGTCATACGTAGCGCACTTTGCCAAATCGGAACATATGAAATACAAAGACAACTAATTATACAGGTACAGTCTAAATTGATTGTCGCCGATGACCCACTCTACGGCTCCTCATCGTCGTTGTTAGTGAAACCGCCGAGGGGTTCGTACGTCGCTTCTGTTGTATCCCTTCGCCAGAGTGCACGCACGCCTAAAAAGAACAGGAGAATGAGGGCGATACCGATGACGCCAACTCCAATCGGAGCACCGTACTCTAGCCACCATGGCGGGCGATATGGAACAAGCACCGCGTCAATCTGTATGACACCACCAACACCACCATTCGAAGTCGTTCTTCCCCATGAGAGAACACGTGCTCCACCATCTTCACCGGCTTTGCCTCGAGCATCCTTAATACCGACAAAGTAACCAGTCCCACCTTTTCCGTCGTCATCTCCAATCCAGCGGAAAACGATATCCCCATAAGCAGAGCTGTTCGAGCGCACTGTTGTATAGGTCGCAGCATCATCCAATAAAATTGGTCTATTCGTCTGAGCCGGGTCTAAGTTGGCTAGCTGAAGTGCCTGCGGTTTGGATACTGGAATCAAATGCTGCTCCACGATACTGCGTAAGACGTCGGACTCATTATAGAGTCTGGTCAACTCAAAGCCCTTGAAGGCGTCATCCGTTGGACACAGGAGAGTCCAGCCATTACCATTGACAGCCACTTCGGCCCAGGGAGAGCCCTCTGGTGGCGCGGTTCCATTAAGAATCCAGTCCATTCCAGCGCGCACGATCAACGACGTCATCGTAGACCCATCAGCTGCTTTGACGAGCTTCCCAATTGTCAAATCAACAGATCTAGGCAGTAAAACGTCTGACAGTTCGTGTATGATACCAGTTCTTGTTAGTAAGTTCGCGGGTGCGACACTCGAGCGCATTCCTGTCCAGCCACCGCTTGCGCTTATTGAAACGGACCCATTACCGGCTCGCTCCGCACGAACGTCGCTTCCTTCTAAGGTCGGATAGCTTTTCTGTGAACCATTCTGCAACGACTTGGCGTACTCAACGCCATCGAGAATGTGATGTTGGATAACATTCTCCAAATCTGCTTTTGAGGAAGCCGAAAGTAGGTATCTACTAACAAGTGTGCCAAGTCGTTTGAAACCGTCGTTGACGGGAATCATGAAGGTGGTACGTGGTGTTGTCTTGAGTCGATCCGCAAGTGAGGTCGAAAACACTGCTGCTAGGTACTGAGATAATTCCAGAGATGGAAGCGCAGTAGTTAAGGCATCGGCGGGAGGTGCCAACGGACGTGAAATGAGGTAGATCACGGTGTTTTCGATTTCAACTGTAGATACCATCAGCTACCAGTAAGGACTCGGAAAACAAAAGGTAACTATACACACGATATTCTCCTATAACAGATGCTCCCCCGAATCGAATACCACTTGCTTTATCGCGCTTGTCGTTGTTACCACTGATAGTAATATCGAGAACCTGGCGGCCGCCGTCCAATCCGACTTCTTCTAGCGCGGTCTCGACCAGTGCTCCATCTTTAAGTTTCTTTGGAGTCCACTTTCCCGGGAGAAAATGATAGCTCAAAGTTCGCTTCAGCTCGTCACTTCCCTCGTCTGGAAGGTCGTCATCACCGGAGAGGGCGAGGACATCGTCGCTAGGTGCAAGGATCGTATATTGCACCGAGGTATCATTAATTAACGGGGTAAGGTCCACGGAGTGCAGCTTGGAGACGAAGGTCGTGCAGTTCAGAGTCAATAGGTACTTCTCGGGTGTAATGTTGAATGCTCCTGGAGGAATTAGCAGGGAAGAAACGGTGTGCAAGACACCGTTTGACGCGTAAATGTCCGGCTCAAGGAGCTCAGCCGAAGAAATAAGAGTTTTTCCGGACTCGGGAGAAGTAATAATCTCGAGAGTGGATCCAGAAATTGTTGTCACTAATGGATTGATATGGTTAGAAAAGTCGGTAAAAGCACAACGAACATACTCACGCCTAGAAGAGGGCTTGAACGAGTCTGACCAGTGAACGCCCTCGGTGACAACCGCATGCATATTAAGGATTTGTAGAATATCATCGGTAGCAAATTTGCTCTCTAAATACTTGCGCTCTATGTCTGGTAGTGCATCCCATGCACTATCGACTGGCAGGAATAATGTTAATTTTGAGGTCGCATTAAGTAAAGAAATGATATCCGGGTTAATGATCTTGTTAAAATACGAGAGAGAATGTTGTTGAGATGCCACAGATGCTATGCAATATATGATGAGATAAGTCCGAAGGGAGATAATTATATATGCTCATACCGAGATCTGGAGGGACTTGTAGCACGGAATCAATGCCGAATAACATTCCATTTCCTGCATCAACCTCGCCCTTGACTACTTTAGATCCTCCTTCTCCAAATGCGTCCGTGCCAACCAGGACCTTTCCTTGGTCGGAATATACGCGAAGGCGCTGCGGTTCACCACCAAGAGTCCCGCCGGGTACAGGTAACCAGGGTGGATTCGGAGGAGGTTCACGAGACGGTGGTTCGCTCTCCTTGCGAGGGAAATGCAGCGTCTTGTGTACTTGTGGGTTATCGTCTTCGGGAAGGACTTGTATAGAATAATTCAAGAGGTGATACAGTAGATCCTGTCGGAGTTTCTGCTGAACATTATCTCGAGCAGAGTAAACGTCATCTGCGATCGTCAAGGCCTCTGACCAAGACGGATGCTTTTCAATGGCATCATTGGTTGGTGCGAAAAGGGTGCTTCCGTTTAGTTTATTAAGTGTCGGGACGAGTAGAGCACGTTGGAGAAGCTTAAGTAGAGAGGTATAGTCGGGATCAGCCGAGAGTGCGTCAATGAGAGTGGTGGATTGGGTCGAAGGGTTAGTAACAAACGGTGCTTGGGAGGCAAAGGACGCTGCTGTGCTGACTAGCGCGAGAAGGATTGTAAAGAGGCGCATGTGGGATGCAGGGAGAGTTAGTATTCCCGCAGTGCTCCGCGCCAGTAGAGGTGAAATAAGGGAACGCGGTAGAAGTGTGTGCTGACGTAGGTGGGGCACGTGCAATACGCGTCAACTGCCGAAAGCGCGTTTCAGTAGCGAAATATCACTTCTACACCACCGAGTAAGCCTCGCTGGTCCCGACGCAGCTCGGTCGCCTCAGTATTAATGCTGGAGCTAGTCCACGCATTCGTCGGCTGTCCCTCTTCCGATGTCCATATCCTCACTCTTCCGAGTGAGATTCTACTCGTACGTCGCAGTCCGGACGTACGAATCCTCGACTGAGCATATTCGCAGGCATATGCATTCGCTGACTGCGTAGTTTTGTTGGATGCACGCACCTTTGTCTTTAAGAGAGCACTCACGTTCAGAGAGGTTTTCCCTAGTTCTCGAGATACAAATGAGCATATCAGACGCGTTTCAATCGAGCCAAGCATGAAGCTGGTAGGCTATTCCATCGCCGATTTGATAGACTGACTTAGTTACTATGACAGATTGCAGCTTCGATGGGCCCAAACATCGCTGTATGGGCGCTTTCTGATGTCCAGAAGGATACTTGGAGAGTATTTTCTTCTCTTATATCAGTCGATAGGCAATTGGTGACAGCTATAGACTGCAAGTCTGGTCAGTGATCTGCTTCCATTCTCTCTGCCAGTGCTCAACCCGTTTCTCCGGAAGGTCTTCTTGGTGTGGGTACTGCTACTGGGTTATCGGTCTACACGTTGAATCTTGAGGCCGGGTTGCCAGTTTGGACTATAAAATGGTCTATTCCGTATGTCTGAAGGTTCAAAGTTACAATATTCTTGCTGATTATAGTTTAGTACCTTGCCGTACTCGACAGTTCGATTCTCACCGTCATTAATGCATCTTGCCACCATTAGCACTGTGAATTATGAATTATACATTGATATTCAGCAACTGACAGAGCTTGTAGGATGACAACGTAGTTCGCATCTATTCCACAGCGTCTGGTAGCTTGCTACAGTCCATTCGACACCCTCGGCCAGTAAAAGACTTTATTTGGAGATTTTCTGAGAAGTCTAGCAGGTAAACATGCGGTAATTCCCAATCGATGAATACTCACTAATCGACTTATTGTTTGTGAAAGAGACGACCTCATCCTGTATACTATAACGACGGATGCTACGCTCCGCGTTTTTCTGCCTGTATTGGATACACCACATTATCTTCAACTCCATGCAACTCTTGACCTTCATTCTGATGTGCCGCGTGGGACTAATGGCAAAATTATCGACTCGAATATATTCTGGCTACATAAGGACTCGCTGGATAATTCCTTCCAAGCTATTGTTTCTGCAGCGCATGGCCCGGAGGACGAGACCCTCTACAGGCGAATGAAGGACTTGAGCAGTGAAGGCTGGGACTTCTTCGTCCGAGTTTTCCCAGATAACTCGCTGGTTGTTCGCGCAGTTGCAGTGAGTGCTGGCTTTCAGATGTCTACTCGATGCTGATTGACATGATTCTACAGAACATCGATAGTCGACCTCCAACTCTTCTAAAGCAGTTCACCTTACTTCAGTCGCCACCCGATACGTTGTTTTCATACCCACGCCACCTTCATATTCTCAAGACTCCTAATCACTCTTCTGTCATTTTTGTCACTTCACCTCCGTTGCGGACATACGAAATGGACCCACTCCATTTCTTTGAGGATGGGAAAAGGGGCATGGTTCTCCTTTCTCAAGGCCCCGACTTCAATGAGAGCGAGACGTCTAAAATTCTTCGGTTTGTCCGAACTCCAGAGGGACTCGGTTTTGCCATCATACGGGAACATTTTGTTGAGGCATGGAATCTTCACTCTAAGATCTCCGACATGAAGTGTCTCGGTCGGTGGCCAAATGCAGACCTTGTGACGGTGTTGGACCGCGGAAGGCGTATTGCTTTGTACTCGGAAATAGGTGAAGACCCAACGCTCACAGTACACCAATGTTCTGCTCCAACGTACACAAGTACTGTATCCGTGGAACGGCTAACCTCACTATTCTGTCTTCCGTCCGGGTCATCCAATAGTATCATTGGTATAACTCCGTCGTATCAAATTATCCAGATTCGTATAATTCCTGTTGACCAGGGACGTAATCGATCGTTTGAACTCAGGTCTTTGCCTCCAACTCATCTTCCCACATCCGACACACTCTCACTTGTCATACCTGTGGATCCCATGGCATGGAGTAACGCAAACGCTCCTACAAATGGACGAGAACATGACATCCTCCTGAGTATTTCCGATGGTGGCGAGCTAGCATTTTGGTCTTTTGCCGACGACAACGGTCAGATTAACTGGAAATGTACTGGACGTGTGAGGACAGGAAAGGCTGGATATCGGCTAGCAAGATGCAGTTCGGCAAAAAAGACCGCACTTGGTATGTTCGAATTCCTCACTTATGCGATACTATATGTGACCAGTGTATAGTATATCCGGGTTCGACGGGAGACGAACTGAGTATATGGGACTCGAAGGAATCGGAATTCGCCTCGGGTCTGGAATTTAAATGCATCTACGAGTATGCATCTTGTCTTTTAATTATGTTCTCCGCAATGAATCCTGAACTCTAAGGGACGAGCCAATCAATGATTTGGATTGGACATCAACTCCTGACTTCCAATCCATCCTTGCTGTCGGTTTCTCTCAACGCGTGGTTCTGCTCTGCCAGCAACGAATGACATACTTTGAGGAAACACCTGCTTGGGGAATGCTTGGTCGTATCGAGATTGGACAGTTCGTTTTCTCAATTATATCTCTGTTTACCTATATATTGACGCAGTAGTAGTATGTTAACTCACAATATCACAGACTCGATTTGGTTGGCTGGTGGAACGCTGCTCATTGGAGCGGGACATCACATGCTGCAATATAGCCAGTGTAAAGCTCAAGATACAAAACAAGACAACCCTGTAGGGCTGTTTGAACACGTCGCTTGGCTTAATGGTCCGCTGCCAGATTATCACCCTCAGATGATTCTACAGTGCTTACTGTGGGGTATGTAAGCGTGATTATGCTTTTCGACTTGCTAATACAAGTATATTAGGGAAAATTGAGCTGGTGAAGGAAATTATTGAGAACTTGTACTATTATCTCCAGAAGCCCGTCTCCGACAGAACATGGAAGAATTCACCAATTGAACACTTTCTCGAAGCTGATGAGGTATCGCGTTCGGTAAGGGCAGTTCACCCAGTGCTCAGAATACCGCCTTAAAGTCTATCATAAAGAGTAAAATCGTTGCCAGGTCGCGGTATTCGAGCTTCTTAAACTCGCCGGGAAGTATCCATGAGGAGTAAGTTGATTAGGAGACCTTGCATTTTCTAGCTAACTGTTCAGCAGAGAAGAAGACGGAAGGTTCTCTCGATCACTTGTACAGAGTCTTATCAAAGAACTCGAAACAGAGCCTTTAGAGCATCTGACACCCAATGAACATGCTCATCTCATTGTTTTAGTACAGACGAGGTTGGAAGTCAGTCATCCTTTTCGTCTCGTTTTACCGACTTGTGTTGATTTGGATTCGTTAGATCGAGGAACAAAAAAGATCACTAGATGCCAATGGGCTGCGGTACCTGATATCTATGCGATCATTCTTCATCCTGAACGCGAGACTCTCCTCACCGAAACCCCCCGGCACTCCAGCCTCGGCTGGCTCATTCCCTCTCTCTTCTTCCTCCAGACAGACGCATGCTCGTGAGCGACTCCGTTTTCGTGATATGGTCTGGGCATTCCATAGCGAGAGTCAGGAAATTTTGCTGTCAGCTTCGGTATCGGCCTGTCATGGGAAAATGAAATGGACTGATGCCAGAGCTCTTGGTATATTCATATGGCTGACATCGGTCGATTCTATGGTAACTACGATCCCTTTTTTGCCTTTTTTGCCTTCTTTTCTCATGCGTCTAACTTTCTGCTAGAAAGCCCAACTTGAGGAGATTGCTCGCAACCACTATATGTCTGGCAATGCTCGAGATCCAACGACTTGTTCGCTATTCTATTTTGCTCTTGGGAAGGTTCGACTGGTCCACGGCTTATGGAAGCAAGCGGCTGGGCACAAAGAACAGCCTGTGATGATGAAGTTCCTGTCCAATGACTTCAGTCTACCGCGATGGCGTACCGCTGCGCTGAAAAATGCTTACGCACTGTTAGGAAAACAACGCTACGAATACGCTGCAGCGTTCTTTGTCCTAGGAGGCGGTCTTAAAGACGCGGTCAATGTTTGCGTGAAACACCTGAATGACTTTCAGTTGGCAATTGCGATAGCACGTGTCGTTGAGCCTGAGGGTGACAGACCCATTCTCAAAAGCATATTGACGTCCGTCGTCGTTCCCCTTGCATTTGAGAAGGGAAATCGGTGGCTCGGGAGCTGGGCATTTTGGTTACTTAACAGACGTGACCTCGCCGTTCGTATACTGGTGGTAAGAGTCGCGCAGCATTTTGAAATGTCTTTTGATGGACTAATTAAGATCTACTAGTCGCCGCTGGCAGATATCTCGAAGTCACTAGACATTCCCATCAAAGAAATTGGAGACCCAAATTACGATGATCCCAGTCTTGCTCTATTATTCTCACAACTGCGGTTAAAGACCTTGCAGACCGCAAAGGGTACTGAGGAGATTTCTAGTCAAACTGAATTCAATTTCGTCTTGCAAACGGCTCGCGTATTTTGTCGAATGGGTATGTCTCAACAATGTATTGTTAATTAAGTATTCATCAACTATGACCAGGTTGTCATGCTCTTGCTCTGGACCTCGTTAGGTCGTGGTCATTTGATCGGCCCACTGGCAAGTCGCATCGATCATTGCAGATTAACGGTGAGGTGGATGCCATTGGTCCATTGCCGAGTAGTGCTCGCCCGTCCATCTTCGCATTTCCAAAACACACACGTCGCTCGTCCGTCTTGATCGATATGGAAGTGCCTTCCGACCCATCTACGCGCACGACTTCTCCGGAACCGGTTGTTTCAAATACGACAGGAGCAGATGTTAAGACGGCAAACCCAACCTCGCCATCACGAAAGTCGGGTCTGGGAATGCTGATGAAAACCGCAAAACAAAATGTATCAGTTCCGGAGTTCGACATGAACGCATTCTTCTAGAACACATTGTGTAATTTCATGTCACGCATACACGATTGTAGAACCCAACGTAGTCAAGAAGACTTCATTTATTGCGCCTCGACTATCTATCCACAAAAGTACAAGATTATTTTTTCTTTGCTATCTGGTTTCTGAAAAGAATGCGTTCACGGAAGATGTATAAAGTGCGCAACAGTAATGCTAAAGGATGAGTCTTCACTGCTCAACCTCGACCTCGCGCTTCTTCAGCACAAGGTCGGAGCCAATGACCCTCTTCCAGACATCACGGACGTCATCGACGACAGTCTCAAAGTGAGACGTCGCGTCATAAGACTTGGTAATGAAAATGTTGTCATCGGTACCAGTCGTAGTAGGGGTATACAAGGGTGTTATAGAGACGAACCTAAGGAATGGCTTAGTACATTGAGTCGCAAGGGAGGCTGGATACTTACTTGTCATGAATAGGTCCAAGCAAGTCAAGTCCGGGGCGGATTTCGAGCTCCGGTTTGTCAGTCTCGACTATCGTACTGACAATAGCTACATAGATGTCCTTTGCGCAGACATTATGCGTCGAAGAAACCATAGCAATATAGATATCTGCACAACAAAGCTTGAGTGGTTAATCTCGCAAATCGGATGAAGTCATCTCACCATTCCTTCTGTGAACCTGGTTCTGTGGAATGATGATTTGCACGCTATCTGAGTCGTCTGTACCAGGAATAGGATGTTTCAGGAAGCAGATGGCCCGCACGACTTTCCCTTCTTCAACCACACGCATCTTGCCACCTTCTTTGGTCTCTCCAGCGCCGAAATAGCTCGGGTCCCCAATTACCTGCTTTGCCTTGACGGTCTCTTCACCGCTCCTAGCACCAACGAACTTTCCATCCGCATCTGTGACAATTTCGTCGATAGGCTTGTCTAGCATGTACGTGCCTCCGTAAATGGCACTGAGCCGAGCGAACGACTGGGGCAATTCTCCTAGACCGTATAATGGGTAGATGTATGGAGATTTCCCGTAGCGTGCCATAGAGGAAGTGTAAAGAATTATGCGATCGTAAGTTGGACGGGCCGGCTTGTTAATATAGCTGTACAGAAATAAAGTCAGATGCAATCTTCGTGTCAACGTAACGGGACTGACTCGTCATCCAAGTACAGCGCCATGGCGTGTCCGATGAAGTCTTGGGTACCCGGCTCGAGTCCAAATTTCTCATAGACAGATTTCATGCTGTCTCTGTCCAAGTTGACACCTGCAAGAGATTGGATTGAATGTGTGCAAGTAAACCGCAGGAAGAAAGTATACCTTGATGGGTAGCAGGGTCTTCATCCTTCCAGTTCTGCAGGAACTCAAAGAACTTCTTTGCACGCCTCTTTTCGAACAAACCCATTAAAGGGCTTCTTACAGCCTCCATCTCTGTGCTTGGGACCTTTGAGATCCTCCCATCACGGTAGACGAAGCTTCCTGCGATCTGCTTGAACTCAAGGTAACGAGTCACATCCGTATGGACGAGTATTTTTGTCAGCTCGCCAGATGCAATGATAAACTTCGGAATAAGATCTATGGCATAGTCTCGATCGCGACCCAACGCAGCCGGTGGTTCTTGGCCCGGTCTAAACTTCCTGTATAGCTGAACGTGAAGTCGCATATGAATAAACAGTTCGCAAGACACATTCAGCTATCGGACTAACCTGCGTAAGGTTCAGACTGGCGCTTTCTCCGCCATAATAGTCATTTCTGTCCATGTGTAGAACCTTCTTGCCCTCTACTGACAGCAGACCCGAGAGGATGCATTCCGTGAGACCTGTTCCTAAGACGATGACCTAGAGATGGAGTCGTTCAGCTGCAAGAAGAGCTGGAGAAGACAAAGGTAATATACATCGTACTCCTCATCCATTGTAGATGCTGATTAGGGCGTGCAGGTGGGCGGTCTAGGATGAGGTGTGTTAGACGCGTTGCTAAGTCGAAGATCGATTTATACTGTTCGCGTCGGCCTTGCCGATGGATCATGGATGCACCGATTCCATATATGGAAGGCGTGCCGTCCGGTTCATTTGGTTTGGCCATGCCGTTGCCCAAAATTTATCCTGTTCTGTGTACCATGGACACTGAGCTCAACACGGAAACGGCTGGCGCTGGACCCTCGAGAACATTTATTCGAGAAGGCCATTCTGTCCTTTTCCTTCTACCTAGTGGTGAATACAAAAGCGTAAAGCTCGGAAAGAATTCGTTAGTCTTTGTTTGTCAACCTGTTTCATGAAAGTGTAGCTTACCAGGCACCCTTCAAGGACAACTTCTTTCGGAAAGTATGGGTCCTTCAACTCGAGTGCACTCATGGGACAACCCTATGGCTTGTCATATGAAATAATCGACAAGAAGTTAAAAATCCTTCCTCCGAAATCCATGAATGAACTTGGTAAGTGTCGCGTCTTTATTCGCTAGTGCCCATGCATGACGGTTTCTTGTTTCTTTTAGAGGATACGGACGCCACGAATGAGTACATTAACGATGGGAACGTCGTCCAGCCTTTGACCTCTTTGGAGATTGAAGCCTTGAAAAAATCGGGCGTGCATGCATCAGTATGCCTTTTCTTCTAACATCGTTAGACGCGACAGCGATTGAAAAGACTAGTAGGAAATAATCAAGCGGCAAATTGAACAACATGCAAGCTATACTCTCAAGACAGAATTTAGCAAGGAAAAGTACAAGAAGCGGAAGGAGGCAAAGTATGCAATTTCCCCCCTTAAGTACCAGTGAACCGTTCTCAAGCATTCATTAGGTTTGCCAAGACCTTCACAACGATTGAACCGACATTGCACAATGTCTGTGACTATTGGTTCAATAAAGATAGGAGCCGCATTAGGGAGATCCGACCTGATACGCTCGCACAAATGCTGAACTACGCAGGCGTTAGACCTAGTGGCAGGTATCTGGTTGTAGATGAGGCGTCTGGTTTGTTGGTGTCTGCAGTGCTAGAGCGATTAGGAGGTTCGACGTTTCAAATTGCTTTCTATTCTCTTCGCTGATTTTGAACAGGCGAAGGAAAGATTCTCACAATTTGTGATACTGAATCACCGCCAGCATACCCAATTATGACACACATGAACTTCGATGAAGATATGGTTAACTCGACGCTTTCGTCGCTCAATTGGGCAACAGCCGATGAAGAGTATAAACCCAGTAGGTGCGATGATATAGCACCCTCAGAAATCGAGTCTCATGCGTCCACAGTCGTTCCGCCATCAGAACCAGAAACGGGAGTCTACAGATCAGAACGACAAAAAAGTCGTCTGAACAAGAGGAAGAAAGTTGTCGGAAATCTTTACAACACCAGGAATGAACTATTCTCAGGTGAATTCGATGGGTATGGCCTTTCATACTTCTTCCTTCCGTCATTTGTCGACTGATAATAATTATGGTAGGCTTCTCATTGCAAGTGAATATGAACCTTTCTCTATCGTGGAAAAGCTATGTCCCTACCTAGCTGGTTCCGCATCTATTGTGGTTCACAGCCCACATATCCAGGTAATGTCCTAACCTCTTGTAAATTGTCGCTGTATCAGAATTCACTTTCGGTCACAGGTATTGTCCGAAGTGCAGGCACAAATGAAGCCACTTCCCGAGTATCTCAGCCCATCGATAACAGAAGGCTGGCTTCGTCAATACCAGGCTAGTATTACAGTTTTGTGCATGCATAATCTATCTAACGTGCGTCTACAGGTTCTCCCAGGTCGTACTCACCCTGTAATGACGGCCACAGGGTCTGGTGGTTATATCCTGCATACTATTCGAATGTGCGTATTCCTCCAATTGCATGATATTCCCGTTCTCAATATACATACCAGACACGATGACCCTGATGCCAACGCTGTCCCGATAATAAGGACCAAGAACAAAAAACGAAAGGCAGGTTCAAGTACCCCCACACCCATGCCAGAGGACGTGTCACAAAAATCTGGTATGGATTCTGGAGATCTATGATGTTGCTCAAGTTTCTTTTGTATATAATAAGACGAACGTCTAGTAGAAATTACAGTAGAATAAATTTCAATAAACGTATCCTGCCTCAGTATTACGTAATGCCACTCCATGGGTTTGCCTGCGTCGCGTAACTCTTCTTTCAAAGATCCAATTCAGGAATCTGCAAGCTCTACAAATCCAACCTTTATCAAGTTTATGCAGTCTAATGACGAGGGGTTTCTTGACGATCTATTGAAGAAAGTAACCAACAAGGATCTCATTCTCGCTGATGACTATTCACGTCTAACGTGCTTGTTTACACCTACCACTGCATCTTCAACGCGGGCAAAGGCCTTCCTGGTTCTGTCGTCAATATGTGAACGTCACAGGCAATCGCCTCAAGTGTCAACCACTGAGGATGAATTTGGAACAAATACGATACTCAATTTGTTCCTGCCGAGCGTGGAGGGTAGACTTGCAGAAGTAGAAGAGCAACCTCTGGTCGAAGTTCTTTCGTTCGTCGCTGCGCTCTTTGCCGTTGACTGGCGCGTAGCCTCAGCAATATTTATCCGCGACGGGTTTCAAGACTCGATGGTGGATTCATTAGATCTCTTCCCTTCAGCTACAGCCATTTCATCTGTTGTTGCCAATGTATTATCATCGGCTTGTGGCTACAAGCCTTGCCGATCGTCCTTATCACCTCGTTGTTCTGCCTGGCTGGAATCCACATTTCGTCATACGACGGACGTAAAGCTGAAAGCTACTGTATCTCTGGCTGTTTTGAAGTCCTCACAAGGACGTGACACGGAAGGTGTGGATGTTGGTGGAATCACGGCTGAAACCAGTGAAGCAGAGCTGAAGACGGACGACTTGTATAAATCTATGCGCGATATTATCATGGGCACAGAAAGTAATACTCGAGATATGGTGGACGTGGTAGAATCCTTGGTGTATCTCAGCACCAAGCCTTCCATAAAGGAACAAATTGTAGAAGACGAGGGACTAATTAACAAGATTATCTCCTTCCGTTCTTTGCAGCGGAAAAGGTCTTCAGCGGAAGACTTTGGAACATTGCCATTCGGGTTGGCTGCTTTGATTGCAAACCTCTGCTCGTATCGTCCGCGCTTAACAGAGGAGCAGGCTCAGATTGAACGGTTGAAGCAAATGGCTCAATCCAAATCTGCTGGCTCGAAAAATCTCGCTGCTTTAGAGGCGAAACTTGATGACGACGAGCATGTTAGACAGAGAGGGAAGCATCTGGTCGCTTGTGGTGCGTCCGACCTCCTAGTTGCTATCTCCCGAGCATCGGAAAGTGCGAGTACGATGGCGATGGTCGGAAGAGCATTCTTGGGTCTTACAGCGGATAAAGACAATAGAGGGCGGATACTGCAGTCGGGTAGTGCAAAAGTCTTAATGACTATCATACGCGCCTCGCAGCAGGCGCCCAATGCACAGTCTGCAAGCACATTGGCGAAAGCGAACATGGAATTTTCCGACTTGCTATCTATACAAGCACTAGCGAAACTCGCCATCACTGCTTCCCCCATGCAAGTTTTCGGACCAAATGAAAACAACTCCATCGAGGCGATAAAGCCATTCTCGTGCCTGCTTCTGCATTCCTCGTCGACTCTGTTACAGAGATTTGAAGCGATTATGGCTCTCACGAACCTTGCGTCAGCTGGCCCCGAACTAGCGAATCGGATTGCTCAGGCTGAAGGTGTTTTCAGCAAGTTGGAGTTCCTGATGTTGGAGGAACACCGATTAGTGAGACGTGCCGCCACGGAACTGATTTGTAACCTTGTGTCGGGGAGCGAAATGGCCTTCAATAGGTTTTCTGGCGATGGAGATGGCTCGCCTGAGTCCTCGGGCTCCCTCAACCAATCGAAATCCCGGTTACATATTTTGATTGCTCTTGCGGATGTTGACGACGAGCCAACAAGATTAGCTGCATCTGGAGCACTCGCCGTGCTGACGAGCTCACCAACAGCTTGTAAACTGGTGATGCTACTCGAGTTCGAGCATCACCGTGTTTTCCCTGTTCTAAAGCAGTTAATCTATCCCGAGCAAGACGAGGAAGAGCATGATAGTGGGGAATCGCATCCTAATCCTGGTCTCGTCCATAGGGGAGTTGTTTGCTTCAGAAATATTTGCATGAATTTATCCGACAACTCGCTTCGAAGTAAACTCGCAGCCGAGGCGGTCCAATATCATCTGGTCGATGCGCTTGCAAATGTTGTCAGGTCAGCTGGAAGACAGGAAACAACGGAAGCTATTCTCCGTCCAACTGCGGAGGCTTTGAAATGGTTGATGGACTCTGGAGTCAATGTATTAGCATAAGAAAAAAAAATGAATTGTACAAACAGTGCGAATCAAAGAAAGGACAAAATCATTTCTTTCCGTAGTTTGAGAAAGCGATGACGACAGCACAGCCACATAGACACGCAGCTGCGCGCGGTTGCAACTCTGCTTCTCCAATTGTATCTTGCCTCAACACCCTTACCCATTAGCCATCCGATTTCTACCTCATTGACAAACGAGAGATTCGTTCACTGTAGCCGAAGAGGAATCAAAGAGCGGCCATGGTAGGTCGATCGCGGGCTTCAATACGACAAATGCATTTACACATTCTCAAATATAGGCACCCTCGAAGAAGGCCGGAAAGAAGGGCGCAGCCGCCGCTCCGAAGAAGGCAGCGGGAGGAGGAGGCACCAAAGCAAAGTTCGTTAAGGTACGCAAGCCAGATCACACTGCCTGGCGAAGGTACTATAATGCATCCTCAGGCGGACTGGAGAGAAGGGTTCAAGAAGAAGCAAGTCGGCGTGTCCGATATGACTCTGCTCACGAAGATCACCAATGAAGCCGTGAATGAAAACCTGGAAAAGAGGTGGAAGAACGGCGATATCTACACATATATTGGCTCCGTCTTGATATCTGTAAACCCTTTCAAAGGTACGTTGCATATATGCTCTTTGGAAGTTGCTGCAATGACTCGGGCCTACAGATCTGGGAATCTATACCGACACTATCCTCCAGAGCTACAAGGGGAAGAACAGACTCGAAGTGCCACCACACGTGTACGGCATTGCTGAATCTGCCTATTACAACATGAACGCCTACCATGAGAATCAGTGCGTTATTATCTCAGGAGAGTCCGGAGCAGGCAAGACAGAAGCAGCAAAGCGGATTATGCAGTATATCGCTGCAGTATCAGGAGGGGCGGACAGTAGCATCCAAGAAATTAAGGACATGGTGTTAGCAACCAACCCTCTCTTAGAGAGCTTCGGGTGTGCCAAGACGCTCCGTAATAACAACTCGAGTCGACACGTAAGTTGTCGTACATCCCCCATCGAAAATTTCACTGATAGGAAGCCAGGGGAAATACCTTGAAATCATGTTCAACGAACGCGGTGAGCCCATTGGTGCTCAAATCACGAACTACCTGTTGGAAAAGGGCCGTGTCGTCGGTCAAATTGACAATGAGAGAGACTTCCACATTTTCTACCAGTTTACCAAAGCCGCTTCACCAGAGCAACGAGGTTAGAAATTTAACCTTAATATAGGTCGGTTGCAGAATTAACATTTTTCTAGAGAGTTTCGGGATCCAGGGACCGGAGTCGTACGCCTACACAAGCCGAAGTGGGTGTCTCGATGTCCAGGATATGGACGATGTCAAGGACTTCAGCGATACAATTGTGTGTTACAATCTATCCCCTCATTTAAAAACAAAATTACTGAGAATAACAATTGCAGAGAGCAATGCAAGTCATCGGCCTGAGTCAACACGAACAGTCTGAGATATTCCGCATGTTGGCTACCGTCCTTTGGCTGGGAAACGTGCAGTTTACAGAAAAAGACGACGGGAACTCGCAAATTGCGGACTCAAGCGTGACAGAGTTTGTCGCTTATCTGATGGAGGTTGATTCTGCAATGGTTGAAAAGGTTCTAACATCGAAGATCGTGGAAACACAGAGAGGTGGTCGAAGAGGATCGGTCTATGACGTTCCGTTGAACCCAGCTCAGGCGAATTCCGGTCGAGATGCTTTAGCTAAGGCAATTTATAACAACTTGTTCGAGTGGATCGTTTCCCGTATAAACGTCTCAATGAAGCCTCGTTCGGCGACTGCCCAGTTGATTGGTATTCTTGTGAGTCACGTCTAATATTCGAAAGCGTTTTCTGACATCCGTCATATCAAGGACATTTTCGGTTTTGAGATATTTGAAGTCAGTCCATGCTAATGGGCCTTACTGTGATACACTGACATTTGACTCACTAGGACAACTCCTTTGAGCAACTATGTATAAACTATGTCAACGAGAAGCTGCAACAGATCTTCATCGAACTCACTCTGAAAACAGAGCAGGAGGAATATGTCCGTGAACAAATTAAATGGACGCCCATCAACTACTTTAACAACAAAATCGTATGCGACCTCATTGAAGAAAGACGACCTCCAGGAATCTTCGCCGCGCTAAACGATGCTTGTGCAACTGCTCACGCCGACCCAACAGCTGCAGATAACAGTTTCATCCAGCGACTTTCTGCGCTTTCTTCGAATCCCCATTTCGAGCCACGCGGAGCTCAGTTTTTGGTCAAGCACTATGCGGGTGACGTGATGTACAATATTCCCGGCATGACGGACAAGAACAAGGACACTCTCGTGAAAGATCTTCTGGACCTCGTTGCTTCCAGTAGCAACAAATTCTTACAGGGATTGTTCCCTGATCGACCAGATCCGAACAGCAAAAAGAGACCTCCAACTGCAGGTGACAGGATCAAGGTGATCAATATGACCGTCTTCTGCATCCACATTTCTAACTTGTCCGTATAGCAATCGGCAGGTGCCTTGGTAGAAAACCTAATGCGAGCCCAACCATCGTATATTCGAACAATCAAGCCAAATCAGAACCGAAGCTCGACGGAGTACGATACAAAAGCTGTTTTGCATCAGATCAAATATCTTGGATTGCAGGAGAACATTCGTGTCCGACGCGCTGGTTTCGCATATCGTAACACGTTTGAGAAGGTCGTCGAACGGTTCTATTTGTTGTCGCCAGCTACGTCGTATGCTGGAGATTACATTTGGACTGGTGACTCTAAGTCAGGTTGTGAACGAATCTTAATTGACACTGGTATTGCGAAGGAAGAATGGCAGATGGGTGTGACGAAGGCATTCATTAAGAATCCGGAAACGGTACGAAATATCCAGGCATCGACGACTTCTCTTGTTGACAGTTGATCATTTAGTTGTTTGCTCTGGAAACAATGCGAGACCGGTACTGGCATAACATGGCGGCTCGAATTCAGCGTGCGTGGAGGAACTACCAACGCTACAGGAACGAATGTGCCACACGTATTCAGCGATTCTGGAAGAACAACAAGGAGAGTATTGCCTACGCCCAGATCCGGGACTATGGCCACCAGATTCTGGCTGGAAGAAAAGAACGCAGGCGTTTTAGTCTTCTCAGTTATCGACGGTTCATGGGAGACTACCTTGACCTTAACGGCAAGAGTCCATTAGGTGAGGAACTGCATGAAGTCTGTGGTCTCGCCTGTAAGTATCTTGTAATAGTTATGTGGTTACACTAAAGCTTACAGATATTTCTACACAGCGGGCGAGAAGGTTGCATTCAGCTGTCGTATCCAGCTCCTCGTTTCCAAGTTTGGCCGATCGAGCAAGCCGAGTCCACGTTTCTTAGTCGTGGTATGTCCCCTGATTTCACTGTGGATATCACTTTACTAACTGCAAGGCAAGACGGGAAAGGCTGTTTATATCTTGATCACTACTGCCAAGGACGGAGAAACCATTACCAGCCTGGAGCGTAAGATTCCCTTGATCACAATCAAGAGCATTGCCCTGTCCAATCTTCGTGATGACTGGGTTGTACGTGAATGCGCTATTGCATTTTTCAGGTATTGTTACTGACATAACCTGTCCCAGGCCCTGAACTGCAACATCTCAGAAGAAGGGGATCCTGTTTTCAGCTGTGCTTTCAAGACCGAACTAGCCACTCACCTGTTGCAACAAACAAACGCAAGTATCAATGTTCTCATTGGTCCGATGTGAGTTCATATAGTAAGCTTCTTGTTGATGAAGGCGGACTTACGAAGCATACTCCAGTATCGATTACGCCAAAAAGAAAGAAAAGCGAGCCCAGATCAAGTTTGTCAAAGATGAGACCGTTCCTCGAGATGACGTTTATAAGAGTCATACCGTGCATGTCCCGTCCGGTGAGCCGCCAACAAGCCAGTCTCGCCCTGCGGCGAAACGCAAACCGGGTGTGGTGAGGCCAATAACTCAGGGTAAATTGCTCAGGGCGGGAGGACCTGATGTATGTGAACTGTCCACGTCATAGCTGCTTTGGCTGATCATTTCCGTACTAGAAACCGAAGCCGGTTTCGAAGCCGAGACCTGCACCTCAAGCGCTGCCAGGTAAAGCAGCAGCGCCTCCGCCATCGATCCGCCCAACTCCTCCTGCACCTACACCAGCAGCAGTACCAGCTCCAAAGGCGCCAATCCATGCAGCTAACGGCGTGCCTCCTCCACCGCCCCCACCTCCTGCGTCCGGCGTTTCTGCAATTCCTAAGCCTCCTCCGGCTCCTGGTAAGACGATGGCATCTCCAGCTCCTGCACCTCCTGGTAAAACGACAGCTCCTCCACCGCCCGCACCTCCTAGTAGACCAGCGGCACCTCCACCACCTCCACCCTCAGCCGAACCGGATGTGGAAATGTACAAGTCCAAGTTCGCATTTGAAGGCCAAGAGGGTGAGATGTCTTTGCAGAAGGGTGACCTCGTGGAGCTTGTCGAGAAGGATGATAACGGTTGGTGGCTTGTGAAGAAGGACGGTGAAGAGGGCTGGACTCCGAGTAATTATCTCGAGCTTGTACCTCCGAAACCGAAAGCCGCGCCTGCACATCCACCTCCACCGCCGGCTAGTCGTAGACCACCTCCTGCACCGACTCCGGCAGCTGCTGCTACTCTAGCAGCACCCGCTGTAGCAAAGACTCCACTGAAATCAGTTATGGCGGATGCTCATGCGAAGCCCGTCGCAGTCTTCCCTGGTATGCTACCCGCAAATGGATCAGCGGCTCCATGGAAGAAAAACACGTCTACTGCCACTGCTGATGAATCCAACGAATCGAGTCCTGCGAGCTCACGTCCGTCAAGTTCACTGGCGACGAAGCCACCTCCTGTTGCAGCGAAGCCAAAGCCGGCACCACCGCCTATTGCCAATAAACCGAAAGTTCCGGGTAAACCGCCTATTCCTTCTGCTCCCCGGCCAGTCTCTGGAGTCCCAACTATGCCACCTCGCCCTGGAGGCGGAGGAGCGAGGATTCCAGGTGCTGCTGGTGGGCAAATGGACCTTGCAGCTGCCGTACGTATCCGTATCTCTTCTCTATGTTACTAAGTGAGATTTTGACATATGTTTCATATAGCTCGCTAAGAGGGCACAACGTATCGCGGATGATGAATGAATGAATATAGATTCTTCTATTCTTCTATACCACAATGAGCCGTTGCGCTCAAATATGTAGATTCTTTCTCTATGAGTGTATAATCAATTGTCATTTGAGACAAAAAGGTCCCGCCCTCAAATACGATCTACTAAAGGCAGGTGAAAAATACTCATTAAGTCATTAAATGCGTGCGCTGCATGGGCATACAAGCGATGAAAAAAGGGAAGGTAAAAGTGGACGAAGCAGTGTACAATAATGCTGTGATTGTGGTTATATGCAGTCTATTGGGGTATGAATATCCGATACGATAGAAGACGAATAGCGAATTGAACAAGGAAAATGAGTGAGCGACGACATGCCAGTAGGGAGTGAATCACAAAGAGACAGGGGAATAAATTATGAACTAATGCTCGTAGAAAAGGAAACTAAGTCTTCTACTTCCCTCTCTGAGCTTCTATTGTTATTATAACTAAAAAATGAACTATCGGTGACGTTCTGAGTTGATACTCCTTCATCACCGGAGTCGACACTAAGGAACGACTCGTCAAAAGAGATATCTTCAGTGGTATCCGCTGCCCCGGGAGTTGCAGTACCTGAACGAGTGTCTAGAAACCCATCTCGCCACGTACGTGCTTCCACCTCATGTAAGACCTTCGCAGCGCCCTTCGGCGGTGCAAGGTCCTCAACCTTTACCGCGAGCGCTTGTCTACCACTCGTCAGAAGGCCGTCAATAATAATTCGTACACGGTCGAACAGCTCGTCGTCCTTGCCCAGTCTAATAGCTTCGGCGGTCGTTCTCACATCTTCATCTCCATCCACCTCCTGTTCTTCGGGCTCATCCTCTTCTTTGTCCAATTCCTCTACAGCACCCGCGGCCTTCAACTCGCGATACGCGCGAGGAGGCAGCGCCAATTGCGATTCTCGGAGTTTTAGACGTAGTTCTCGAATCTCCTTCGCTTGCTTGTGCTTATTGGCCTCGAGTTGACTGTTGATTGCAAGTAGCGATTTATTGGTGATTTCTAAGTCGGCGATCTATCAAATACGACAAATTTGGCACATGAGACTAAATTCCTGTGGAGAATATATAAGAAAATGCACCTTTCTGTGAGACTTTGCCTCCGCTCTTGTAGCGCATTCTTCACCTGCCCCATCGGTATCAATCTGGGGAGAATCGCCAGGCTGTATACGATCCAAATCCGCATCATTAATGTCCAAAGAAGTGGAGCGAGATTTGCCGGGCGCGTTTAACCCATTTCTTGCATTATGATTTGTTGGCTCTTTTGAGGTACCAATGCCATTAGAACGTGAGCCCGGAGCCGTGGTATTATAAGCAGAAGAACCGGATGATCGAGAAACAGAGGATAAGGAAGAGAACGAGACGTTTGAAGTGGGAGGAGAAAGAGGGGGAACCGATGCAGGGTCTTCAAACCGCGGTCTGTGCTCAGACTGTAGAGGAGAGGTAAATACGTGCGATGGACGGTGCGAACTTGAAGGGCTACGGACAGTAGCAAATCGATGGGCATTGGCGGCAGGGTTTGCTGTCGTAATAGGGTATACCTGTGAGGCTCTGGGAGCAGAGAGTGAGCCTATGGAGACAGTCCGGCAGACACGTTGACGCAGTTGTGGGCCACGAGATAATGGGTCTTCAGATGTTGATGGACCAGGAATAGGCGAGGGCGCGAGAAGCGGCGAAGAAGACGGGAAGGGCTGGGGTTGGGCTTGTTGCTTGGCTTTCGCTACACTGGATACCTTCGCAGTGATACGGTGCGACGAAACAGTTGATTGTGCGTCTGAATCGTGTGAATGTGATACGGCGGATAAAGGCGGTGAACAAATGCCATTCATGTTAGGCGATGAGGTAGATGACAACTGTGAGACAGAGGAGATACTGGCTTGGCGGATACGCGGTGGACTTGGCTTTGCCAATGCAGAGTCGGAGGTGGCAGCGGATAGTGCTGCGTAATCTGCTTGCACGTTCCCCACCCGTGGAGATGTCGACGCCGATGCTGCGGGCAATCCTGCCGAACGTGCGCGGGACATTCTAATGGCATCTGGCTTGGGAGACAGCCTTCCTGGCTGCGACTCATATCTTCTAACAGGTGAAGGTTCTCGGGGTGAGGAGGATGCAGAAGTGAGAGCAGGACTCAGAGTGGAGGCGGTTTTTTTGCCCACTGCGATGTTCGCGCTGCTGCTAACCTTTGCACGAGGTCTAGGTTGAAGAGAATGAGATGCTGGAGCCTGCGCAGGAACACGTTTGAAGGGAGATGGAGGCCTTGTTGGTTTTGTGGGAGAGGACGGCCTGGAAGGAAGGTTGGTGGAAATTCTTGCGCATGGAGAGACGCCAATCTAGAGCACAATATCATTTGATGACACGGTTTATATGCCGAGAAAGGATAACATACCTTGCGTTTGACCTGCATCTCAGCCATCGTTGACTACAGACGCGAAAGACGCGAGTGGACGGAAGAGAAAGGACCTGGCACTGAGCAGGAGCAGGCCGGTTCGTGCAGGAGCGGAAGCATTGCCAAAAGTAGGCACCGACGATTGTCGAGCTGAGTGATGTAATCACATGGAGTACGTAATCAATGATGGCATGCGGCTTGGAGGCTGAGAAGCGACACTTGGCACGGATGGGAAGACGAAGTGGGAATGCGATGCTGCATATAATTAGAGCAATGATTCACACTTGTCTTCTCCCGTGCGTCACCTCTCTCCTCGTCCTAAGCTCGCTGTGGTCTGCGTATATGAAGAACGATGAGGCTAGCTAGGTTGGGATCAAGACTGGACGAGAGCGGAACGGACGGCGCAAGTTAGCCGTCTCCATAAGCAATTTACCATGTGCTCCCAGAGCCAGAAAACATCTGTTGCTGTCTCCTCTCCTCACTTTCTCCTTACTGCAACGCCACCCTCATTTTTCCTCCTGGCTTCGGCCTTGCCATATATTTTATTCCCCCCCCCCTCCCCCTCTCTAGTTGCGCACTCCGTTCCCGGCTTTCCTTTGTTTTCGTTACCTCGCTGCCCGCCGGGATTTTCGTTCGGCCAGTTTCTGCTCAAGAGAAATGCATTTTTCTGTGCCACTTCTTTCACTCCTACTCCCTCTTCTTGCGGTCGCTCAAGATGGCAGTATCAGTGGGCCGACGACAAGTTCTGATGCCTCTGGATACAGCTGTGATCCCAATATCTGCAAGCTACCGAACTGCAATTGTGCTTCCACAAGTCCGCCGGGTGGCTTGAACCCAGTAAGCACCGACTCACAGCTATTTGCCTGCAACGTTCCTTATCCTAGCACCTACCACCTCAATGTTCAATAGTCTGAAGTGCCCATGTTTGTGGTCTACTCCGCAGATGACGCTGTGCAAAGCTACACTTTGGATTCCGTCAATCAGTTCCTGGCCCATCGCAAAAATCCCAACGGCTGCACACCCAAGATGACCTACTTCACATCTCTGAACTACACCAATTACACGCTCGTGACCGATTGGTTTGTCGCCGGGAATGAGATCGCGGACCATACGTGTGTATCCTCCGCCTGCATTTTGATTTTCTCCGTCACTAACAAATCTCGTAGAATGACCCATGTCGGTACGCCACCAGCGAAGGAAATCGATGGGAACCTCATCGCTCTGAATGCTCTCGCTGGTATCCCACTGAGCCGTATCACCGGATTTCGTGCTCCGTTCTTGTCCTTTAATGGCGACACGCTCAAACATCTCGCTGCTACCGGATTCACATATGACTCCAGCGCGGCTGCTTCAATTCCTGTCAATGAATCTGGAACTGATGCCTATTGGCCGTATACTCTTGACAATGGTATGGCGAACAACTGCCTCGCGAGCAGTGGTGTCTGCAAGGGTGAGCCGAAGCTTCCGGGATTCTGGGAGATTCCGATGTATGCGTTCTTTGATCAATTGGGTGTAAATGGACCTCATCTCATGGATCCTTGGCTGTAAGTATTATGCGCTCAAATCCTGCTATTTTGCTCCTAAGCATACATCCTATTCAAGGGATAATCCGAATGGAAAGAGCAAGCCTGACGATGGTAAGTTATTGTTAAGTCTTTCTCTTTCTCTTTTTTTAACTAAACCGTTCCGCATAAGCTGCTACTCTTGCGTACATGAAAGACACATTTACGGCTCATTGTATGCATATATTCTATGTTCCCACGCGCTCAATATGTTGATGGCAGTACAACAGATAATGGAAACCGCCAGCCCATTGGTCTCTATACGCATCCTATTCACTTGGCGGTGAGCGGGATCCATAGATGTTTCCACCTGTTACTCAATTTTCTCATTGTTCGTAAAGAAAACATATCCAGGTGTACAAGTCTCACAATCCACGATTGACATGATCAATGCCTTCCTGGACTGGGCACAAGAACAGCAGAATGGTGAGAATGCACCTTGAAGCCGTCTTCAGTTGCTAACTCCATTCAAAGTTTGGATCGTTTCAAATGAACAGTTACTCGCTTGGGTTCGCAACCCAGTTCCCGTCTCACAGCTCGATACAGTACAGGCGCTGAAGTGCACAGCACCAGCTGTCGATCCGTCAGAAAAGATCTGCAATGGCATACCACAGAACGAGGAAGGTCTGTTAGATCATTGCGCATTTTCGGACTTCCCATTCTACACCTGTGTAAGTCCGGTCTCATAACGCCGAAATTGACGATGATGGACATTGATACCGGGCAATGCCCAAATTAGTACGGATGTCCCGCAACAACGCCCACACCGGATAACCCCAACCCTCCTCAGGCATCAAGTGGCTCGCCGCGCTTCCGACGTAAGCATCCCAACCAGACACCATTCGGATTGAATTACTGATGCCAATAACAGTGCCGGCGAACTGCTCAACACCGTTCTGGGATCCCATTGGAGATAAATGCATCTGTCAGTCAAGCAGTTGCTCCTTCACTGACATGTCACGGCCGATTGGAGTAAGTAATTTATCTATCATCGGGATATAGTTGTTTAACGTACCCGAAATGTTTGTAGCCGAATGGTGCGAATCTCACTGGCGGAGGACTTGGTGGTTCGTTTTCCGGAGACCAAGCATCGACACAATCTTTATCGTCGTTCAACGGTGCCACTCTACCCGCCATTCCGAGAGGATTCACCCTTGCTTTGATGGTTGGCCTTGTCGGCGCAGTAATCGGTGCAGCTGGGGTTTACGGTCGTTTCTCTTTCTGAACGACGAACGACCCTCATTGCTGGTTGAGTGTGCTGAACCAGTACCTGGTTGGTGCTATCAGATTTTCGTCCTCTTAATATTTTACGACTCGGCACACGAAAGACTTTGGGCCGAACTTAATTTGCTACAATACGTTTTTGTACATTTGGTACAATACCTGGTTGAACTCTTGGATGGACTCAGTATGAAGCAATACAGACAATAATTTGCTTCCACCCACTCTCGTTTATCCCACCCACTACTTTCCTTTCGCCGCTATGCATGCCCTAGTCTTTCCCATAATTGCTCCTGTCTTTATCTGGATACCTATAAGACGAGGCAACAGCCGAAGAGTGATGCAATCCCGCTGATATAGAACGATGTTTGCAATCACAAGCACTTGATCAATGATGCTACAGCTGATAGAACTCGTCAGTAGTGGCTGTATCCCCCTGTGCTAGTACAGAGTTCACTCAAAGTTCAGTTGAAAAGGAAGTGAGTTGGCGAGCGCTTATGGAGTGCAATACAAAAGCGTCCAGAATCCGATGAATTCTCCAGCCGTTAAGCTCAAGCTCGAGAATAGCCATATTGGTATGGAGCTACATTTTCGGTGCGGATTGGCGTGGGGTGCCACTTTCCGAAGCTAGGCTTCCTCCGTATACTGATTCATTGAACTGATACCCGGTTGCATTGTCTCTCGTCGCGTCTAGAAAGCCCTGGTTGTTCCTTGGTATCAGAGTGCGAAGAAAGGATGGGAGTGTGCGTAGTGTATTGTTTAGTCGCAATATAGCGAGTGGCATCAAATGAATGGCTCGTCGTGAACTCAGTCCTTCAACGCATGCACCTTGGAGTTATCTGTGGAACTCGCTGCCAGGGTGCTGAACGTCTAAGGCTTAGGGAATCTTGGGGGTGATGATAATGAGCGGAGTTAAATCGTAATGTTGTCCTTTCAAGAGTACTAGTTCTTCCTACTCTGCGGGGAAAAGGTGAAATTGATATCCCAAAGGCTCTTTGCTTCTAGATGACGAACAAACGACAAGTCGCGGTGTGGAGCATAGCAAGTTAGCAACTATCCTGTACTGCCTCGGTGCAACATGCTGCGTGACTGCAGGGTAGGTATACTTACTGATAAGTGAATTGTCAATTACAGAGTTTTAGTTTACGCAGGGTGTGGGGCCGAGAAGTTGATATGGAGAGTGAGTTTATACATTAGCGGCGAGTCTCGGCCTGTTCCACTCAATTATCATCCTGGGCACTGGGAAGACCGATCTCTTCCGACCTCCGATAGGGCCCATGCCGCGACTGGGGTATCTTCTAGACCCTCTTCGTAGCACGAACAATGTGGTGGGGCCACCGCTCGTAGCAATACGGGTAAAGATCCTCTATTGAACGAAACTTGCGGCGTGATGGAGAGTATCGCAGCGGGTATCCTCATTGTCCATGGTCCACCGAGCGTGTCCGATCGTCCGACTGCCTGATACGACAAGGTATCCATCTAGGAACGAACAACAGCACGCATCTCTCGTCTGTTTCGGCTGAACGTCAAAATGGAATTGAACGTTCACGCAAATCCTGTTTTGCCGGACATCATATCGTTAGTCGCGTTATGGAGCGCCTGCTCGGCAAACGTGCCCACTAAGATAAGATGTTGACCTGCCTCTTTAGGAAATTACCCTTCTCTGCCATTGAGTCTAACTGAGGCATTTCCCGAACACATGTTGTTTATCTCGTCTGTCCCCATGTCGAGTTCTTTCGACTTTTCATGCGAGCAAGTTCTACGTCTCTCAAAAAATGGATTATAGTTCTGCTTGAGAAGTCGAAAAGATTTGGAGTCGGTTAATTCTTAAGTTCGCCAACGCCATCAAAGTGCCACCTTCTGCTCCATAGAGATCCAGGCATCCAAGACATCTTCCTCTTCGCATTTGCTATCGCATACCCTCTTTGGAAAAGTAGCCTAGCATTCGTTGCGAACGTGTCTGTTCGAACTGACTACATGCGCTCCTATTTGGAGACGGCGCTGTAGGAGAGCCAGGCACTTTGGAGTAACTTTAACTATGTTTTACAAGATGGCAGATGCTCTCTCTTTTATCTCTAGTACTGGGATTAGGTTCTATGATGCAGTATGAATTCATCCTGACTTCATGTTGTTGAAAGACTGATCGAATCACAAGGCGAGCTCAATTTGCTAGCGCAAGCAAATTCATAACAGTTATGCGCATATATCCGTTCACAAGACTCAAGTCGTTCCCTACCACAGTCAGGTTCGAGCGCTCAGAAAACACAACCGAGCTTTGACAGGACAAGCACTCCCTTTATCTGAGCGTTTTCTTGCCACGGGGAGTCACAAGATATCCAAGCCACTTTGTATTTCGCGCACGTTCATACACATTTATTTCCCTTTAACCGATTCTTACTCTATATAGTATTTAAATCGCCTTTTGTAGTTTAGTACAAATTTGGTGATAACGCTCAGGTGAACACATTCAAATAACAAAACTGCCCCTGTTGCGTTCTTTAGAAATTCTGGAAGGGTGAGAGGTAGGAGACGGTTTGTAAGATGTCTGATGTGCAGTGCTGTAGTCCGACCGGAGCGTACAGGTTGCTTTCGCCGTGGTTCTCCACAACGATTTACGCATGGATTTCCGCCTCGTGTATGCTGGGCAGTCGGACAGTCCGACTGATGAGCAAGCACCCTCCAAAGCTTCGAGCAAATCTTCCCCGAGCAAGGAGTAAGAGTCTGTTCGCTTTGAATTACAGCTCCACAACAGCACGCTCTCGTACCCTCCAGAATCTTACGTGGCCTGAGATCTTCGTCCTATTCTTGACCTAACTCCTATCTCCATTCGCGGATTCTTCTCATCGATTTTTTTCTCTTTCGCACGTTGCTTTCATACGACTTGCTGCTGATCAACAACCGCAGCGGTGATTACTACTCTTCTCGTGCGGCGCCTTCCCGCACTGTTTCCGCTTATCAACGAAAGCGTCGGTACGCCGTGTACGAAATACTGAACTATCCCGTCGGTTCTCCGGTGCGGGAGACGATTACTTCCATCCACATCCAAATCCCGATTCTCGTTACGTACGGGTTATTATGATGCCGAAGTGTTACAGTATTTCCCACCCGAAATTCCAGGCTAAGCATTCTCTTATCTAATTAGATACAGATTCACATTGAACGTGAAGATGAGGCAAGCAACAACCCGTTTTCATGTGTTTACTCATTCGAGTCAGCTGTTGTAACTGTAACTCCTGTCGTCTGTCAATCAATGTACTAGAGTAGGCTTGTGAGCTTGTCTTGAGACAACTACTCGTACCGACTGGTCCGACCAAGAGCTATCGGGATCAAATTAACAATACACATGGATGGATATTGCGTCCGGCGGGCTCAATCCTCCAACAATACATATTTCTTATCATCCCATATGTACTTCACCTTACGGTCTAGCCACTCCTTTATTCAATATATGCCACACAGATCTTCAATCAATGATCTTTATTCTCATATACTCACTGTTGTCAACTTAAGAATACCGGCAAAAACCCGAAATTTCTATACCATCATGCGGCATGCCGTAACTGCAATGATTCTTTTTGATCTAGTTAACTTTATTCCCAAGGACGTGTATACAATTACTTACCTTCCTCGTAGTGGAAGATCCCGATTTTCTTCACTGTACTCGCGTATCCATCCTTCTGTACCGTACCAAGTACTTCCCAGAAACTGATGGAAGGGTGGATACACATTCTCTTCTGTGAGTTCGTGTCCTGAGGTGCCAGAAGAGATAGGGCTGGCGAGGGAGATCCAATGCCATGACGGGACATCTTGATACTGCGGCTGTTCCGCCCAACTCTAAATATCATTGTTGTTAGACAGTTACCATCGAAATCACATAACGACAATGGACGTTGCGGTACCATTGTTACTGATGGGACAAGAGGGGTCAGCCCACGAATTAGGCGCAAGTTGTCTTCGATGCATACAGCTGAACAGGAACGGGTTTTTGTCTTCTCCCTCTCGACCGCGGCACCGCTCATGCCAGGTAGACAAGGATGCTCTTACACGAGTTACACGAGTATACTTCTATGCTCCTACAAAGCTGGGTTGTTTCTCCCAAACCAAGCTTCTTTGTCCGGCGCCACGTCGCGTCTATGATAGAAGTGATAGTCGAGTTAAGTGGTATATGAACCAACAATATTGTGCTGGAAGTCTTCTTCGATCACATAAATGCCAGCAACAACGGCAGTGCAACTGTCAGGACTGTAGACCACTTTGTAGATGCTCGGAATGAGTCGCCGCATCTGCGATTCTCAACAGTTCTCGAGGCGCGCGAATTGCCGTCTATCACCTTTCCTTTTGTGCGGCTTCCATCCGTTGTATTGTCCATGAGGGCCTCACGGGAGCAGAAATTGTCTTAGCATCAAGAGTGCATGCCATGGGACGAGCGAAGGCACCCTCATCTCGCGAATATACAATCGACTCCTATTTTGACTCTAAGCGCCCACACAGTTCAAGCCCAGCAAGCTTCCTTCACTTGCCCGATCAGACTACTGAATTGCATCGGTCGGATGCATCGGTACGCATAGGTGCGGGCATTATAAGACAGGGAAATCCAGAAACTACTTAGTATAATGGGTTTCCTGTATTCACGTCCCTATCCAACCTCTCGATATCTCGAGTTGCACAAAGAGCTCGGCCCTTGTTCAAAATATAGTAGATTACCTTTATTTATGATAACTGGGTGCTAAAGGAATATTCCGGGTTATGGATGCCGATGATTCTAGCAACCTTAGGGAACTCTATGTGAACTTCAATTGGTAGGGTGCCGTCGAACTAGAACATCTTAACTTATCTGTTCGAGGTGCCTTAACACCCCGCGTTCGCCGCAGTACACATCTTAAATGATGGCAATCCGATTTCCGACACCAAGACTCCCGATCTTCAATACTTGAGGATTTCTGTCTATCCAACCACACTGCCGACATGAGTGCGCAAAGTATGCTTTCCGAAAGTTGTTTACGGGTTCCTGATTTTAGTAGTATGCGTGTGAAAGCGAAAAACGTTTATCAATGACGATCCGCGCCAACCGCGGCTAAACGGAGAGCCGGCCCTGATCGGCGTCTTCTCCCGTCGGCGAATGCCGTAACAATGCGAACCTTATCGAAATTGACTTGCAACTACTGAGCGGGCGAAGAAAGATCGTTTACATCTCGTGCCGTGGTCTGCAACAGTCAGTTTGAGTATGTTTTACCCATGACATGTGTGCTAGTCCACCACCCAAATACCGGGGATCTGAAATGCTCGTCAAGTTCTCGCAACGTAAAGGAAGACCAGCCAGCTCGACAACAGGCTTTATGCAGATTTGCAGTGTGAAGGCAAAATACGGTGCGCCGAAAGGCCGTCGTCCTAAAACGGTAGCCCATGACGAGTAGGGCGCAAATGTGAGGGGAAAGAAGTTGCATCGGGAAGATGAGAGAAAACAGTCCGAGAGTCGGACGCCCAGAACGCGGAAAAGGTCTTGACTATTCAGCAAGTTGAATAACTCCGCTTCTGCGTTTTAACGATCGAAAGTTATTGTACTCAACAATGGCTTGGTGCTGATATAGCGAGAATAGATGCAGGCCAATATGTAGTCTGGGTTGGCTGCCGCCCTATGTGCGTGAACAAAGATGCAACGCAATAGGCGGAGGGAAATGATCCGTGGTTCCGTCGTCCAGTCTTGACTACTCGAACCAGCTGGAAGGGGACTATAAACCCCTGATAGCCGATTTGCGTACAGATTGTCCGAAAGTAAGCGCTTTGCACTGCGTAACGTATTTCAAAGAGCCGACCGTGATGATGTCACGACACACAGGTCGTTCGTAGCACGGTACAGGAAGAATCGTCATCTGTCCAATAGTATACTTATTGAGTTTGTTGCATGACGCAAGTAGCGCTTGTCCTATGATGTTGATATGAAATTGTGCGCTGGTCGCGTCATGGGTGCTCAAGTGGCGCTTCTTGTCGTCTATAAACAGGTATGGCAAATAGACAAGAGCCATGTGGGCGACAGAAGGAACGAAAAGAAGGCATGTCTGCGATATGTTGTCTTTTACTTGACAAGAGAGCAGCGGCCTGCTTCGTACATTGAGCCGAACCGGGAAATCATAGGGAGAGGTTTGCAGTCAACCTGCAAGTGAGGATACCGATGGGCAGCCTCATTATGATTCTAATTCCCTCTTTGAGGTCACCTGGGAGGTCAAGGGATATACCTAGCTATCCTGGAGAATTTAATAAACCCGGTTGCGAAAGCGTTGTCTGATGCAGAATGTGTCCATGTGTGCAGCAGGCTAACAACCCATGTCAACATCTTGCCATCCTTGCAAGATACAAACGCACCAATTGCATGCGACAGCCAGGCAGTGTGTACAAAGTCTGAGCATCGAAGATGAGAATATATCAGCATTGCTCCACAGTTGTGTTGGCAGGAACCGTGCTGTGAGAGGCTGGTGGTCAGGCGGCTACATGATCATGAACTGTTCAAGTTAGTTATCTGGACGGAGTTTCTGAACGTTCGCGGGAAGGAGGATGAACACTTGTATGTTACGGCAGTGTTGAGTTGCTAAACATGAGCGGAAGCGGGGCGCACTTGTTTATCTACCTCGTGTATGACGGGTAAGTCAGACGGAAGATTTCAAGTAAGCAATTAGGGCGAGAAGCAGCCCCAGATGATGACGACAACAAGTGCTGAAGTAGGACCATGCCGGTTTGACAAGTGTAGTCATGTATGATCGTGCAAGTCATCTCCCGCAAAACAGACAGTAGAAGGCGTCAGATCGTAATTTAAACACTTCAGATTGTAGAGCAGCTGTTTGAAACATGAAAATTCAGAGACTGAGGAGGCCAAAGGGAAAACAAAGCAGGGCGGGATTCGGAACGGAAGGCGCAAAGTGACGTCAAAATGGCGGGCAGGGCCGAGAGAAGCGTATTATGCAAGCAGGATATTGAAGTGAGTGCGAAAAGAAGATAAGGTCGTTCGCATCTCGCTGCCGCGTGCCGATCAAACTGGACCCTTAGCGGTCTCCCTTCTCAGACCCTTGGACCATGGACGTCCCTCTGGGTTCTCTTGGAGTGCAGAGGACAAGAGATCCACAGGGTGTAACTCTGTTGCACAACTCTCAGCAATGCAAAGTCTGGCCAATTATATAACCCGCCATGTTACTGTTCTGTTGCAGCGTCGCTTAGCATTCCTCGGGCCCTTGTCGAGTGGTGCGACTTGGTAGGAGGCGAGAGAGAAAAATAGGCCGAGGAAAGGGAGGCAGTACGGGAGTCTGGAATACGGAGATCTGAAAAATAAGAATTGATAAGACCGGTCAGGGTCCTCCATTCAGTCGCGGTTCGCACGTTTCAGCTTAATAGGGCCGTCCTCTCAACACGGCCCTTCTTCATTCCCCCATCGCGTCTCTCTCAGCCGCTGCTCATCCTCACATCCCGTCGTTGTCCCAGTACACGACGCTGAGCGTTCGCTAGGCTTTGGTCCAGAGGTGCGTACTTTCACTGCATTGCCTTGACGTCACCTCGGTGTTACTCACGCTCGCAACCTCTTCAGCGCGTCCCTCAAATTTTCTCTTCTCTTCAACCACATTCTTCATTTTTCAACTTCCACCTCCTCTGAAGCCCTTTTCCCTCTATTTTGAGCTCGCCAAGTGTGTGATGCCCTACGCAAAGCCGCCTCTGTCTCCGGAATCCCATCCTCTTGATCTCCCCCCTCTCAAGCTTCGCCCCAAACACCACCACAGGCGAACTCGTTCGGCAAACCCGACGTTTGCGGAAGAACGATCTTCAACTGCCTTTACCTCCCTCACGAACCTTCCTCGTCACAAGGCGCATAGCAGCGAACGCAAGACACTTTTCCACATCGACGACCATGATTCGGACTCTTCTGACACCACCCCACCTCCCGAGCCGCAGTCTTTGAATGCGCTCCGTTTGTCCGTCGACACGAAAAATGTCCCCCCGAATACCCTCCTGGCTCCTTCTATCAAGAAGGATGAGGAAACGTCTACACTACCGTTCCCATTGAGGGGCTCTCCACTGCCGTCTCCTCAACCACCCTCGCCAACAAGCTCTCCTCTCCCGCGGACGCCCTCGACGCCCATCATATTGTCCAATGGGAAACCACTTAAGCCATCGCTCAAGTCTTCACACTCATCGCCCCACGTCCCTGGATTGCGAATGCATCTGCGGGCGCAGTCAGAACCTTCCACACCGTCGAACGGACCGGTGACACCTAAGAACGTTCACTTTGCTGGCGATGACACATTGCGGAGCGTCCGGGTGTTCAATAGCTCTGGGAAACCGGTTAATGTGTCACGTACAAACGCAGAAGAGACTGAAACTGAAACAGAATACGATTCTTCGAACGCCGCTGCTATTGATCGGTCAGGGTATCCTTTCCCAAGAACAGCGAGCCCGCCTCAGGACATGGGCTTCGAACTTGATTCGAACACGACTTCGGCTATTCCTACGGCAAACCCTCGTATGTACGCGAACGTACACATGGAAACTCTAGTGCTACCCCGAAGCTCACCACCTGTGCTGCGCGGTTCTGTCGTCGTTCGAAATATAGGTGTGCAATATTTTTATTTTTATTTTTTGTTTGTGGCTGACTCTTTCATAGCGTTCGCTAAGGAAGTAGCAGTCCGTTTTACCCTTGATGATTGGCAGACAACGTCCGAAGTCTTGTGCAAGCATGTAATCTCTCTCCCGTCGCTTCCTCCGCCGTTCCCGCATCCGCATACAGAAGGGGACAGAGCAGTGCCAGTGACCCCATGGGACCGGTTCAGCTTCATAATTAATTTGGAGGATTTTGAGAGGAAGCTTCACGAGAAGACGATGTGGTTCGTCGTGCGATATACGTGTCCCGGAGTCGGTGAATGGTGGGATAACAACAATGGGAAAAACTATCGAGTTGGATTCCGGAACCCAATTGGCGCAGCAACGAAAATGACTGATGCGACACGTTCGAGTCCTATCATGGGGAACAGCCAACAACGCACGTTTAGTGCACCGCCGACATTGAAGGGCACACCAACGACGGGGGCCATTCAAGCAGTCGCGCATGCGACGAAGTCCCAGGCTCCTCCACCGAAGATTACGCTTCCGTCTCCTCAGAATCGAGCGCATCATGCAAGTATGCCCGCACGTCCCTCCCCACCCATCAGGCACAACTCATCTCCTCAGCCTATGACGTTGTCGTCCATGGGTAACAATCGATCTGTGGCGAAGTCTCTCTATGCATCTGTGCCAATGAAACTGAACCTTATGAATTATGCTGCACCGTCTGTGCCTTCAGTATCAACACCAGTTGCACCTCGCCAGAGCAGTCCCACGAGGGAGTTCGTGGGGTTGTCTGACGCTGCTCCAATGTCTGGCAATACAACCCCACCTACGTCGACCTCTCAAAGCATGGAGATTTTTGGCGGTATGCCCGCAACCGCGCCGAGGTACGATTTCCCATGGCCTGTGTCGAACAATTCATCGTCGCAGTCCTTATCGGACGGTACGCCACCTCCGCTATATTCGGCGTTGCCGGCGCCTTCGGAGCACGAGAAGCAGCGAGCGAAAGATATTGTGTCCTCTCCGACATCGTCATTGGCCAACGATTTGACTTACGCCGCATTCTTGAAACAGTGGTGCTTCGTGCAATCTCCGACGCCATCGCCCAGCCTGACTCCTCCAACAAGTGTTGGTAGTAGCGCAGGTGGTTCCGCACATTCGTCAGCTGTAGGCGCGCTTGGTCTGGGTGATGCCCTCAGTGGACTCTATGGCGGTGCCGGAATGCGGAGCGATAGCCCGATGTTGGCAGGTCTGTAGGACACCTCTCCGCCGACCTAGATGGCGCTGCAGAAACTTTCCCATTTTGCCGGCAATCTTCTCATCGGCTCAATATCAAATTCAGATAGGGTTGCGAACCTTGTCTGCCAATACGCGTCGAAACGATGATTCTCGACTCACGACTGATTTTTACCGGAATTTACGATTCACCTTCTCATCCCAAAAAGGCTACTTGCAAAGGCGTCAGGCCTTTTGCATTTTTCCAATTTCAAGTTACGACTCATTCGACATCTCACCATATGCAATCTGATTTCTTTTCGCATTCTGAGCACCTCATTTCTACCTACAGCTCCGGTCATTTGACGATTTGTACGTTCTGCTCTGTTGTGGCACATACACGGACACGGGGCTTCACCTTATTCTCTTCTTTACTTCTTTTGCTTCTCATCAGTTCCCACTCCACCTCACAACTCTGCCTTGTTCGATCTAGAGCATCTATTCTTGTCTTCGGGAAAGTCTCTATCGCGGCAAGGCAACATTGTCTCCCACATTGTCTCCCAATCACTTATTCTACCCCCTGATATGCCCTCGTACTCTTTTAGGTCTACTCGTCTATTCTCCCTTATTGGTTTGCCGGAGTTTGGCTGTACGATTATCCAAAAAGTGCCCGTCTTTTGTCCTCGCATCGGGCTCTCTCTTTACCGTCCTTTCTTATCTGTTTCTTGTTTCTTTTCATTTTCATTTTCATTTTATCCGCATAATCACCATTCTCCCCGTCTCCGCACACATTCCGCAATCAAATCATTTGTTTCTTTCTCATTTCAGCTCGTAACCATTCACACACGGACATTGGCGGGAGAAAGGGCGACCGAGGTCGTAGACGGGCAAGGGTTACATAGCAGCATTTTCTTTATTTTTTTCTTCTCCAATTTTCCTTTTTTGAATGTACCAACATTTTTATACTTCTTTTCTTATTGGCAGCCTCCAATAGTAGTCTCTGTGCAAGACATACCACCTGTGCATATTTATTATCCGTCAATGGAGATTATTGTTTTGTTGCTCAATAGTTAACGTTCGATACTTGCATTGGTGGTAAGTCCACCATGAGCAGTCATTAAGACAACGACGTGACTTGACGTGAACACTTGCATTCGACCGGTCCGATTGTACAATACTGATGATTCTTCGTCCAACTCCGAAGCATCTCTTAAGTGAATTGAATCTCTTGTGAATATTGGTTGATAAGACGCAGAGAACTTAGTGGAGTGCCTCATATCTGGAACACAAGACCGGCGTTGCTGAGCGGGAATAGAGATAGCTTGAGAGAGAAGGCGCCAACCGATTTGTATTGGACTGCTTCATTTCGGCTGTTCGGACAGGCCGTCCGTTCGATCGTTGGGAACAGCAGATACCAGTGCGGACAATCGTGGCGCCTGTCTCGGATTCCTTTCGTCGACGTTTGCACACGTCTCGTACATTGATTGAGAAATCGGTGAGCTGGAGATGGGATAACCGGTTAGCTAAACCTTAGGTGGTTATGCTACTGTTCGTTCGCCTGTCGCAAGTCGGTGGCTCCTTCGTTACTATTCTTGGTGTGCGCAGATGAGGAAGACGATAGAAATGGAGACGATCGGAGCGCGCGGTGGTCGCTCACGCTTCTCCGCTCTGCGTAACCTTCAGGTTTCTTCCTGAAGCTGATGTTTCTGTCCATTCTCCCGAACTCAATCCTGGATTCCTGGCTGTTCGTTTCCTGCTGGCCCTTGCTCTGCTGTCTGCCTGCTGGCATTTCAATACCCCGCAACCCACCGCGTGTATGCTTCTGCATATTGCGTATCACCTCGTGTATGATACGGACTCAGCGTGAGCCGCTCACGCGGTTCAAAGTCGTGACCGTTTATGCTCACAAACCCGAGTCTGTCAGGGCAGGCCGCGATTCAGGGTCGTTCGTGTCCTCCACGTCCAACTGTCCACGCAATCCAGAATCTAGATTCCTCGACTTCCTATCATCTCTTCTCTCTCGAATGTCGGTCGAAACGGTCGATCGGCGACAACGAGTCTAACACGCCGAGCGCTCGTCCATTCCACACATGAAATTTTTATCAGATCGTCTCCTTTGTACATGTATTCACTTATTCAGTCACTTTTACTCGATTCAATTATGCCGCAGTCCTGAGTTTTCTTCTACCGTTTTTCGTTCTTTCGATTATTCGAGGTTGGAAGCTGTCCGAACAGGTTATTTGCGAAGGCAGTTCGTCCGCAATTGATGGCAACGAAGCCGTGATCGCCCTCGAATGATATATTCTCAATCCGGTTTGGTCCTTTTGATTGGAATCTCGATTCTTGGCACTTGGAAACATCTCAACAACAGAAAAACCTCAAGGTCTCTCTGGATTGTAGTCTATGCTGTCTAATGGCTGAGCTGGAATATTAGGTATCCTGCCCGTCTCAAAGTCCGAGCTACACAAGAACTTACGAGAGTTCTGTCGCAAGTATAGAAACCGAGATTAGCAGGATTGCATCCGTTCTGATGCCAATTCGGGAAACCGGCGCGCAAGACCGGAGTGAGTAAGGTGGTAACTCTACTAACTCACTCGACGCAGGAGAGACATCGATTGACAGCAAAGTACAGTTACGCCTGGCGCACAGCTCCCGAGGTGGCCCGACCATCGCAAATACGGTGTCGTCCTCCGACATCCGGGTCTAAGAAGAGCCCCTCGTTCTAGTTCTTCTTGACCTCCCTGAACCAGAATAAAATCTATTCTTCGAAGAATCCGAGTATGAGAACAAAAACAGCAATCGGAGAGTCTGATGCAAAGATGAGTCACCGTCTTACTCACACCGACTTCCCTCCAACATGCAGTTGGATCGGTTATTCTGCTTCTCCGGCTTCTTTTCCTTATCTCTCACAATCTTGTGTTCTCAGCACATCGGAATGAATGAACGGTGGTGAGGTGGAGGCACAGAAGTGAACTTTGTTCGAAACGTGGCTCTTCGGATGAAGATTTTATCCAGGCGGTACTCGATAACTTATCGTCGAAGTCAATACCTTCAACTTTATGAATCGTTCGGTCCTGGACCTGTCTCAATTGCTTGTTCTTCCATTGAAGCCCATCAACTTCGCAAGGCTCCCTCGGAACGATGAAGCGGATTGCATGTAGCAACTTTATCATCGATTGAGCAGTATCAAACGTGCGTCCTACCAACATCCCAGATCGACTGCTATAGTGCCCGAAATTACTCAAGGTTTCCCATCTTCTGCATCCCCTTCCGAGCCCTTTCCCTTCTCCTCTATTATCGTTCTGTCCCCTCTAACCTACCAGCTGGCAAATCACTGTCTTCCTGTGTGGATCACAGCACCGGTCTTCCGGAGTGAGATGATTGGGTGTCCGCGACCAGTAGGTTGCTCATCTATAAATAGAATACAGTGGTTAGAGATTATATGGTATCCGTATGGACCAGTATCCAGTCAGCGTCTACTGCTCTGACTAAGTCCATGTAAAAAGTGAGTGTTAGCGTATTGTTTTAAAAAAAACATGAATTTTTTGTGGGTCCATCCCGACGTCCCGACAGAGCGCCGCAACATGCAACATTCATGATCGACAAATGGAAGGTGGAACGCAAATCTATCCCCACATTCACAGCCCGCGAGCCGATGACAAAAATATGTAAATATAAATACCTGACGATCACGATAGATGCGTATCCGTTTATCATATCAACGGTGGACCGATACCGATACCCCGCATACGTGCACATGACACACTGCATACATACCCCGTACCCCGCACCTCGCGTAACTTAAAGAGGCTGTTACCTAGTCGATAGCTGCTATTTTAGAACGATCAGTCTGTCGATACACATGGACTACTTGATGCTGATTTTTTAATAGATCTGAGACATCCGATTGATAGATAGAAGGCAGGAAGGAATACAGCGTGGCCGTCCTTCCTACTGCTCTTACTTTCATGCATGAGGTGTATATTATGTGCGTAATGGCCGAGCAGAAGCAGAAATGCTGATGATATTGACTGGAGAAACACACTAACGTGGGTCTTGAATCGTTTCACACGTCGTCACGTATTAGACATACTGTCTTCATACGACAATTGGGAAGTGCAAGACCAAGAAAGCAGTGCAATTCATCCTCGTGAGTCAGAGCATAAGTTAACTAATGGTCATAAGTCATGTCACGTCGTAAGTCCTCCAACTATTGGGCTGTTGCCTAATTACTGATTCACTTCCGGGAATAGAGCCATGAAGATCTGGTGAAGCTACAATCAGCAAGAGCCACCAAAGTTTATCTAAGAGGAGATTGCATTTACCTCGTCAAGGATAGAATATACAATATGTTGATTAAGTCGACGATTCTGGAGGACCGCGAAGATGCGTCGTGCTCCACGTCGGGCATTAGACCGACCCATCATGTTTGCAGCGATATCTAGTAATAAGGTTAGGATGAGAGTCATGCAAAGCACATATTCGCTATCACACACCGGGCAGCAGAGCGGAAAGCTTGCGATTTGCTTCGTCCCTCGTACGAGCCTTTTCATCCACAGTCCTTGGGGCTGTCGGAGGTTTAAGATGCCCGCCTGGCCACAGATTATCCTTTAAGATGTTAATATAAGAGAGGAGGTGTGGTTCGTCGAGAGCGGCAGTCAAGTTCTCCCGGAACTTCCTGTATTGAAATCAGTTTTTTTTCACCTCGATAAGCATGCGAGCGTACCGTTCCACAGTGCCACCCAAGACTTGCTGTAAGATAATGACAACAGCTTGTCTCCTGAGCCAGTTATTCTTCCTATCGAGTTCAAAGACAGATAGGATGAAATCGCATATCGGTGCTGTGAAGGAAGAAGTGCTTGACTCTCCCTCAAGGGGTTTCAGATCTCCAGGTAGCTGAGCCAATGTATCCTCCGGTGCACCCTTCCCCGATGCTTTCAAGGCCTGCGTGACGAGGTCCTCGTCATTTGATGCTGTACCAACGATCCCAGCGAACTCAGCTGCTTGTCGAGTAAGTCGGCCAATCATGACATCAAGCATGGACGGCCCAAAGATTACCTCGTCAATGCTTTCAGTAAAGGACCGATACATGTTGCGAACGATATTCTGTCCTGGAAAGACACCGGACTCTTTTGCATTGCCCTCTGTCAACGATTTTGCAATAAAAGGCGAGTCACGAGAGAGGAAGGCTCGTAGTTCTTGGCTTTCGCAGACCATTGGAACCGTTAGAAGACTCTGTCTGAGGTGTGAGTAACTTGACATAACGCAGAGTGATGAGTTTTTCCCACCTGAAGGTACTTTTCCAAGGCGGCACGTCTATTATCAAGCATTTGGCTTGATAAGGCCGTGACTAAGTGCTTGCCAGGGAAATCCAAATTCTTCACAGTCAGGAATCGATCCTTTAGCCTTTGATGCATGGCTAGGAACTCGCTGTATCTTCGAGCCACTACCCACCCTGTACCGAGCTGTTGCACCTCGATGAGATACCTCACAACCTGCTTCCCGTCCTCTTCTCCAGTCGTAGAGTTGACTATGGACGCTTTCGTTGCTCCAGGAATCAACCTGCTAGCAGAATCCTGTTGCTCATATTGAGTCTTCTGGAATGCGAGCTGTCTTAACTCTCTTTCAAGAGCAGCTTTCGACTTCCTCAATACTCGTAATTCTTGAGCATCTCCAGTCAACTCGGCCTTGTTAATTAAATTGTCTAATATTGCGTCTTGAGACCGAAGATGTTCAATCTTGTCGCCGAGGCGCGAGATCTCCTGAGGAAGTAGCAGGTCTCCTGGGCCTGCGAGTTCCAACGATCGAGGCTTGCTTTCGTCATCTTCATCAGCAAGGTCACCTGTGTTTTCGGCGTCGATTTGAGAATCCGGGAAGAGTGCCTTTCGGCTTGAAACAGAACTCCGTGTATCGTGAGTGTCAATAGCGCGATCCAAGGAATCATCAGATGGACGTGTCCTTTTCATAGGTTCGCCATCCAGTTTATTCTCTGAGGCTATAATATCCGTCACTGCCGCTTGAAGTGCTTCCATGCGCTGCGCCTCTTCCGCGTCGGCAGAGATCAGTTGCCCATCCTCGGCTTCATCGAAAAGAGGTGCCCTAGCTGTATCGCTTGACTTCAGGTCCGGAGAAGATGACATGAGGATTTCTAGACTGCTGGACGTCACTTGCGCTGATGGAGACCTGCTCGGTGCTGGAGACTCCTTTCTCGACGGCCCTCCATTTCCCAAAGAAGTTCTCGGTCTCATTATATGCGGACCAGACAGAGAAGAAGACGCAAGGGAACGAGACGACACTGGTCGCCGGAAGAAAGGAGGCTTTGAAGCCTGGCTGCGGTTGAGGTCTGGCGTTAAATTTTGAACCAGGGATGCAAGAAGACCAGACGAAGCGGTAGACGGCCGTTGCTGAATTGCAGGAGCTGCAGGCATCGTGATCTCATGCGTTCGGCCTTTCGGCGCTAAGTCACCAACAGTACGGAACCAAAGGTCACTTCTTCTGAAATCCTCGAAATCATGGTCCATGTCACGTTCTACCTGCCTCTGTGCTAGCATTACACTCCGACGGGCTTGTCTCTCTTGTACTGATGACGCCTTTTCCTCTGTAGCATATGATTGAATCGCCGAAACATACTTTTCGGAAATGGAGGACAAAGTGGCCAAAGTGACCGGGTTTGCGAAATAGAGGTCGTTTATCATGTTGAGATCTTCCTTTAACGTTGCAGCCAATGTAGAATTGGCTAAGGGCTCGTATTCTTCTCCGGAAGAATCAGAGTCGACCAATTCTAGTGGGTTCTTGAAGCTTTCCACAGTGAGCCAGAACTGAACAAGTAAAGAACGACCCCGTCGGTCCATGAACTCCATGAAGTAAGATAACGAGCTCGGGTTCGTGAGAATGTCACGAAGTTGAAAAGCAGGGGTTTCATCATCATCGTGGAAGAGTGATGAGTGCTAATGATGCGTGCTGTGAGTGGGACATCCGATTCAGTATGGACATGCATGCTTATTTACCAAATCATCTTGACCGCCTTGACCGCCAAGCACTACGATACGCTTCTCGATTTTCCGTTTCGCAGTATACAGCCTATCCAAGAAGGCAACGACGTCCTCCGTCTTCTTGCCATCTATCCAATCCTCATTCTCATGCCTTGCTGAAGAAAATTGTGTTAAAGCTAGATCCAACATTATTAGAAATCTCACCTAATAACGCCCTCGTACGCCGGATCTCGCCAATGATGTCGTTTTTCAGGCGTCGAGCGTCTAGAAGGGAATCACAGCGGCTTATACTTCTCAGAAATGCCTCGAAGTGTCGAGTATCCGTTTGCAAGGTGATCGCCTCTGGTTCTTGATATTTCGACATCCTGTGACGAGCAAGTGTGGGGCTTCCCGACTGCGATTCCAACACATTTCGGACTCTTGTGATCAGTTTCCTTGCAACGTGAAAAGTATTTTAGATCCGAAAAGTGATCCACGAATGTTTACTTACTGTTGCTTGATAGCTGCACCCGCCTTCGCTGACGTTAGCTTCAACAGCAAAACAATACAGACCAACACGTACTAATTGGTCGATTGTACGGTTCCAAAAGTCTGGATCGGAGAGAAGATCTGTGATTGGGGCAAGAACAACGCATGCGACTATCTCGCGAACGACAATACGGACGGCCTTGCTGTTCGCATCCTTCTGTGGAAGGACAAGAGGCAGTACGGAATCCACGAGACTTTTTAAGTGAGCCTCTTCATTTTGCCTCGTAAAGGTTGTCGAAAGGTTGTCTACCGCTGAATGCAAATTGCCTCCTTGACTGACATATCGACTCGCAAGTAATAAGTCAAGTTCCTCCGACTGGGTCAGGTGTCGTTCGAGGCCGGCTCCGCGCAGAGCTGTTTCAGAATGCCTGAACAGATCTACATGACTTGTCAGTTTGGGCAGTATCCTCCTTACGATAAGGGACGCGAGATCTATATTCTCGAGGCGTTTCAAGAGCTCCTCCAGAGTGCCATGAATACTTTCAGAGACGGCAGAAGGAAAGGCAGGGGATGATGATATCTCGGTATACCATGTCAGGACAAAATCTCTGACAATCATTATCAGCATCTCATTGACTGCTGCCGAAACCGATGGAAAGGCCGGACGTAAATGAGCAAGATTCTGTGGCGATTTGATTGACCACTTCGACCGTGTGAGGACGGCTTGCCATGCCGCGGGTGTTGAGAAAGCAAGGGGCCGAGACGTCCATAACAGCTTCGGGCGTAACTTTGCGTACTTCTTGTCAACTAGATAACCAAGATAAAAATGAATAGAAAGTCCTGCCAGAAACGATACACATAGGAGGATGGGAAATATGGGGAGTACGGAGACGAGCGTCCATGGCGAAAGGAGGACAGAGTGAGCGAGCTCGAAGAAAAGGTACAAGATAACAACGCCAACGATCGCCTGGATGTTGTCCTTTAGCATAGTTTACAGGACATGTTGTGTGCTGGATAAAGAGGTGATGTTAGTCAATCCGGTTAACGTCGGCGCGTCGCGTGTACGTGATGCAGGCACGTGCTACGAGATCAGACACGGTCTGACCTGACCTGAGTCCGACAGCTAGTAGTAGTAGTGAGTGCCACTTGAGATGTCTGCTCAAGTCCGCCCTTTGTCGACTGCAGAAGGATTCATCTGTGGTGGACTCGCTGCCTGCACTGCGGTCACTGTCTCTAATCCCGCAGAGGTAGCGAAAACTCGTCTGCAACTACAGGGCGAACTCGTGAGGGGTGGTGGTGTCAAGGTTTACAACAGTGCCATCGACGTGCTGGTAAAGACGTGGCGAAATGAAGGCATCAGAGGCTTACAGAGGGGATTGTCTCCTGCAGTGCGTTCCCTGGAAATTTTCAAGTGATCTATTCTGAATATCCTGTAGTACGTTTACCAAGTGAGTCCAAACGCGGCAACTCGATAACCATTCTCATGGCACATTATTAAGATTCTCTTGAATGGATCGAGGCTTGGTATGTGCATTCCTGACCGGAGGCGAATTTAATTCTAATCCTTATGACGTAGGTTTTTATGAACCGTTCCGTCGCACTTTCAACCGCTTGGTAGGACGTCCTATCACGGAACAAATTGCTACTACGTCTGTTGCTGCAGGTGCTGCCAGTGGTATTGTTGGAGGTAATGCGCACATACATTCTATATAGTTCCGGACTGTTCTCAATTATGTCCAGCCTGCCTCGGCAATCCCTTGTTCCTGATAAAGGCCAGGATGCAGGTAACTATTCTTTGATAAAAGTCTCACTAATATCTTATACCTCTTGCTAGGCTTATTCACCCGCGCTTCCCGTTGGAACGCAGCACTATTACAAGGGCTCACTTGATGCATTAGTCACGATATTCCGCGCAGAAAGATTTCGCGGCCTCATACGTGGAATAGATGCGGCTATGCTTCGGACAGCTTGTGGATCAGCTGTAAGCTAATATGTTTTCGATGCTACGAAGTACTTACATCTTGCGCAGGTGCAACTTCCCACATACAACTGGACTAAAAAGCACCTTGCTGCTACTGGGATAACCAATGAGGGTAGCATTTGGACATTTCTTGCCAGCAGTGCTGTTTCAGGAGCTTGTGTAGTATGTCCTTCTGATTGCTCATATCTTTTGCATTGAACAAACTTCTGCGACAGTGCTTGGCCATGCAGCCGGCCGACACGGTATGATGGTTATACATACATTACCGAAGACTTGTTAACTTATACTGCTGAATGGTCCAGGCTCTCACTAGAATGTACAACCAGCCGACCCACCGACTACCAAATGGTAGGATGGTAGGGACTCTGTACAAGCATCCCTTCGATTGTCTCTGGAAAACATTGAAGATTGAGGGTCCATTTGGATTATATAAAGGTTCTACAGCACATTTCTTACGGATTGCTCCCCATACGTAAGCCTTCTTACCTTTCTCTGTGTGTTTCCGACTGCGTTAATTCTGACGTCTCTGGCCAGAATAATCACCCTTACTGCCAACGACCTCATCATAAACTTGTACAAGAGGATTAGAGATAGAAGGTCGTTCCAATAAAAATTGCTCCTTGTTCCACTACGCTTCCGCGGTTTTGTTTTCGAATTTCCAACCGTCCTCCTTTAGAACCTTTACTGCATCGTCTAGCTTGGCTTCTGGTACTAGGATATAATCGGTGTTCCTATATTCAATTATTGTTTAGAATTAATTCAGATTTCTTGAGACTTGTGCACTTGCCATGTACTGAGGGCGAAGATTGAAATTTCGGCGCGTTTCAAGGGAGTAGTGAAGTCACACATTATGCCAGTCAATCCTGCGTCTGAGCTCAGTGAACCAGCCTGATACTGCACTTGGATTGTATACCAAAATCCAGATTTCCCTTAATCTTGATGCATTTCCATCGAGGTGCCTCAATGTCAGGCAAGCTGTCAATATTTCCGACTATAGAGATTTCGTCCGACGTGCGTGTTATGGATATCATTTCCTCATCAGCAACGTTGTGAGATATCGCCTCCACAATGTTAGGAGGTAAGGATTCTTCTACTGATAGTTTATAGACGATGAATGGCTTGTCCAAGAGGATCAAGTTTAGAGGAGGATGATCTAAGGCGGGAGGCATTGGAGTCGTGCCGGAGATGAAGATACGAAGCGAATATGATACAAGAACAGATAATGGACTTAGTAGCCAAGCTACACAGCTTTAGGCAGACTTATCAATCATATATCACTCGTTTGACCCTTTACACAGGAGACAAATTCCCATTCTGTAACCTTAGGGATTTATTACAAAATTCGAAAGCTTCCACCTCATTGGCTGGAAATACATGCTGAAAGAAAATTTCCTGGTAGCAGAATAGGTTTCTGCCTCCTGTGTTAACTACACAACTGCTATTTCAGCCTAAACAATAACTCATACAGTGCTTCCGTAGGTAATCTCAGAATTGCACCAACAAAGTACACCTACGACGCATTGATGACGAGAGTAAACTTCTGTGTGTGACTGCTTCCAGGGAATACAGTTTCCTGAGTCTCGCCACTGGGAGCAGTGTTACTCGAGAATTCCGTCGACCCACTAAACGCAAGGAGCAGACTGCTACCCGAGGTAACCTATAAAGCAAGTCAAGACAAGGTACGAAGTGCAAATATTGACGACTTACTGCAGAGAAAGATGAAGCAGATACGCCACTACCACAAGTGAGAGTTCCGCTAGATACGCCACAGTTGCCCTTTGAAGACTTCATCGTAAAACTACTCGAGCTTCCTGAGAGGGTGTATGTCGCGAGCGTTTGCGTCGACCACGTTCCAGCAGACAATAAACCTCCGAGAGAGCCGCCAGTCGATTGTTGTGCCGTTATGGTTGCCTTTGCAGGAAGACCTCCTGGGTTCTAATAAGGATGATGAACGATAGTATGATAAAATGAACATTCCTCACTCACTGTAGGGGTTGAAGTTGGTGACGACTGCAGAATTACTGTTAGCTATGTTCTTTATAGCAGATAAAACTGCTCCACTTACACTTGTGGGAGATCCTGACCCAGATTTCGGTGGGTAGGATATGCCGCTACTAGGGCACGACCCTTTCGATGGTGCATCTAGCATAACTTTAGTCAAACATCACGTCATAAGAAGTCAGTGTGGCTACCGATTGCAACAAATGATCCATCAATAACAGAGCCCCTTTGATAATCAGTTTAGCGACGAGCTCAAGTGCAAGGTAATGGTCTCACTTAAGATTGAAGTACCAAAAGATCTCATCCAGTGTGCTTCCATCACAGTTCAACGCTGGAACTACTCCCTGTTAGTTACTGTTAGCCTGTTGTGAAAGTGTTATAAATTAGAATGGTTTTTCTCACCGCTTCTGCCTGGAGAGCATTAGTGAGATCTGAATAGGTAAATTTCTTGCTTGTCGTCGGAGTAATCCCTTGATTGGATAAGAACGTAAATGTTGGGAGTGTCTGGGACTATGTTACTGTAACCGCTTCCAAGATATTGCTTCTTCTTACCTTGAAGAGCTTGACTACCGTTTCAAAAAACGCAACAGCCTACGTGGGGGAAATCAACCAACAAGAAAATTAGTAAGGCGAATAAATGAACCTACTTCTTCACCGGTAGTGTAGTTCTCGATGCAGTCCGGCTCCAACGTGCTTATATTTAAGTCAGTTAACGAACGAGGTTAGTAGTGAATGATCCCGCGTCTTACCTCATACAAGTACCATGCGTGCTCCATTCATGCTAATTAACGGGTATCAATAAATGAAGAAGAAAAAATATCGTGAAAGGAGTATCACATACCTCCCAGAAAGTTTCATCGTTGCCATTAATGTCGACCCAATTCTAATAATTCATATCATGAGCTGCATTCTGTCATGTCTAGAGTATTTGATCTACCGTCTGCATAAATGAAAGTGTGTCCGTCGCTCCTGCATCCGTGAGTAACTGCTAAGTCGTCAGAGAAATGCACAATGAAACGTGAATATAATTTCGTACTCCAGCAATGTCTTTATACGCGCGAGAAGGATCGCAATTCTCTTCAAACGTCTGATCACAGCTAACATGTTTCAACGGTTAGCGTGGTCGGAATGCTTTAATGAAACTTACTTGTCTGGCCAAAGACCTGAAGAATGAAATTTTTTAGTTTGAAATAATATTAACAAAGTAGTAGATCGTACCGTGTATAGTCCATGAATCAGTTGGGCCGGTAGATGGATCCGTGTCCCAGAACTAACAGTAGTGTGAGAATGAGAAATTACATACACATCGGGTCGTAACACTTGCCTGTGTCTGAAGAAGAAGGCCCTGATTGTAGCTGCGTGTCAGTTCTTAACAGAGAATAATGGAGTAAATGAACTTACTCCAGGAGACTCGAAGCAACAGGTATCCTGGGCAGTCGTATTGTGACATGACGTCTGCCCTGATGCCGAGCATTGGCTAGAAACGCGCTTGAAGAGCTCAAACGTTTCAACTGGATTTGAGAAAGGAGTGGACGAGACAACAGCAGCGAACACAAAGACGGCAAGGGATGCTACAGATATCATGCTGTTCCAAAGAGCTCCAGAGAGACTGAAACTATTTTTCTCATGCATGCCCAGACTTCATATATTATTTCTGTCGCGACCGGAGCCTGGATACGCCGAGAGCTAGAGAAGAACTGTAGCACATGAATAGCATCGGTAAGGAGTCGAGATGCATGTGGAGGTGAAGTCTCAATATAGCCCAAGAACGTTCGTTACCAACATGGCACCTTCCCAATTCGGATGTGTCAATCTTACCTTCCCACGATGTAGCGTAGTATCGTCGTTCGTGAAATATGTTTATAGGAGCCAATCATGCCTTGATCATGATGGACTAAGCAACATTCGTATAAAACTAATCTTGTCTATCATGAGCATTGCGGCTTCGACGGAAGGCAGCGATTCGACCAAGCTTCTTCTGTGAGAAAACATTGTAAAGGCATGAAGCCCCTAGTGCTGTGTACCCAAGGCTTCACATGCATGGAAGCTGATAAGAGCGTTATAAACTCAACTGATGATCAGTTTGACATGCTTAGATCATGCGAACGGCGTTAATCGCAAAGTTGATATTAGGCATATTTATACCACCATGTCGAATATCCAGAATTAGTACGTAGATGTGGAATCCAATGATTGGCAAAAATGTCAGCGTCGTCCGGCCCTAATCAGTTGAAGAAGTCCAGTAAAGCGTGATCGAAGGGTATCGCCATGTAGGAGTTGAATGAGACCACCGACAAATTCCCTAAGGAAATCGGTTCAATAAATCGTATGTCGGGCTCCTTGAACATTTTGAGACTTACCAGCTGCTCACTAAAGAACGGATGGGATAGTCCAACGCAGCGGGTATACTCGTCTGGATCAAGAAGGGCCAGCGGTCAACCACCACTGCCTTGGGGTTCGTCAGGCTGCGAAGGCCCTCTGGACCGCTGAATCTTCCGTAGCCGCTGGACTTGACACCTCCGAATGGAAGGTTTTGGCTGCAAAAGGATATCAGTAATTCCCTAGTCAAAACTTCGGATATCGGCTTACTTTAACTAAAACATTTCTGTGAGATTAACGCATACCAATATATGCAGAAGATGGACTCACGTAAAAGACGGCAAAATCGTTGACGGACACCATTCCGCACTCCAGGCGTTTAGCAACTCTTAGGCACTCATCCTGGTCTGGTCCCCAAACCGAAGCCCCAAGCCCATAACGTGTAGCATTGGCTGTTTCGATGGCATCTTCTACCGAATCGTATTTCATAAGCACTGCGACAGGTGCAAACACTGAAGAAACATCAAGAGTATAACTTCATATGATGCTCCGATTTCAGTCAAGCTGGGTCCACTTACGTTCTTTATCGGCTATTTCCATCCCTTGGTGAACATCTCCGATGACGGTCGGCGAGAAGTACGAGCCATCCTCAAGATACGCGTGTCTGAATGTCAATCCACCCACATGAAGAGATGCGCCATCTTTGACAGCGTCGCTTATGATGCGCTCAAGTTCAGAAAAGCGATCCCTCGATATCATCGAGCCACAATCAACGGGAGAAATGAAACCATCGGTCGCGTGCAAGACCGAGCCCAAGCGGAGATTCGTTGCACGTTCTACAATCATCTCGAGGAGCTCGTCATATTGAGACGCATGCACAATAATACGTTCGATTCCTATGCAATTTTGTCCTGCATTTTGGCTGGCGAAGTGTCAGATGAGTTGTTTGTTTCTAAGGGAAGTATACTAACAAGACGCCTCGCATCAATGTACTTATGCATTTACTGAGATCCATTCCTGGCAGAATTATTGCAGGATCTTTGCCTCCAAGCTCCTGTGAGGCATTGAGACGTAGTTCAAAGCAATTACGAGATTACGCACGAGTGTAACCGGTGTTAAATGCTTTTAGAAGGGGAGAAAACTGTTAGAGGCATAAGCCTCAAAGGGCAAGAGGGAAACTCACTGTGGTTGCTGCCATTGCGACCTATCGCTATGAAATGAATAAAATAAGCACAGAAGTCTTATAGATACACATACTTTTCTTCCAACTTCCTCTGAGCCAATGAATGTGATATGTCTGATGTGTGGAGAGGCCGTCAATGCTTCGGCTTCTTCTGGCCAGCAACAGACCACCTATAAATGGTCAGTATTGATTGTTGAGAGGAATTTCGTCGCTTACTTGTACGAGGTCGGGATCGAATCCGCAGACTGTTAAGCACTCTCGGATAGCCCCAATAAACCAGCTTGTTGACCAAACGACTTGTTCCGAGCATTTCACAACCACACCGTTTCCCGCGAATATAGCAGCAAGGATTGGAGACCACGCATTATGCAACGCTAGGCATTACAAGCATCGGCATTTACCATTGTCACATCTAAGTGGGCAGATTACTTACGATAATTCCAAGAGACAATGGCGGCGACGACGCCGAGTGGTTCGTAATGCAACTCAGCGCGCTTGTAACACATCATTAACGATGTTCCTCTCTTTTCCGGACGAAGATACGACTCTCCATGGTCAATCAACCACTCCAATTTGGCGCATGTGGTCCTTATTTGAAAATTAAAAATTTGCTTCGGATAATGTGACCAGCTATAGTATACTTACAAAATTTCTCCCAATGCAGCATCAACCACTGAACAACGAAGAGTTAATGAAATAGAAAGTCATCATACTGTATCCAAAAAAATCACACACTCGTTTTACCAGTGTCACGGCATGTAACCCTTGCACAGTCCTCTTGATTATCAACGAGCCATTTAAGTAGACTGCGCATTACCCTCTTGCGGTCTGCAAAGGAGCTTTGCTTCCAAGAATGCTGCGCTCTGCCCGCCATACCGATTTTTTCACCAATCACGAAAGCATCGTCCGCTAAAAACGTGCCAAGATATAATGAAGTAGCCGGATCGTAGCACGTTATATATCGACGATTAGGAACATGAACAGGTGGAAGTAGGTCTGGATTCTGCAGGTGGGCCTCAAGACTGGGGTTGGATATTGTGATCGAAGACCAGTCCGGGTCGGCAGCCTGTCAATTTGGAATCAAGACGAGTCCACAGCAAGCACTCAATTACACAGAGAAAACTCACGTCGGGAGCAGGCCAGGTGAACAGAACAGCTCTATTCCTAACAGTCTGGTAGCGAGCAAAGACTAGCCATATACCGAGCGCAATACAAATGGAAAGTGCGTAGAAAAGTCCTGTCCCATCATCAAGAGCCATATTCGCGTTTCGGCTGAGCACAGCACGACCGGAGACGGCACGTTTGCGTCGAGGATGAGGAGACCGCCACGACGCGTCTAACCAGACGCGTTTCACACCGGAGTCTAAAAACTCTTGAACGCGTCTGCAGTGCCACAGATTCCTTCCGGCGATACACCTGCTACACGTACGTATATAACTACCTTTATTGTCCAACCCGATGGCACACTTTAGCTATTTTTCGGAAGTTACTGCTGGGTGAGTGAACATGCATCCTTACGTTGCAAAAACTTTGGCATTCTCATTCTCCGTCTGTGGCAGGCAATGGTCGAGGTTGACCCACTTACAGACTTATGGTCTCGCCACGAGTATCTAGCTGCCCTGCTTCCTGCTTCAGTTGTAGCATTGTCGTTCTGCTACGACCTTATTCGCACCACTCGTTTTCCTCGTCTGATTTATAGAGTCTATGCTTGTCTCACGTCCCCGTTTCAAAACTTCCTCCATCTTGAAGACCTTCAAGAAGTATCCGGACCAATACCCACACGGAAGCCATCGCGATGGAAGACCAAGACTATGTTATTTTTGTCCATGTTAGAGGTCCTTTTTCTGTTGCTTCGCCTTGCTATCGACTGGTCCCAACACATGCGCTTCCCGAATGACATTGTTCTACTTGTCGCTTGGATCTATGCAACAACGAAAGTATGGTGGCGTCCTCCGTCAACGCCACCTTATCTTACATTCCTCTTCTACATTATGACTTTCCTGTCCTCGTCTATCAACACTGTCGGCATGTTGGAAACAGGAAACTACCAGCTTGAAATCTTCATACTGTCGATCGTAGACAGTATTGTTTCACTATCGCTTATATACTTAGTCGGAACTTTCCCAGTAAAAGATTACTTACCGGGTCCGTCTGTAGCCATAGTGCATGAGGTGAGTAGTTTATAGGATAATGTTATTCTACAAAATCAAATAATGCTGTTTCGCAGACACCGTCCAATGCAGAAACAGTACCCGAAGACAATGTCACTTTGTGGCAATGGTGTACATTCTCCTTCGTGGAACCTATCTTCCGTGTCGCGCAAAAAGGAAGGCTGGAACCGATAGACGTATGGACGATATCGCCATTTTATAAACACAAAAATATTTTCTTAAAATATTTGGAGTACTGCGGTCGGTGAGCATTCAGGAATAAACAATGTACTATAAACTAACCTGAAGTCGCAGTCATCCAACACACTCCCTTCTTCGTTTCCTGATTGCATCTAACTCTCTTGATATCATCCTGGATGTCGTTCTTGAGCTTTGGAGCGCTGTTGCAGGTATGTGCCCCAGATGCTTGTCTATTAACCATCAGGTTCTCAAATCAAATATTTTTTCTTATCACACAGTTTTCGGTTGCGTGTATTCCCTTCAACGGATCCTTTCTGCCTTAGAATCGACACCAAGGGCTTTGCCAGAGGCGTATTTTTTTGCTTTCGTCACATTTGTCCTTCATCTATCCTTTGCCCAAGTCGATCTCTTCCAGATATGGCACTCCAAACGCTCATACCAACGAACGCGAGGTCAGGTGAGTGTCGAGGCAAACATACCCGCACAGGCCAATGGCATTAGTGACTCAACCATTATAATGATATATGCAAATCAAGCTTTTCTGTATAATACACTACAAAGCCTTGAAAAGACGTGACCTTATTGGCGCGGCTGGGTCGTCGAAGGAAGAAAGCATAACCAGTATCAATGGTGCTGATTTGGGGAAAATCGTGAACCTTATGCAGTTAGTGGCTCCTTTCTTCCTCGTGAATGAATTTTCATAGTTTTATAGAGGAGATGGTTATACTTTGGCGGAACGATTTTGGCATCCATCGACAGTATTTGCTGCAACTGTTCGTTTAATTCTTTCACTGGTATTCCTATATCGGTGAGGGGTGTTCATCAGGCTACTCGATTCTTTGACGAACTCGAATTACAGAGTGATAGGTGTTAGTGCATTTGCCGGAGTTGTCGTCGTCCTCGTGGCATATGCTTTGAATTGGCCACTTGCAAAGGCCAATGTTTACGTATATACCCGGTATTACATTCAGCGAATCCGGTCATTGCTAACAAGACTACTCAGATTACGCGGAAAAGCTGGAAGGCTAGAGATGTTCGCATGAGTGGTGTTAATGAACTCTTCCAGAACGTAGGTTTCAGAGCTATAGTCGCTTTTGTTTCGTCACTGTAGCTGAAACTGTGTTCTGCCTCGTTCAAAATTATAGGTCAGGTTTCTCAAACTCTACGGTTGGACGGGTCCATGGACTGATCGTGTGCTCGGTAAGCGAGAAACGGAACTTAAATGGCGTGTCAAAGAGAACATATGTGCTGTCCTCATATCTTTCGTCTGGTAAGCACAACATGTAGAATCTGCGGATGGATCTTAGACATTGGTTATCAGGATATGGGTCCCGTCGGCCATGGCTCTGTTCTCGTTCCTATTCTACACGGTAGTTGCTGGTGGCCGCCTAACTGTATCTAAGACTTTCACGTCTTTGGCGCTATTTTCGTTCCTACGAGGACCTATGCTACAGCTGCCAGATGAGATGATGCGGTATCTTCACGGTTAGTCTGTTCGCACGATCGTCTATTTCTGCGTCTGACTCGTTTGCAGCTTATGTATCCTATCAGAGAATATGTACTTTTCTCAAGGAAGGAGAGGTATCAGATTGGGCTTCTACTCTAACGCATATACCTGGTCCTAGGGACAAAGAACTTGACCGAATTGGATTCAACGATGCGTATTTTGTATGGTATGAAGTGCCTGGAGAGCCAGATTCACGAGAGCGATTTAAATTAGGACCTTTGACCATGGATTTGCCTTTGGAAAAGCTAACCCTGGTCACCGGCAGTACCGCGTCGGGGAAGTCGGCCTTGCTTAATGCACTACTTGGAGGTATGACTTTGGATATCCATCCGAAAAACAACGGAAAAACTCATTGACCGTAGAACTTTATTGCACGAGCGGTGAAGTACATATTAAGAAAAGCGGTCACCTACTTGCGTACTGCGCACAGAATCCATGTACGTTGTCTTTTGCAATGCATCTAGATGATTGCCTAACATATCTAAGGGCTGGAACACGCTACTATCCGTGACAATATTATTTTCCATTCCGATCGAGGATTTGACGAAGAGAGATACCACACTGTTGTCGAAGCATGTGCCCTGCCTCGGGATCTTAGTATGTTCGAAGCTGGGGACCTTACTGAAATTGGCGAAAAGGGGGTGACCTTGTCGGGTGGACAGCGTGCGCGTGTTGCTTTAGCTCGTGCATTGTATTCGGATGCCAAGGTAGTTTCTGCTCTTTGTTAAATATGCTTGAGTGCATAAAGTGACTGACTCCGTTCTTATCGTCAAGTGTCTCCTTCTCGATGATCCGTAAGCCTCTATTTCCATGCCATCTGGCTTTCGCCCGCTCATTATCCATCCACAGTTTGGCCGCGGTCGATATGCACACTGCCAGACACATCGTTGAGTTCTGCTTCAAAGGCGATATTGTGAAAGGAAGGACCGTGATTCTCGCGACACATCATATCTCTATGTGCTTACCAGTAGCATCATATATTGTCGAGCTCTCTAGCGGTAAAGTTATCAGGCAAGGAACAGTGACGGAGTTACAAGCCTCCGGACAGTTGAAGACAGTATTGGACACAGAGGATGGCACGACTGCTGCCGAGGATGAATTTTCAGATAGGACAACCAAGAAGCCGGAAAATGAAGTGCATGAAATGGGTGTTATGGAATCCGATAATCATCATTGGAGTCAAAAATCGCCGATGAAGGGCAAGCTTGTTGAAGCAGAATATCGTGCGGAAGGACGGGTGTCGCTAACAACGTACATAAGTTATGGTAAGAGCCCATCTATTGTCACCGGTACAAGTGGGATTGACATGGTCCTTGTCTTGTAGTTCGAGCAGCCGGTTGGTTCTCATGGACATTGACGCTTGGTTTGATGGTATTAATTCGGTTGATTCAAGTCGCAAACGATGTACGTGCCTGAGACTCTCACCCTATCGCACCATCCGACATTCTTTCCACTAGCTATTCCTTGCCAACTGGTCAGAAGCTTTTGAGAATATGCCGTCAGAGCGTATTCGATTCAAGGTTCAAATTGCATTTGACATATTTGTAACGGCAAAGCCACCATATCCCCTTGATCGGCTTCCTTCACCGAATGATGACACGAAACCATGGCTATTCGTTTACTTACTGATTTCAGCAGCCTTTGCTATTGTCACGTTGGCATATATCTCTTTGGGCTACTACGTTAGTTTGCAAGCGTCAAGGAAACTTTTCACGGGAATGCTGACGCGTCTATCCCGAGCACCCGCTCGATTTTTCGACGTAACACCTTTAGGCCGAGTACTAAACAGGTTTTCAAAAGACATAAATACTGTGGATTCGGTTTTGCAGCAGTCGGCACGCTCGGCCATAACGGGAGTGCTTGAATTCTTAGCATCTTTCCTATTCATTGTCACTATCATTCCCAAGTTTGCTCCGTTTGCTGTCTTCATCGCTTGGTTGTACATTCGAATCGCACCTCCTTATATCCGAGCAGCCAGAGACCTCCGCCGCTTGGAATCGGTTTCGATGTCACCGGCATTCTCAGGATTTGATGAACTACTGAGGGGGGTTACACATGTGCGGGCGTTTGGGATGGAGCACAAATATCATGAGAACTTTTATAAAAAGGTTGACCTCTTCCAAGGATTCGATCACGTTTATGTTAGCCTATAATTTCTTTGACAACTCTTGATTATACCAAATAATCGCTGACCTTTCTGTAGTGGCTGGCTGCTGATTGGCTCACATGGCGTTATGATTGTATGTGCAGAGCTTTCGTCGCGGTATTGATAATTAAAATATATGATACAGGTCTCGGATCTGTAGTTGTTTTCCTAACGACTGCGTTTGCGATATGGAGTGGCGCATCCAACGGATTTACTGCAATCGTTATTGTGCAGGCTGGTGTATTCGCAGGGGCATCGAGACAACTCGTCAGGTAAGAAATACATTCTAGCGTAGAATGAATTCTTATTTCTAATCATATATCAGGGTTCTGGCTCAATTGGAGCTTGATTTCAATTCGGTTGAGCGTGTAGGCGAATACACGGAAGCACCCCAAGAGGCACCTGCCATAGTGCATGAAAAGCGTCCACCAGCATATTGGCCGTCGTCCAATGGAAGCCTCGTCGTCGAAGACCTCGTCGTTCGTTATGCACCAGACCTTCCTGCTGTACTTAACAACCTCAATTTTATGGTGCATCCAGGCGAAAAGATCGGCGTCGTGAGCATCAGGTCTATCAGATTTGCTGCTGCATGGTTGACTAACGTGATTCACAGGTCGGCAGGACAGGTTCAGGTAAAGGCGCTGCCGATCATGAAACCCCGCAGTTTGTTAATGTTAATTATCAGGTAAATCGACTTTGGCATTGAGCCTTTTACGAGTGGTGGAGCCCTGCAGTGGGAGAATAATGTAAGTGCCTGACCAGGCGCTGGGCTTGTTCAACTCAATTAGTATGCATTTAATCTACCAGGCTTGACGGAATTGACATCACTTCCATCGGGTTGGAAGACCTGCGCACGAAAATTGTAAGTACCACCAGCCTAGAAACCTTTTCTGGATGATAACTAGCGACGTCGGTGGTAGACAACAGTCAGCCAAGATGTTGCGCTGTTCACAGGCAGTATCCGAAGCAACCTGGATCCATTTGGTGAACATTCTGACCTTGAATGCATGGGTAAACAAAGTTTAGTACTTGCTTAGTTCTTTCATAATTATAACTTTTGATCACAGATGCCCTGGAGCGATGCCACATCAGAAAACACGATGGGGACTTGTGTGAACGGGATATCGCATTTCTTGACACAATGATTGGTCCAACTGGGTCACTGAGCGCTGGAGAGAGGCAGCTTATTGCACTTGCAAGAGCAATTTTACGACGTTCACAGGTGATAATCATGGACGAGGCAACATCACAGATTGATACGCGTCTCGACGACCAGGTATCTGTTTTGCACTTTTTGATCGAATAGATATTTATTGGGATTCATGGGGTTGTAGATTCAAAAGACCGTTAGGGAAGAACTGTCAAGCGCCATGGTGAGTTTGGTTTTGGCACGCTACTTGCGTTGATGTTGTTTAATGAATTTGTCCTCCGCTGCAGGTTATCACCATTGCTCACCGCCTTAAAACGATCATCGATTATGATCGTATTTTAGTGCTTGGGGAAGGTGGCCACATTTTGGAGTTTGACTCACCTCGTAATCTATTTAAGAAGCCGGGTAGCGTCTTCAAAGAGTTGTGTAAGCGAAGCGCAGATTGGGATGAATTGAAGAACACGGTTGAGGGTTCTGCGTCGGGTTAGGATACTAGTTTTAAATGACCCGACAGATACAGAACAACTCGCATGTAGATACAGATATCATCAGATAGAGGTTCATTGCATTAATTTAATACTTGCAGAGTCCTTTTGTAGTAACTCTAAACAAAACCTTACTCCTTTCACCCTGTCAAAACATCCCAGTAATTAATGTCCTTTGATCCTTACATGTCCGTCTTCAGGCTTTTTATTTGAGACACTATTAGATGTTTAGCTATTAGAATTAGAAACATCACACACTCGATACAGGCAGACCTACATATATCTATGTTTTTCTATCTGGATGTTCTGCGGGTATTTGCGGAAAATCTCTAAAACGAAGTTTTGAAGATCGGCCCATCAATAGCCGCTTCGAAATTAAATTGACATCAAAAGGCTCTCCATTAGGAGCGAAAGTATTTGATTTTTCTTAATTGAAGTGAAGTCGAAACTGGCCTCAAAAATATGCATATAAGCTGAAGTTATAAAGCTTTCGAGGACATTTCTTTCTGTGCGAATTGATCATGTTCCAAAACGGGGTGTCTGAACACGTTTTTTTGACACGCGTGTAGAAAAAGTCCGCGCATTGCAGCGCCACAGATTCCTTTTCACGATAAATAGCAATTACGAAAAGCTACTTTTCTTGACCACCCATGTGCACACCTCCAGCTATCTTCAATTGATTCGCAAATAGCTACTGGGTGAGTGATATACATCCTTTGTGTTACTGAGACATAGCCATCCTCATTCTCGGCCTGTACCAGGCAATGGTCGTGGCCGACCCACTTACAGATTTATGGTCCCGCCACAAGTATCTTGCCGCCTTACTTCCCACTTCAATTATAGCATGGTCGTTCTGCTGTGACCTCGTTCACTCCCTCCGTTTCCCTCGTCTGGTTTATAGAGTCTATGCTTGTCTTACGTCTCCCTTCCGGAACTTCCTCCATCTTGAAGATCTCGAAGAAGCATCCAGCCCAATACCCACACGGAAACCGCCGCAATGGAAAAACAGGTCTATGCTATCCTTGTCCATGCTTGAGATTTTCCTTCTGCTCTTGCACCTTGCAATAAACTGGTCCCGGGAAACACACTTGTTTAATGGCATTTCTTTGTTGGTCGCTTGGATCTATGCAACGACGAAAATATGGTGGCGACCTCCAACAACGCCACCTTATCTCATATTTCTCTTCTATATAATGAACTTTGTGTGCTCGTCGATCAACACCGTCACCATCTTGAAGACAGGGAACTACCAGCTTGAAACCTTTATACTGTCGAGCGTGGACATTATTGTTTCACTATCGCTCGTATACATAGTTGGAACGTTCCCAGTGAAAGAATTTTTACCAGGACCGTCTGTAGCGACAGCGCATGGGGTTAGTCTTTGATTGAATGAATATCTTCCACAAAATCAAGACAATAGTGCCTTGTAGACCCCGTCTAGTGCGGAGACAATGCCCGAGGACAACGTCACTTTATGGCAATGGTGCACATTCTCCTTCGCGGAGCCTATCTTCCATATCGCTCAAAAGGGAAGGCTCGAAGTAGCGGACGTATGGTCACTATCGCCGTTTTTCAAGCACAAGAATCTTTTCTTAAAATACTTAGAGTACCGTAATCGGTAAGTGTAGTGTCTGGACAGTAATTTACCCTTGCTCACCGAAACTACAGCCATCCAACACATTCATTGCTTCGTTTCTTGATTGCATCTAATTCCCTTGACCTCATTTTGGACATTGTCCTTGAGCTTTGGAGTGCCGTTGCAGGTATGGCAAGCAGGTGCTTGACTATTGACTTACAGTTTCTCAATTTATTATTATTTCTGTTACGTAGTTTTTGGATGCGTGTACTCCCTTCAGCGGATTCTTTCTGCTTTGGAAGCGACTCCAAAGGCCTTGTCGGAAGCATATTTTTTTGCCTTCGTCACCTTTGTCCTTCATTTGTCTTTTGCCCAAGTTGATCTTTTTCAAGCTTGGCATTCCAGACGCTCGTACGAACGAGCACGGGGTCAGGTGAGCATTGATCAAGTCTGTGCGCTGTGTAGGCAAGTGACTCATCCTATTTGTTGATCTATGTAATTCAAAGCTTTTCTGTGCGATACACTACAAAGCGCTGAAAATACGTGATCATACTAGCACAGCTAGAACGTCGAAGGAAGAAAGTATAACTAGTGTCAATTCTGCTGATTTGGGAAAAATCGTGAATCTCATGCAGTTAGTTGTTTCTTCCTTTCTCTTGTAGGAATACTCACAGTATCCGCAGAGGAGACGCATACAATCTATCATTGCGTTTCTGGCAAGCGTCAACAGTGTTTGCTGCGACCGTTCGTTTAATACTTTCATTAGTATTCCTTTACCGGTGAGGAGACTTCGTCATGGCACTCGTCTCCTTGATGAACTCGACTTGTAGTGTGATAGGAGTCAGCGCATTTGCTGGAGTTGTCGTCGTCCTCGTGGCATATGCTTTGAATTGGCCGTTAGCAAAGGCCAATATCCACGTGCGTGTCCGATGTTGGACCAAATCCGTCGAATTCGTAACTTTGCTATGCAGATTACCCGACAAAGCTGGAAGGCTAGAGATGTGCGCATGAGTGGTGTCAACGAGCTCTTCCAGAATGTAGATTTTTGAGCCATGGTTATTCTTCTATCACAGTGACTAAATTTCTGTTCTTCATTCCGTATTCTAGGTACGGTTTCTCAAACTCTACGGCTGGACGGGAACGTGGACGGACCGCGTGCTCGACAAACGCGAAAGGGAGCTTCGATGGCGTGTAAAGGAGAACATATGTGCCGTCCTTATATCTTTTGTTTGGTAAGCACACATATGGAATTTGTAGATCAGATGTTGAACATTGGATGTCAGGATATGGGTTCCGTCAGCCATGGCTCTGTTCTCGTTCCTATTCTACACAGTAGTCGCTGGTGGCCGCTTGACTGTATCTAAAACGTTCACGTCTTTGGCACTATTTTCGTTCCTTCGTGGACCTATGTTGGAATTGCCAGACCAATTGTTCTCGTATCTTCATGGTAGGGCTATTCCTGGCATCCGGTATTTCTGTATCTGATCAGGTCTTCAGCTTATGTGTCCTACCAACGAATAAATGGTTTCCTCAAAGAAGAAGAAGTATCAGATTGGACCTCTACTCTTAAGCACATACCTGTCCCTTGGGACAAGGAACCTGAAATGATTGGATTTAAGGAGGCATTGTTCGAGTGGTACGGAGTGTCCGAGGAATTGGATACACGAGAGCGATTTAGACTTGGGCCTTTGAACATAAATTTTCCTTTAGAAAAGTTAACCTTGGTCACTGGCAGTACCGCCTCAGGAAAATCTGCCTTGCTTAATGCACTGCTTGGAGGTACGAGTGTGGTATTCTATCCAACCTTCAGAGAGGTGCTGATTGTTTGCAGAGCTTTCTCTCCTGGGCGGTGAAGTGTCTATAAAAAAGAGCGACCACTTCCTTGCGTACTGTGCACAGAATCCATGTGTGTTGCCTTCTAACATGTGCTTGGATAATTGCTGACATATCTTAGGGCTTGAACATGCTACTATTCGTGATAACGTCATCTTTAAATCCAATCGAGGATACGATGAACAGAGATACAACGCTGTTGTTGAAGCATGCGCTTTATTGCAGGATCTTAGCATGTTCGAGGCTGGGGATCTGACCGAAATTGGCGAGAAGGGAGTGACGCTATCGGGTGGGCAGCGAGCACGCGTTGCTTTGGCTCGTGCATTGTACTCGGATGCAAAGGTACCTCCTATTGTTTTTTAAGATACTGAACGCATGGTTGACAAGACCTGTACCCGTTCACCAGTGTATACTCCTTGATGACCCGTAGGCCTCGTTTTCATACAGTCTGGCTTTCGTTCACCGATCATTCACAGACTCGCTGCAGTTGATATGCACACTGCTCGGCACATCGTTGAGCAGTGTCTCAGGGGTGACCTCATGAAAGGCAGGACCGTGATTCTCGTTACACACCATATCTCCATATGTTTACCCGTGGCATCATATATTGTCGAGCTCTCTGGCGGTAAGGTTATCAGACAAGGAACAGTGACGGAATTGCAAGACTCTGGACAGTTGAAAACGGTATTAGACACAGAGGATGACACAACGTCTGACAAGGACGAGTACTCCGATGAGACCATCGTGGAACAGGAAAATGAAGCGGATGAAGTGGATGCTGCAGCATGCGACAAGTCTCAAAAGTCGTTGATAAAGGGCAAACTCGTTGAAGCAGAATATCGCGCGGAAGGACGGGTATCACTAGTGACGTACATGAGCTATGGTAACAATCCAACTCGTTCTCGATGGGCAACACGCGAATTGACATGGTTCTGCCTTGCAGTCCGAGCGGCGGGCTGGATCTCATGGACGTTAACGCTTAGTTTGATGATCCTAATTCGGCTCATCCAAGTTGTCAATGATGTGCGTTCTCGAGTCTTCTACATTGCCGTGCCATTAAACGTGTTTCATATTAGCTGTTCCTTGCAAACTGGTCAGAAGCTTTTGAAAATATGCCATCGGAGCGTATTCGACTCAGGATTCAAAATGCATTTGACATATTCGTAACAGCGAAGCCGCCTTATCCTCTTGATCGGCTTCCTTCACCCAATGATGACACGAAACCTTGGCTATTTGTTTATTTGGTGATCTCGGTTGCTAGTGCGATCGTCACTTTAGCATATATCTCTTTAGGATATTATGCCAGTTTGCAAGCGTCCAGAAAACTTTTTACAGGAATGCTGACGCGTCTATCCAGAGCACCGGCTCGATTTTTCGATGTAACACCTTTGGGTCGAATACTCAATAGGTTCTCGACGGACATCAACGCCGTGGATGGAGTCTTGCAGCAGTCAGCACGCTCGGCAATAACAGGAGTGCTTGAATTCTTAGCATCGTTCTTATTTATCGTCGGTATTATTCCCAAGTTTGCTCCGTTTGCTGTCTTCGTCGCTTGGTTGTACATCCGAATCGCACCTCCTTACATCCGAGCAGCCAGAGACCTCCGTCGCCTAGAATCAGTGTCAATATCTCCTGCATTTTCAGGCTTCGATGAACTACTGAGGGGAATTACACATGTTCGGGCATTTGGAATGGAACACAAATATCAAGAGTCTTTTTACAAAAAGGTCGACCTCTTTCAAGGATTTGATCACGTCTATGTTAGTCTATGATCTATTCGATAAATGCTTCCAATGTTAAAGCTGTCATGAACGACTTCTAGTGGTTGGTCGCTGGTTGGCTCAGATGGCGTTATGACTGTACGTGTAAAGTTTCAGTTTCAGTACAGCGATTCTTACATGAATCGTGCAGGCCTGGGATCCGTGGTGGTTTTCCTAACAACCATATTTGCACTTTGGAGCGGTGCTTCTGATGGGTTCACTGCAATTGTCATTGTTCAAGCCGGCGTATTCGCAGAGGCATCGAGGCAGCTTGTCAGGTAGGAGGAAATGCACTTTTAGATGGAGATCTTATTTTCAATTATACATCAGAGTATTGGCTCAACTGGAGCTTGATTTCAATTCAGTCGAGCGAATAGGCGAATACCTGGAAGCGCCTCAAGAAGCACCTGCCATAGTGCATGAAAAGCGACCACCAGCATATTGGCCGTCATCTAGTGGAAAGCTTGTCGTTGAAGACCTTGTAGTTCGTTACGCTCCAGACCTCCCTACTGTTCTCAACAACCTCAGCTTTACCGTGAACCCAGGGGAAAAAATTGGCGTCGTAAGTAGCCAGTGTCAGATTTACAATCTTCTGATCAATTAACACAATCTGCAGGTGGGCAGGACAGGTTCAGGTAGAGATGCTCCTAAGCGTAAAGCTCAACCTTGGTTCATCCCGATTACTAGGTAAAACTACTCTGGCATTGACCCTTTTACGTGTGGTCGAGCCTTCCAGTGGGAGAATATTGTGTGTATTCAGTCTATTTTTCTCATTTTCTCATGTTCGTAATGGCCACTTGTCTACCTAGGCTTGATGGAATCGACATCGGGTCCATTGGATTGGAAGACCTTCGCACGAAAATTGTGCGTTCCATGAGCATCATAATTCTTGCTGGCTAACCATCGGTAATAATGATATCAGACGACAGTTAGTCAAGACGTTTCGTTGTTCACAGGCAGTATCCGAAGTAATCTGGACCCATTTGGCGAGCACTCTGATCTTGATTGCATAGGTAAGACAGGTTCAATACTTGTTTGGTTCTTTCATATCTATATCAGTTGATCACAGACGCCTTGGAGCGATGCCACATCAACAAACGAGATGCGGATGGAAGGGACGTCGCATTTCTTGACACAATGATCGGTCCGACCGGGTCGCTGAGCGCTGGGGAAAGGCAACTTATTGCACTTGCAAGAGCAATTTTACGACGTTCACAGGTGATAATCATGGACGAGGCTACATCACAGATTGATACGAATCTCGACGACAAGGTACTTCTCCATTTAGTTCTCATGGACTCTAATCGGAACTTATCGGTTTTGCAGATACAAAGGACTATCAGAGAAGAACTGTCAGGTGCAATGGTGAGTCGAGTTCGGCTCGTTGTTTCTCCCGGAATCACTAATTCTTCCCCCCATCCGTCACAGGTCATCACCATTGCTCACCGCCTCAAGACTATTATTGACTACGACCGCGTCTTAGTTCTTGGGGAGGGTGGTCGTATTTTGGAGTTTGATACGCCTCGAAATCTATTTAAGAAACCAGACAGCGCATTCAGGGAGATGTGTAAGCGAAGTGCAGACTGGGACGAATTGAAGAGCATAGTTGAGGGATCTGAATCGGCTTAGAGGCTGAAAACTTTATTCCGCATAGCTTGATGCAAAAAGGAATGAGCTCAATGTAAATATAGAAATGAACCCAATGAAATTAAATGCAGTGGTATGTCAAGCAATCATTCTCGCTTAATGTTACAGAGGCGTCTCCCTTGCGCCGCGACCCGAGTGATTGTCACCAAGTCTACTTTGATGTTCCGAGGAACCCTTAATTCGACGTTGCACGTGTGAATGGAGTGGTCGCGAATCCGACACGCTTGTTTGCGGTGTCAAATACTGAGTAGAAGCGCTCGAGGAAGGCGAATCCGTTGATAAAGTCAAGTCCGGAACCGGAGTTGCTGCCAACGTCGTTCACAATGAGGTAGACGCTGTTCGAGTTTCCGCCTATAGCAGAGTTAAGCGAACGAGGCCATGCCTGAGCATTTGCAGTAAGCTCGAAAGTGGCCTGCAACAATGAATTAACGTGAGTTATTATTAGCCTTATCAATGAAATCTGTGTGACTTACACCACCGGTCGTGAAGAATAAACTCTGAAGGCTATTGAATTGAGCCGTAGTCAGGCGCAGCAGGCCCGTGGTGTTATCTTCTACCGCGCCTGTAGCGGATCGGTACTTGTTAAACGCGTCCGTCGCAATCAAGACGAGAGTCGTGCCAGTGTCTGAAAACGGAGATACCTTTGTCATTCCCAATTCTCGGTGGGATACAAAATTTTGCTTACCGACAATTCCAGCCGTGGTAGAAAGAATGGTCGTGCCACCATACTTGATACTCTGGTTGATACCCCAGAACTCGGACGCGGGACTTGTGCTGGCTGTATAAAGTAATTAGACATTTGATGGGTGGAGAATACTAACGTATGCTTACTGATAGGGGTGAAAGTAATGGATCCAGTGAATTTCGAGCTGTCCGTTCCTCCAAATGTCAGCTCGCCATTGTTGGCAACCTGTTGTGTCGTTGGCTCGAACGAAATACCGATTTCGTTCGCGCTAATCACTCCCTGACTGAAAAGGTTGTCCGTCCTTTATTGATCAGGTCAGCAACAGAAAGACAAAAATGACAGCAGGAATGGTATTTACACAGTGGGGATCGTCGAACGAGTGTCTGGGCTCAAAGTGCCGACGGTGAGGTCTACCGGTCCTATACCTGAAATCACATACGTCTTAAGGCCGATATTAGATTGCTAAAAATGATGTATAATACCCAAGATGCCGTCCACCCCATCAAAGCCTTGAGATGTGGAGGCCACTCCAATACTCTGCTTATTAATAGTAAGCCCGCTTCCAAGAGATACTGTGTCGGTAAATTCTGTCCCGCTGAAAGATCCCGAGCCATAGGTGACAGACTACAGAAGCATTAAGATGAAGTGTAATAGCAACAATAGCCAGTCAGACATACCACGCTGTCTTTGGTCTGTGTGCTAGTGCTGGTCTTCGCATAGGACTTCCCAGCTCCGACCTAGATACAAGAAAAAAACGCGAAACGTTGAGAACACGGATTTTCTAAGGATAAGAAAGGCAAACGCTTACCCAGGTGTTTGAACTCCCCGTATCGATCAACAAAGAATCTGTGAGGTCATTAGTATACAAGTTGGGCAGAGCAGAAACCTCAGGACTCGCAGGTGGTAGCTGGGCTGCCAACCCCAACAGACGCAACGTAGGTCACGGCCTGGTTTTGTACGCCGACACTGATGACAGCATCCTTCTGAAGCCTGCCGGACGAACGAGCTTCACCAATTGTGCGCAGCGCAGCAGCTCTAGCCTGGTCATTCTTAAGAATATGGCCCATGCTAGTCACATTGACCTGTCTCGCGATGGGCAGACGAACGAGGTTGTCGCGCACGACAACCGGGTTCGCCGAGACGGTGAAAGCAAGGAGAAGAATTGAGAGGAGCGACGAAAAGGCGAACATGCTGGTTTGCACAGGAGTGAAGGGAGCCGGGGAGACTGGGCATTGAACAGCTTCATTAGGGGCTATTTATGCGCTTGACTGGAGAGGAGACGAAGGCAGAGAAGAAGCTACAACACGGAAGCACGATTTCATCATCCCGGTGGATTGGTATTGTAACCAAAGTCTCCGCATGTTGCAAGAAGTCTATCGCAACCGTATGACGGGAACATTGCTAAATATAACTCCTTGTTCTCTCCTCACGCGACATGCTCAACTCGTCTGGGAAGGCGCTCATCTCCCAGCCTAGCGCAGCTCGACACGTCAACAGCAAGGTACGGGTTCCGACTGCCTCCGTTTCCAAAGTAGGCTTGAGATGCATTTAGATGTTTTGCTCCGCCATATATCCTTTCCTTTTTCATATGTCGCGAAAAACATTACATTCTTGGCTTCGGTCCGCAGACTGAACAGACCAAAAGCATCCGGATGCTCGACCCACGGCGTCCGGAAAGCGCAGCCAAGACAACCCGGAAAGAGTCGAGAGCCTACCGGGTTGCAACTGTCTTCCACCACTGCCAAAAGTCCATCTAGGCAGTGCAGAACTTCTATGTAAACCTGCGCCGCAGCAACTTTGAAAACGCATGGTCCCCTCGGTGGGCGTCATCCAGAACCAAAAGTGCGACTTGCATATCTCAGAGAACCACGTGGAATTGCGCGAAGTTATTCGCCTTGATGATTCGCGGCTAAGACCTTTGACGCGGAAGGACGACTCATCGGTCACAAGATGTACCGCGGCGAATGGTCTACCGGCGATAAACGCATGCATAGATACCTTGATTGAGTTCGCAATAACAAGAGAAGGGGACGTCGCGTCATTTCCTGGTCGGCTAGACCAGGTTGCATGCAGTAAAACCATCCGTATCGCGAGCGCTTTGCGAATTATGTCAGGACCATGTGGTACTTACTCTCCCTCAGTACATCAATATTGGAAGAAGATCACGCTGACCATGAAATCTGTAACCAGGCTTGGTGTTATGGCTCTGATTGATGTGTTGCAATAATAATTGAGACTATCTTTACCTCGAGTGACTTCTGTGTGATACAAGTCGCTATTTCCAGACTCTTCAGTCAATCGAGGTGCCGAATTGGTCCTCCACAGCCTCACCATTCGGCGGGAACATTGCGTAACCGAGATAAGGGAAGAACTTGACATGGACAGGCCTCGGACTTGAACTCAAGACTAGTGAGAAGATCATTGATCATCGAATTCCAACGACATTCAAACGTAGGAAGGCGCTATATGAGCCATAAGGCAAATGGAACTTGCGACGACATTGATCATCATGGCGTGTAAGAGTTATTTGAGCAGCGTGTTCAGAAAGCATAGTGGAGGTGCCAGGACACAACCAGGTGAACTTCGTGTGTCCCGTCGGAATCGTGGGAAGGTCACGAATTGGTGAACCAAATATGTTGTAACAAGCTTCAGTCCTCACTATCCATAGTATCCAACGACTCGGAGAAGACGCAAACCTGATAATAGCGACAAGTGCATACCCCCCGAAAGCTGTCTTTTGAAAGGGCATGTGTACTCACGTCTCTAGTTTAACCCCGAGCCATGGCAAAGAACTTCTCCAAAGCTGATCGTCATTGATATTTCAGTAAACTGTCTTCTCAACCTGTTTTGACACTGACAAATCGTCTGGGCTATCATTGTACTGAATGTCAAGCTGTACCTGGATCGTCGACGTCTTAATTTTCTAACGGACAACTCTATTGACTGAGAGACTGTGTGCTTGTCCTCCCACAATTAATCGCTCCACTATTTCGTACTGGGCCATGCTGGACCTCAGGCGACGAGCATCAATAGTGGTAAAGACTCTCATTCTGTGTTATAAGGATACTAGGAACGACGTCACCTGGAATATACTTGGCGACATTCATCATGTTGACGTCTCCACCTACTATGAAAACAGTGATCAGCGACCGACAGAGCATGTTCCTGCTCCATTCACAAAATTAGCAGTAGCATTGACTACATATACCCGCACTGTTATCCATAGTCAAGAAGAACACAAATGATCCCTCTTAACCTCGCACAGCACTCTGCGCACATATTGGACACACACACTTATACCTGCTGCACTCCTTCGTCCGGTTGCGCGTTACTGTGCGGTTGGTGCTCCGAATGGAGCCTGAGTGCTCATCCATACCAAAGTGGAATCAGCCTTGGCTCAATTTACGCTTCCTATAGGATTACCACATAGCATGTCAAGCAGTCGAATTTTGTCGCTCTGCTCTTTCCACCCACTTCGACACTGCAGGCGAATCGACGAAAACAAGTTGTTGCAGCAGAATCAAGGCAAAAAAGGTTTTCTTTGACTATGGAGGACTGAACTGACGATATCGGATAAAGGTGATAGAGTGAGTGGTCGTTACCCTTACTCTCTAGGTGGAGCAGTAGCTTGCGCATTCCTATGACGTGTTGAGAACCGAATGCAAGCTAGTTGCATACATTCCACCACTTCCTTCTCAGTGGTGTGCTCCCTTTCAGGAAGTACTTAAATGACGGGAAACAGTATTCCAATTGGCTCCAGGTTGTACCTTGCGACGTCATGAACACCTCCAGGATTCAAGATAGTACTATATAAATGCCTGAATCAATCGATTAGAGCTGTGGGTGCTCATAGCAACCCAACAGGTCAACGGCTAAGTCTGTGCATGTGGGCAATAGCTTCTTGACATATACACAGTGGTTACATCTTTCAGAGGCATAAGCCCTAACACGAGACACGCTATCAATACTCCAGCGGACTATAGATACCTCAGAAATTCCGTGCCAAGCCGGATCGGACAAATGACTGCAATAACTTGTGGTCCAAAACAGAGGCATCTTCCTACTCCTGAGCCTCTTATCTTCTCAGTTACAGTTAACTATCTGCTGTTCGTCTAGCACTCTGATGCATTCTTCTATATAGCAATAAGGACTCGCTCTTCACTGGGAATCTCGTAAGAGGCCTTGCCCTCTTACGTTTTCAGATGACCGCCGCTGCTATGGTGAATATACGGGATTTTCGCATCCACATCTAGCACAGCTCGCTGGTAGAATATTGGAAGATGCTCGGAAACACGTGCGTTGTCCGATATTTTGTAGTGGACTAGAGGAATATTTGGGCGGAAGACCGCGACCACCCTGTGGAGCGCAAGTCGGCGCGTGCTGATTGCAGTGGCGCAAAAGTGCTTCGGTTTGTGGGTGAGATACACCAAGGATGGAAGGCTCGTGACCTCGAGGCATCCCATGCCTGTCTTTATCGGAGCGTACTGTTGTCGTTAAAATTCTGTACGTTCGCCATAACAGGCAGGTCTGATGGCAAATTACGGCTCGGCCCTATCGGCGCATCCCGCCGCACAATACAAACATGGAGATTTTCCTTTCTTCGTCTGCAGTGCTGAATTGCAAGCAGCTCCAGCAGGTCGACAGTGAAAAAGGTAGATGACGTGTAAGCCGATTTGATTATTGGCGTGAATGACCATCATTCTACCGGAGTAAGGGCCGGAAGTCCAGTGATGTCATGGCACAGTGCACCTTGAGCTCTTGTCCCGTCGTTTACGGCGTCGAGCTCGACAGGCACGATGTCGGAGAGATGAAATGGTTTTGGCAGCAGCGAGAACGCCGTCGATTAGACCAGGAAACCGGGTGAGACGGGTATTTTTGTTTCAAGGTGGCGAGTGGCGAATCGGACTGAGAGTAAGAGTGCGTATAAGTACAGACGGGACGGACTTACTGTGTTGAGGCTGACTGCCTTAAAAACCGTAGACTGAATCCTTTAAAGTCAGCCTTCCGTGTATCGTTCCCTTCTACCGCTTCGTCTGTGTACTCGCCCCTTCGCAAAGGTCAGTCCTTTCTCCGTTTGTTCGTGCCGAAGCATCGTCGCTGTCATATGCTCATCGATTCCATAATTTTCTCCCCTTCCTTACTTTATAATTCCGTGACCATCACCTCTCCACTTCGCTCCTGCCACCATGTCCGACTCCTACTTTCCACCAACCCCTGCCGCCTCAGACGACTCTTCAGCTGCACCTCAACAGCAGCCCAAGTATCCGGTTGTCACAAACAATATGGCAAATCTGAACCCCAACACGACTGCCAACGGCAGTGCAGGGCGTGGCACGTCTCTTGCGCGCGCTGGCGCTCCTCAGAAGGTCACCCTCTCCCTTGGACACCTTCCGAGCAAGAAAGAGATCAAGGGAACGTACCCAAGGACGCCGTCAAGGGTGAGGACTTTCATCACTGTGGCGTACTGAATATGACTATATGCGCGTCTTATCTTACAGGTTGACCCAGACTCTCCTCCCTGGCCAGCTTTCCGTGGCTACCACGAATATTCATTCGCTCATGCTACTATGGGCGTACGTTTACCGACCATTCTGGGAAAAGGCATCCAGGACGTTATTCGTACCCTCAACGAGGAATGGGACGAGGACAAGATGATTGACCTCAACAAATGTATTGAGCGCATGGAAGAACTGATGCATGATCTTACTGGTCAGGCGGTCTTACGTCCGATTATCGACGACGGCGAAGGTGATGTAGCTCTTTGGAACAAAGAAATCGCGAAGTATTTCCGGGGTGAGTCTGTACATTACGTAAGAAAAATGTCTGTTGACCCGTGATTCTTTTGGCCAGGCAAAAATTTCATTAACGCGCCGTGGCTCTTCGCTGAAGCCTACAAGTACCGTCGTCTGCACGAATGCTTTAGCATCAGCAAATTCTGGGGCGATTATGATGTCTTCTTTAGGCAGAAGGTAGAATTTCCGTCTGGAGATCATTCAATCCTCGATTAATGCTTTCTTCAGTGTGATACGTTCTCTCGCTCCGCTCAAGCTGTATTCGAGCTTTCGACTCGCTTTGTACTGCCGTGGAAGTATGCTGAGGCTCATGATCACGGATCTGGAGTGCCTGAGGATAAAATCCTTGAAGCAGAGCGCCTAATGTTCCTAGAGCTAACTCAAGTCTGCCTCTGGGGCAACTCAACAGATTTGTCACTTCTTATTAACATGACCGAGGAAGACATAAAAAAACTTCAGTCAACCGGCGGAGACCATCTCGCTGCGACGGAGAAAAACATTCTTGGCAACCACCTACCTCAGCTGTGGGAGCATGTTAAGGAGCTTCGCAACAAGACTGGTGGTCGCATCGACTTTGTTCTTGACAATGCTGGATTTGAGCTGTATTGCGATTGCGTATACGGTAAGGCTCGGCGTTCCTTTTCAGATTGGTTGGTCATGATCCTAACTTTTCACCAGCGGACTTTTTGATTCAGTCGGGTCTCGCTAAGCAAGTCCGGTTCCACGGCAAACGATTCGCTTGGTTCGTCTCAGATGTCACTAAGAAGGATTGGAACTGGCTATTAAACACTATGGTTCACGGAGAACTCTTCAACAAAGCGACCGACGCGGAGAGAGAGTCTCTTAAGAAGTTGGGTCTCCGCTGGAAGGTACATAACTTCGGTCACTGAGAAATTTTCCATGACTTACCTTCTGTGTAGCAATACGAGAAGGAGGGCAAATGGATCTACGAACAACATCCTTTCTGGTGTACCGGCTATACTTATTGGGACTTGATTACTGAAGCGCCTGATCTCTTCTTGCACCTCTCACGTTCCGATCTTGTCATTTTCAAGGGCGATTTGAACCACCGGAAGCTCACGTATGACTGCGCGGCTCCGGCAGCAACTCCGTTTGAAGAAGCCATTGGACCCATGGCAAGCGCTCCTGGTGCTCCGAGAATATGCTCTCTCCGCACGATTAAGAGTGACGTCGTCGTCGGACTTCCAAGCAACGAGATGGCTGATAAGCTCGACAAGGATGAGCCTGGCTGGAAGATCAGTGGCAAATATGTATGTGGTTCCTTGTTCTCTCGATGGTTGCACAATCGGCTTATCGTCTACTTTGATAGGCCGTCGTTCTTATGTCTGAAGGAAGGCCAGGCGAGAAAGTTCGCTTTGCATAAAATGAATGCGATTTTCTCTCCGCATTACCAGTTTTCTTTCCATACACTCGCGTTTCCTGTATTTTTCCCTCATTCTTTATGACGTTACGACTCATTTTATTTTCTTTCCTCTCTATTCTTTAGTAAGTTTAGTTTGTCCCAAATGTCGGAAGTACCACATAAAGTACAAAGTTGTAGAGCATTTGCGAATCCATTGTGCATTATCATCAAACCGTCACCAGACACGGGTATTACATGATTGGAATAATGTACACTTTGAGGATTTTGACGATAAGATATTCTCACCTGAGAACTCTTCAACTCACGTGAACAGTGCTGCAGCTGCTGCTGCTTCTTCGTTCGATCAAAACTCTCATTGAGGAATCATTTGCCCTACAATCCATGAATCTAGACTACAGTTTTGCATCCACAAGGCATCTACAATGAAAGGCATTTTTACGGTAACTGTAATGAGCATTCGATTTTCCTGTCCCCTCAGTCTGACGAAAAGCTCATCTACCCTTACTGCAAAGCGCATTCCTAAGATGGACGATGCCTGTGCGTAATTCTCCATCGATTTAAATCAGATATGGACTACGGAGGGATAGAATAGGTGAGTAACTTTACATCTGGTCGTTTCTCATAATATTTCTGTGTATGACTGTTCTCGTGCTCGTTTAGTGGATCCTTCTCACTATCTCCCGTACCCTTATCCTTGGAAATCGGGGATTGGAAGCCATGTATGAATTATCACTGGACACTGCTCGTACATCTATATGGCACTAACTCTAACTGAGTGAGTCGAGAACAGCCATAAGATTGCTTCCCGCGTACACCCTCATTTCGAGGGGGGCGGCGTTGTACAGACACACACACACACATCTATACACAGCAGGATGATGGACAAACCGGTTCCCTATTATACGAATTCAGGGGGCCTTCTCTTGACTATTATCCGTCTGGGAAGGTCATGAGATCGAACACCTTGGGTGATAGACTGACTGCTGTTGGCGTGTGTGTGTGTGCTCTGGTGCTTGCGCGTCGTAAAGGCGCTTTTCTTGTCTATTTATCGGGCATGCTGATTGTGCGCTGCATAGCTTCTGCTTTTCCTAAAGCTCGGTTGAGTAGAAGCTTTATCCCGCGCATGTGATGCTGCCCCTTTCTTCCAACAGGACATGAAGACTCGTTCATGATTTGCTGACTTGTAGCCATCCTGCAGGATTCCATGTTCTTTCCTCCTCCCAGCTTTCCGAGGACTTATTGTTAGTCACAAAGTATCCTTATCTTTGCAATTTCAAACAATTGTATTCATGAGACGGGCGAACGAATGCAAAGTACAATATGAACAACACGATAGCGAATTCAACATAGTTAAAATGCACAGTAGAGTACGAGCAGAGCTTCCTTTTTTTACTCCTTCAACTCTTCTTCCTTTTTCCAATAACAACGGGGAGGCATGCTAGATGCAATGGAGATAACAGGAAACAGCAAGTAAGCCAGTCTATAGTGTGAAGATCCCTAAAGCCCGCGACACGCCTTAGTCCTCTCCCCAGCTCCCTGGAATATGACTATTGCCACTACTGCTGTTGTTACCATTGCCACTCCCACCCGACGTGCGACGTTGCTGACTGTCGCGCGGTGGTGACCTCGAGTGTGAAGAACTTCCATTACTGTTCCGACGGCCGTGACCACCGAACAGAGAGGCCAAGAACCCTAATGGTGATGATGTGTCATTATTGCTTGATGAATTATTGCTGCTTGATGGAGCATTGTTACTTGATGAAGCATTACTACCTGGGTCATTTTGTGATGAACTACCACCTCCTGGAGGGCCAGGACTACCTGATCCTGGTCTGTCTGGTAGTGATCCAGATCCTGATGGATGAGAGTTCGGCTGAGGAACGAGCGCGTATCTGTCAATATCCGACCGAGTACATTAGAAATCTGTTCATAACAGTGGACAGATTGAGCAGAACTTACCGGCATACTGGACATGTTCCGCTACTCTTCAACCACGGCATGATGCATCCCTCGTGGAATGGATGCTTACACGGCAAGGTGACAACGACCTGCTCATCGGGGTCATCCGCTTTGGCATTAAACTGCTCCTTGCAAACGGCACAATCTCTTCCCAAAAGCTCACCTAAGTAGAGATGAAAGCATGTGCAAAGTCAACAGGTCCGTGCGTCGCGCTGTTAAATTAAGCTTACTTCCTTCCTCAAGAACTTCTCTGGGTAACTTCCCCATAATTTCTTCTGTTGCTGGCACAGGGCGAGTAGAGTTGGCGCCCTCCATCATTTGAGTAATTAATTGATCGAGAGCTATACAAGCAGTAAGTTTCGAAAGGTTGAGAATGGTAAAACATATGAGATACCTTCTTGAGTAAAAACATAATCTCCCCATCGCCCATCGCCAGGTCCATGGTCGTCCATCCCCATTGGACCAAAGAAGGGTGACATTCCTCGAGGACCACCTAACGTAGCACCACCGAGGACTGCCATCATGTACTGAGCCATGAGCTGACCAGGAATGTTCATATCGCGCGGTTCGGAAGCTCCGGATGCCTCGCTATTAGCACGCAAGAAGCTGTAGTACGAGATATTAGCATAACACACAAGTAATAGATGTTCTGCACGCGTACTCAGACATCCGAGGTGGTGATGAGCCTGATGAGCCTGATCGACGTGCATTAGATGCATTCCCGTTCTGCTCGCTCTCACGCCTATTCAGAACGTTAGGGCCACCGATAATCAAGTGTCGTCGACTGTTAGGAGACCCAAACTCAAAGCGAAATTCGCGTCTATTAATCGGGCTTGAACTTCGGCCCTGGCCAGTTGATCGTTGCCCGTCTTGCGACCTTGCGCTTTCGCGTAACAACTCATTGAAACTCGCTGTATGCAGTCAATGAAAGGGATAACGGCCATGTTTATTGCCTCTCGTACCTATGATTCCCAATGGGCCAAGGGCGTCGTTGAAGTCGGGCCCTGCATTGTGAAAATCACGCGGGTCGTCCGCCGGATTTTCCATCTAGGGGACAAATCCGCGATGAGCATATAGTCTTGTACGTGTGTATGGTGTCGTACCGACCTTCTCTACAAATGTTCCCTGACATGACGCACAGTGCGGATCTGGTATCTATAGCGACGAGCATGCGAATTAGTTTCATTAGAGTGGATAAGTAGCTTTCAAAACACACCATCAAAGGGTGCATCTCTGCCTGGCACTGGAAAGCACGTATTATCGTCAGCCTTACAGTGGGATAGGTTTTGAAACAAGGGGATACAAAACACACTTCGTGGCAGAACCACATCGGCTCTCTCGTCTGCGACGACATCGTTGGTAGTGGAAGTGAGTGTCGAGGGAGGGAGAGGTCAGAGGGCAAGTTGGTCTGGAGTGCACTCTCTCGCAAAATCGCGTATGACGAGGTGATTTGCATCGACCCTTTAGTCACACGCTGACCTCATCGCCTTGCCAAATGTGGTTCGCTTGCACGTTTCGTTTCGAGCGCACAAGGAACAACGATAAACCCGCAACATTGTCTTGCATGCATAAAATGATAATATTTTGTCATGTATCCTGGACTCGTAATTCAGCGTAGCTACTAGTCACCTTCGGATTATTCACAAAACACGAGCGATCCTCGAGGCAAGGGACGTTTGCCTCATGCTGTTCTTCTGGGCGGGAAAGGTATATAAGTGATTAACCGTCCTTCCACACGGACCGCATCCGGTCGCGGTTAGCAGTCGCAGCAAGCACAAGTGCGTTCGGAAAGTACGAGAAGGATGAACGGATGGTAAAGAGCGTTTGTGAAACGGGGAGTTAGGCTTGCTCCAGCACTCCATTGTGACTCTTCCATCGCCTGTGCCAACCGTATTTATTCTCTTCGCGTCAGTGACTCTCCCGCCTCCGAACCAACGCTATTCTCTCTCTGCTTTCTCACTCGTCTCACTCGTCTCACTCGTCTCACTCACTCACCTGCTTCTCTGTCCTCGTTGCACCTTCAGAACACTTCTGTCAGAACCAGCTGCCGCGTGCTTCCCATATTAGCCACAGATTCCCCCGGAATCACCGCCGTTTGTCAGCCGGTTGACTATCCCGAACGTTACACGCGACTCGCATTCCATTCCGGGCGAGCGTCTTTTCTTGAAACGGGTACGCTACCGAACATCTCATTTTCACTCTTTTCACGCGACCCTGACTAGAGACCTCAGCGTGTCCACTATAAATCTTTCCACTACACTTCCCCCGAGGTCTTTGGTCTCATCCCACGTCTCTTTTTTTGTCGTTGTCTCCTCGCTAGCAACTCGAGAGCCTCTCGTCTTCTGTCAGCGTCGAGATGCCTTCAGACATCAAATTCAACAGCTTCGGGCTCCCCTACCTCGTCGAGTTCGCAAACATCTCTTTAAGGTCAAGGAAGGGCGACAAGGCCGCTAAGGCAGCGAAGGCGTCCAAGAATACATCCAAGGATAAATCAGGTCCACCTAAACCTCCTCCGAAGGTCCCGCCGTCTCCCGTCCGTTGTCCTACCTGTGGGCATATGCCATCACATACGTCTCCCATGCGCCATGTAGAACCTGAGAAACCTGCGAAGCCTGTGAAGACGGAGCCACCACGCCCAGGAGGCCTCTACATAAGATTCGCATCCAGTCCAGGCACAGCAACTCAGAAAATATCCTCCCGACGCCTTGCGAAGCTGCGCTCCGCCATCGAGGAGGCTGTAACAAATGCTGGCATGATGAAGCCTTCACCTGACGAGACAGGAAGCGCTGCAGATGTGGCGCTCGACGATTCTGTGCGTAGCCGTGACACAGCGAGGAAAGATGCATCGAAAAAGGCTCTGTTCAAAGGCACCTACGGTCAGGTTAAACAGGCCCTCAAAGCTGCAGGCCTCGTCGCGACGCCTTGTAATGAGAATGGGTTTGAAAACGGTGAGTAATCGGCTACCTTCCCGATGGTCCTGGGCTGACTTTCATCGATTATCAGCCACGAGACTGGGCGCACTCTTCGTCGTTAACTCCAATGGCTCTCCGAAAGACGGACTAGATCTCACAAAACTGACATTGTGGGGATAATTATTCTGCTTCTATGACGTTTCTCGTGCTTCATTGTCCGCGCTTTCGTCCTTTCATTCATCTCCGCTCTCCGTGCATCACCAGAAGAAGTACATATTAACCGAGACTTGACCAACCATTCGAAGCTACTCATACAAATATTTAACTGTTACCACCACTTCGCTTCATGCATCATGTCTTCCGGATGTCTGGTTTCTGTGCTATCTAATACCCGATGTTTGTAACCGCCTCTCTCCATTCCCTCCCAAACCGCCAGTATTCTCTGTTCTCTGTTCTGTTTGCTACACAAACCTCTTCGCTCTGCTCATGTCCTGATTAATGACCCATGCGTTCGACCTGCCTTTTCTCGTCTTTCCTTTAGACACGATACCGCCTCTAGACAGGGCGTATGGATTTGTACATGACCTTTGTACAGTACTTTATTATGTGCATCAGGCACAACGTATTTACATTTCCTTTTCACGATTCACACGAATGGTCATGCGTTGTTTTCTTTGCCTTATAGAATAATGAATGTTTTCCCGTGCCTTGAATTACTTTGCAAGGATTTATGACTAAATGAGCTTCGGGACGGGACGCGGTTCTTCGCACGTGTCCCGTGTATTTAGCCCCTTCTAAGTTCTATCGATTTAGGAGGAGAAAGATAAGAGACTGTATTTCGGAGGATTTTAGCTATATATCTTTCACTCCTGAGTTCTGAATCCTGGATTGATCGATAGACGCATGTCACCCGACGCAGAGAACATCTCCTCTTCGCATTCTTGTCGTCCGATAGTCGTCCTTGGAGCGGGCGTGATAGGGCTTACGATCGCACATGTTCTATCCGATGACCCCTTGAATAAGGTCACGGTTGTTGCTCGGGAGTTATCTGATGAACACCTGCTCTCGCAAGGCTGGTCGAGCCCCTGGGCTGGAGCGAACTGGTCGCCGTTGGGAGCTTTCGATGAGAGGAAGCTTAAGTGGGAGAAAGAGACGTTGTAAGTACCGTACGTCGAATGATTCCCTGGTTTCCTTTCGGTACCGGACATTCGAAAGTGGCGGTCTAGTGGCGGGCGTAATTCATAATTCGTCTCGAGAATGGTTAAAGTACACTAGAGTCTCGTACTTATCATCTTTGTTTTGCCTTTTGGGAATAGTGAGAAGTTATGGTCGTTGATTTCTTCTGGACTAGTCATGGTAAGGTGTTTACTGAAAATAGAACGGGACCTGACAATGCTTAATGTGGCTGTCTGACAGGAACTCCCGTCCCGCCTGTTCTACACAAGTATAGAAGCATTCACCAAAGAACCCTTGTGGAGAGAAATTGTCCGCGATGTACGTCCACAGAAGCATGGAACTTAACCACTCTTGAAGATATGCTGTTTTGTTTTGACGGGTTCACATTTTAGTTCCGTGTGATACCAGAAGCAGACTTGCCTGAAGGGTTCAAAGCTGGATTGGGATTCTCTACCGTCTCGTTGAGACCAGACACGTACATGAAATGGCTCAAAGATGAGCTAGTCAACAGAGGTGTCGTTTTTATACACAAGCATGTTGTTAGCGTTGAAGAAGCAGCTGCTCTTGGTGGGGAGGAAAGCATTGTTATTAATGCAACGGGTTTAGGTTGCATAGATCCTCCTGTGCGTATACTTATGTTACTGATTAATAGCATGTAGGCTCCAAATCGCTCCTTGGAGTCGAAGACAAGGGCGTCTACCCGATTCGCGGCCAGACAATCCTAGTCGATGCACCGCACGTCAAAGAGTTCCTCGCCATCTACGGGTCGCGTAAGCATACTTAATAACCTCCCAAAGTCAACGCTAATAAATCACAGAGGTCTCAAAGGCGCCCAATGAATCGACGTATATCATCCCGAGGCCCGACGGAACATGTATCCTAGGCGGAACGTTCGAGGAAGACAACTACGACCCTGCTGTTGACCATAGAAAAGCAAATAGCATCTATGAACGGTGCACAGCAATTGAACCTGGCCTTCAAGTTTCACGAGGTACGAAGATTCTGAGTCTTAATGTTGGGTTCCGGCCGGCGCGACGTGGAGGACCTCGTGTGGAGCTTGAGAACGTTCAGCTACCGTTAGCGAACGAGCTGGTTCCGCATTATGTGGCAGAAACGAGAGTTCAAAGAGAATTGAAGGTGATCCATGCCTATGGTCTTGGGTAGGTGTCAGCAAAACGAACTCTCCCTTCTCATAGTCTAATCTATGCATCAGGCCGGCGGGTTATCAAGATTCTTGGGGAGTTGCTGCAGAAGTGGCAGATATATTATCGAGAATTTTAGGTACTTAACACGAACAAATCGCATGTCAGTTACATTTGGGTAAAATTCACACTCGACGCAGCTTGTTTTGGCTTATGAGCAAATTTGTCACTGTACTACAGTACACCAGCAAGAAGTAATGACAGCAGAATGAGGAGTAAGAAGACCAGACTACTTTCTGGCGTAAGTGATCTGAGAACGATGCATGTCAGTCTTGTAGTCCGTTTTAGTGAAAAGAGAAGGCGACACACTTTGATCTTGTGCTCTCCATCCAGCTTGTAATTGTGCAAGGCATCCTTTGCAGCAGTCGCGCTTGCCTCATCCGAATACTCGACGAAGGCGATATCCTTCTTTGTTGGAATGAGACGAACGTCGTGGAGGTTTGGGTATCTGTACGAAGGAATGTTAGTAGGGCATTCAGAATTAACACATTAAGTATACGTACTGTGAGAAAAGTGCCAAAAGTTGATCCTTCGAGTCTGTAACGCTCTCCGGAAGGTTCTGTAGGAAGAGAATCTTGTTCGGTGGTAAGTACTCGTCTGGCATCTGGACAGCGGGGCGTTTTGGTGCTGGTAATGCAGCTCCATCCACTAATGAATAGCAGTCAATACCAACAAGCGATGTCGTACAGGAACTGTAGAATACATACTCTTTTCTGCCAGCCGCCTTGCCCTGAATTTCCGCTTCAGGGGATTGTTATATCGCGTCTTCTCTAAAAAAGAGAGGGAATTCAATTCTAAGTTCACAGTATATGGGCGTGACCAACATACTCTTGTGTTCAAGACGAGCTGCCTTGTGTTGGTCAAAATGGTCTAAATCGACCGTTTTTACAACGGCGTCTGACCGAGTCCTCGCAAACGAAATTTGCTGTATCAAATTAGTTTACGCAAGGGGAAAAACAAGACGATAGGGCATACCATAGGTTTTGAGTAGAGAGGGAACCTATTAACCTCGCGCTGTGCCTTTTTGGCAATGCTTGCATCGGCGAATGACACAAAAGCTTGACCCCGCATTCGTAAGTTCCGGTGGGCGACAACATCTAACACATCTCCGTAATTCAAGAACAATGCGTGGAGAGTCTGTTTCATTACTACGGGCAAAACGTTAGAAAGAATACGTATGTACTCCATTGACATTTACGTACCGTTGAGCTTGATCCTTTCGTTGAGATTTTGGATATAAAGCGTTTCCGTTACGACTTCTGGAGGTACGGTCGGCGTTGTTGGTAGCTCTGCTGCATTTGGTATGGAGGCGGGATTGACAGGAGCTGGTTGCATGACGAGGTCTGCAGGGACTGAATTCGCTATGATAGGTGCAGGCGCAATGCCGGTCATGGAGTCGGCCATGACTGCAGCAAGTTGAGTAAGAAGTGTCGAGTTGCGGCAGAGTCAGGACAAGTTCGCCGGAATGGGACGCGTGGATGATTACGTTGTCACGCTTGTCTATCTTTACCCAAATAATTACTTACGCTGCGCCACGACAGCAGCCCTCTCTCACCACAGCCCTGCCGCCACCCCTGCGATTGCGATACTTGGTTTCCGTTAGCGTTCCTCGCACGACATTCGCGCAGCAGCGCTTGTACTAGTAATACCTGTTTCACGACCTTTTACCCACTATGGGCCGGTGGACCCAGTATGATGAGGCAAGTCGTCATGGAAGCCTCCTTTGATATCGGTCCTAATGGGCGCACTCTCCCATAGGATGATTACCGCTTGCCAGAGGGCATGAAGCGTGTGGGCTATGATGCAGACACACAGAAATATACTTTCAGAGATCAGGACGGTGTCTATTGGGAAGGTCCCGAGGGCGCGGAATATGGGGAGCTCAGAAAAGGTATTTCCAGTGGTAACTTTTGTCGAGCATCCATACTCATATGTAACTCTTTGGTTTAGTTGGACAAGAGTCGCGCAGCAGCGCTGACCTTGAAGCTACGGCACCTTCAAGGGAAGATGGCTACGCATCAGTTCCTGAATTGGTCGGAGTGAGTGCTTTTGAGATTCCTATGGGCCTCCCAGTTAAGCTCCTAACTAACGTTTCATACAGGGCCGGACCCTTCGTGACCGCAACAGGGATGCATGGCGCCAGCTTTTGCCATTCTTCTTAATCATCGCCGTCTTCCTCTTATTGGTCTTCCGTCTGTCCCCATCATTCATCAAACCACGTCAGATATCGTGCCCGGAGCACAGCAGACCAATGGTCGTCAAATCTGGCGATACGTGCTGGGATATAGCCCAAGAATACGGGACGTCGCTGGAAAACCTACGGTCGATTAATCCGCACATTAACTGCTCCACATTGAAGCCGGGACAGAGGATGTGTGTTCCCATGGACGACTGAGTAGGAAGGTCGTCTCACTTGGCATTTTTTTCTTTTTCCTTCCGCAAACAGTATGAATGATTATGACCGAGCATTGAATATTCCATCATCATTAGTCTCCTCTACTCATTGTAATATACGTATATACGTTGTATAATATTACGATCACTTCGTCGCAGGTACATGTAAGCCGATCTACGTAATTCAGAATTTTGGCAGGCGGACGTCATCAGGTGGGTCGATCTGTGTGGCTGTGCACAGACACCCAGCCCCGCAGGTCGAGACAAATGCTAGCCTCCCTCCCACTCTTCATTCCCCTACTCCATCCTTACGACACCCCAGGAGCGACGCAATGGTTAACTTCGATAATCACATCAGGCGCGGTCATCCCGGTATGTATGCACATAGACTAGTTTCGACATGGTGCTGACCGAGAACAATACCAACCTACAGTACTATTCGGTCTCATCGTTTTCTTCTCGATCATCGAGGTACCTTCACATATAGTCAGATATTACTGTCACATTTAACGTTGTTGATAGGGTGCAATAGCGACCTGGCTTATAGCTCGTTTTGACCAGCACCATAATTATCCAAGTAAAGCAGTTCGCGACAGGACTGGCCTACTCACATTTACCAGGTTGGTTGACTCAACTTTCCCATGGGATACAATTTCTTATTCCGTTACAGCTGGTGGACCGTTCTATTCGGTGCTATTTACGCGGGACTATTCCTTTGGTCCGCATCAAGGACATCTACAAATGTGTTGACAAGTGTCGGATCGCATGCTATCTTGTTTGTAGCAATAGTCCATTGAGTCTTCCAATTCGGACTAATCATTACAACGTGAATCACAGCCTCGTCATTACGTGGATTCTGTGGACAGCCGGTGCTGCGAGTATCACGGCTGCTCTTGGTGGAGGACATAATTGCAGCAAGACTGCTTTGGTCTATTGCGATCAGTTGAATGCTCTCGAAGGTAATGAACTGTTCGCTTTAAGAAGGCGCGGGTACTGACTGTTACGTTTGACACTCTAGCTTTCGCATGGATTGTGTGGTATGCCTTCTATCTCTTCGTAGTTGTACTTGGCGTGTCTGACAATTGCTTCCATGTAGGGTCCTCGTCACTATAGCGCTTTTCGTGGTGCTCGTCCGCGGATGCCTGTCAGCTCGTCGCGGCGATGGCTTAAAAGGGCAGCTTGTTGCTTGACGGTATTGCTCCCAGTCTACGAACTATGATCCCAAATGGCTCTACGATTTTTAATGTTGCACGAATTCAGGCCGCGGATTTTATTCAATTTCCTGACCTTTCTGTTTTTCATCACCCTTTGATGATGTGATGTCACCCTTCTATTATCTGCGTATTTCTTCATTACGGTATCTCTTTTGTTGTTTGGCAAGCATATGAAGGTCTTAGCATGTACGATGTTATGATTTATTAAGATGACTTTATCTGAGGTTCATAGTTGAGTAAGTGCGTGATATGGACATTGTACAGTTTCCTATGATACAAAATAGCGAAGATGAGACGAGGTATGCCAAAAAAATGCAAAACCCTATTTGCCTGCTCATACTTTAGCAATGATCACAAGCAACCAGATAGTCGGCTACGCACTAATATCGATAGATTCAGGTAAAGATTTTAGATATTCCGAGATCATGGCAAGAGTTTTACCCTTCTCGTATATGAGCCTCTCATGACATTCTTCGCATTTGGAGTTGATGAAGAACTGGACGGCGTTCGACTTTAGGAAGTCTGGTCCGAATATAGTGTCTCCTAGCGGTCTCCAGTAGAGTTCTTTTAGGATGCTTGCTTTGAGTAATGACCAGGTTGGATCTTGTAGAGGCTTTGCACAGGAGACACAACTGAAGTCGGGTGCGTTCTGTGAGCAAAAGTAGTAGTTAGCCTTTATTTGTATGGATAGGGTGGGAAGAAATAAACTGACGCCCTCAAACCCATCTCCGTCAAGGAACTCCCGCATCCCATCAATACGTTTATGTCGCAACGATTGTAACGACATAAGGTCCGTAATCTTAAACCCAGTCTGCTCAAACACCTCAATATTCGCCGGGTCATGAATATGTATGTTCGCAGCAAGTGTCGCTCTCGAAGCCGCCTTCGCTTCAGCAATGAATTGGAAATGACAAGCGAGCGCAAAGACGTGTACGGGGTGGTTTATTAGGAACTTGTCGTCGCGAAGATGAAGGCGGAGGGTGGAGATGACACCTTGCATGTCGTATTTCTCTGCTGCCAGGAAGGATTTTACGAGGAGAGAGATGGAGTCAATGGTTGGTTGTTGGATTGGGTAGATGATTCTGAGGAGGACTTCGAGTGTTTTAGTGTCTTCTGGCAGGTCTATGGATGGTGGTCGGGACGTTGCGTCCGGAGGTGTGCTTGTGCCAGGCTGGGGGAGCGTGAGCATTGTCCTGAACACTATATAAAGTTGATATATGTCAGAAGCAAATTCTTAGAAGCAGAGACAGTGAGGTTGTGTTCACCAGGTGAGGACTCTTGCAGGAATAAACGGTGACATTTAAACCGAACGCCATCACACGAACGGACAACAAAATCAGCCGTTGATGAACAGAAGTCGGTATGGAAGGGTTTTTCTACGTTTGAAGGTGTTCCAGAGGAGGCCATGACGAGAAATAAACATGCAAACAGTAGCCAACGGGACCCAGGTTAGAAAATAATCGACTTGATTGTGGTCAAGCCTCAAAGCAGTGATCGACGTGATCGGGCTATTGTGGACCCACGTGATGACCAATGGCCACATAAATCACAACCTCAAATATCGAAGGAGTCACGACATATATGACTATATCTTATTTGTTGTGTTATACTAGTTCATTTAATTTCGTTTCTTCCCCTTTATACGAGGTTTATGCCCGCCTTCCATGAATAATTTGAAGTTATGTTCAAGCCTCCGTACGACACCCCATTTACTTTCGTCGACCTCATCTTCCCATTTCTCCTCGACTTTCCATCCTTTTACGTCAGCTATAGTGAGGACCATGTCCCATGTGCGCGCCGCACATTGGCCTATTTCATGAATGTCGGATTCAACCAAAAGTCGGTCTGGGGAAACTACGTCAATTAATTTGCGATGATTTGGTGATCGTCCGTTAATGACAGTAGAGAGTGAGAGGAACGCGTTCGGATGAGATTTCTAAAAGCTTAGCACTATATCAGTCGGCCATTTTGACAAAGTACTGAAGACACATACTTCAACAGCGTGCCATGTTTCTGGACTGAATCCACAACTATGCATGTCGATACTGATGCGAGTCCAGGACTCCCCATACTTGTTCTTCATACGTTCAAGGAGATCGATGGTCACCTTCTGGGCCTTGACACTAGCAATGTGAACGCGATTTAGCTTAGTTTACAAGGTACCCAGTCCGAAGATACCTGTGTATGCTGACAGTCCGATTCATGTCCACGGCCACAGCCAGTTGAGCCTCTAAGATAGCAAGCTGGTGCTCAAATGGTACAGAGAATGGTGATAACTCGCGCTGCTCGGAGTTATAATCAAGAGGAACTCTTGCAGATCTATCTAGGCCGACTTCTCCAAGCATAGCTCCTGGAAATGCACTAAAGTGTTGACGAATGGATGATATGCAATCTCCTAGTCGCATGGGTTCCGGTAAACATGGCAGCATTTTCTCTAGTGCTTGGACATGCTCATCGTTTGTTGAACCGGATTCATCCTCCTTCAAGAAGAGAGAACGGTAGTGCTGTTCTTTGGAAGGTAGTGCTCCAGGAGCTACAGAGATCCAATGTGCAAACCACGGATGAAAGCCTAGACTAGCAAAAGTCAATGAGTTTAGATACGCGGAGTACGATGCAGCAGTCTAGAAAGCAAACCCACCGAAACACGGTACTACCTTGTCCTGATGGGACTTTGCAAGGTCAGCAACTAGAGACTGATCGTCTGGTCGAGTGGCCATAGCGCAGATAGTTATGGGAAGTTCGTCGATTACATTTGACGGAATTTCTGAATCCGTCGGGTGACAGTGGACATCCACCACATGCTTGAGAACGTCCAAGGGCGGTTCCGACATGTATGAGAAAGTATTTATACAAGCGAGATTTAGCGAAATGATTGTCGCAGACGTCAGTGCTTGTGGGAGTTGGTGTCAACGTCTCCGAGTAGAGAAAGAGACGCGACATCTCGTTTTGGCCCATGTTTCGACTTCTCCATCTCAGGGCGTCGAAGTCATCATTTTACCGAACAATCTGCTCGACGACCACGCTGATGATATCTACGCTTGACACTGCTCCTCCCATCCATCGCATCAAAGAGGGCACTCAATCTCTTGACAGGGAAATCTTCCGCAAATCAATACCGGTGTTGGCAGCTCGAATTCCCGCTCCAAAGTCAGGACGGTTTCTTGATGGTCTTAAAAAGTACATCTTTGCCTTTTTCATGCTTGATTCCATAGAGACTAATGCTAAGTTTATGGTAGTGATGTACTGGACCTACGCCGCTGTCGTACAGTTGTTCACGACAAAGAGGACAAAGGAAGACGTCTAGTTTTACTCAATTACCAAAATAGAGGTGTGTCATTTTGAGGCAGCTATATCATGATCTACATCCACAACAATCTTCTGTATTTTATTTGCTGTCTGTCCGACACTGCAAGCAAGATGAATTACCCGCAAGAGTTAATGAGTTCATCGAGAGAGAAGGTGCAACTTTGATGGTTTATGAGATCGAACTGGATTATAGTTATTGGACGGCAGGTACTATTTCCTTTCGCCTACCTCCGCCGAATTCAACTTGAGCTAACTCACGCAGTTGATATCCTCGAGGCCACGCTTCCCGAGGAGCTGTGCACAGAGTTACCGACTGGTTTCGCAGCTATGGGTCATTTAGGTAATTTGTCATTTTCTTGTTTTCCGATTTGCGCTCAATATGGTGCCAGCGCACTTGAATCTGAACGCAGAATTCTTGCCGTACAAATACATTATTGGACAAATTATTTTGGATGTCAGTGACTGGACTAGTGGAGTTTTCCAACACCCTCAGAGTGACCTAATCTCTTGCAGAAAAACCCGCGACTTCGGACTGTTGTCAATAAACTTGACACCATTCACAACCAGTTCCGATATTTCGATATGGAGCTGATTGCCGGAGAACCGGATTTCATCGTGCAGCATGTATATGTCCCGATTTTCTCAGGAAAGAAATTCGCGGACTTACGACCTTACTTTGGTAGAGCGAATCGAACTGTCGTTTCACTTTCGATTTCCGGGAAGTCTACTGGAACTCGCGATTGCACACTGAGCATGACCGCCTTGTTCAGCTGTTTCAGCCTGAAGATGGTGTTATAGCAGACGTTATGGCTGGTGTCGGCCCGTTCGCGGTTCCAGCAGCGAAGAAGGGATGTACCGTTCTGGCGAATGACCTCAATCCAAATAGCGTGAAGTGGCTTCGTAAAAATGTGGACGACAACAATGTTAGTTCGCTCCTTTCTTTGATTTACCTGCCAAGGACCTAATTACTTGAGACAGGTATCCAAAAACATTCGCGTTTATTGCGAAGACGGGAAGGACTTTATTCGTCTAGCATTCAAACGGGTTTTCACGGAGCCCTTCGATCCTGTCTGTGGTCAGACACTCAGCAAACGTAAACAACAGAAGGAGGAACGCAGACGGAGGCTATCCGCAAGTAAGGATGAGGCGAGTGTCCCTAACGAGCCCGAACCCACACCCGCAACTCCGGCCTTGCGAAATCGTATCGGACATTTCGTTATGAACTTGCCTGACTCCGCGATCGAATTCCTTGATGCATTCCGCGGAGTACTGGACCCTCTAGATCGGGAATTGAGCGGCGTGTACGAGACGATGCCAATGGTTCATTGTCACTGCTTTACACGATTTCTTGATGCCGGACTTGCGGAGGCAGACATAAGAAAGGTGCGCAGATAATTTAGCTCATGGGATTTTGCAAAACGTTCTCTAATTCTTGGCTTGTCTGTAGAGGGTGGAGGAATCGCTCGGGGGAGAGTTGGAGAAAGAAGTAACTTTGCACTATGTGCGCTCCGTGGCGCCTAATAAAGACATGTACTGTATCAGCTTCAGACTGCCTCAAAAGTTGGCATTCCAGTAACGCTAATGATAATATACAACAAAAGTTCCGTATTGTATTGATGATGCAGGCTAACGTCATAGGCCCGCGGTGCGGGCCTACTGCGTCTTTTTCCTTGCTTAGTAAGAGCCGGTTATGAGCGGGACCAATCCCAGCCGAAGATCTTGTCAGTCTCGCTTGATGGCAGGGCAGGGAACAGCCTGCGGCACTTTGCCCCGAAAAAAAATCTGTCTTGTTAACGTTCTCCACTCTGGCGACGCTGCTGTTCGCCGCACTCCTTTCCTTTTCTCTTGACTGCTCCTAGACGTGCCTGCTCTCCGTGGCGGCACATTTGTCATAGACCTCTAGACTTAGATTACGTCGCGTCCAACATGTGGCCCCTCCCGTTGCCTCGCGTATTTTCGCCTGTCCGCTGTGATGAGGGTTCGGTACCGTCTAAATCAGAGTCCTCTAGTCGCGGCGCGTTTTCGACTCTCAAGCAGGCCGTACATGCTCCGGAGTCTGAACTAAAGCGGTGGCGTAGGACGTTCGATACACACGCAAAGGTCACTGTTGGCGACCAGAAGTGAGCTGTTCTATACTGTTATTTTGAACCCGGGCTAACCGTCCTTTCTGGACGCGTCGTCGGACTTGCACTACTTGCATGAAGATTTTTAGATGTAGATTCATTCGTAGACGCTATTGCTCCCGCGAAAGACCTCTCGAAGCTGGGCCGGGCACAGTTTGCCACACTCTTCAAAGTTGCAGACTCCCAAAAGCGCGGTTTGATCTCGTGGGACGACTTTACTATCTTTCAGACTATTTTGAAAAGACCGGATGCGGATTATTGGATTGCTTTTAAATATTTTGACGTGTGCGTAAAATGCATTGGATGTTACAGCGCTTTCATAATATTCATGAATGGCACGCTTTTAGAGATTCGTCTGGCACAATCACATTTGAGGAATTCAAGAACGTATTTTCCCAAAATCTTGGGCCGGACAGTATACCGTTTGACTTTGATTGGTACGAGAGAACACACAGTCAGGCAAGTATAGCGAGATTGAGAATTTATGCAGTGATTGGGTCAAATTATACCTGGGGAAGAAAAATGGGGCTCATGTCCTTGGCTGTACGTCTTCACGCTTCTCCTTAGTGCCTTTCTAATACTAAATCGCGTAGACTCCGAATTTACCCAGCTTATGAAGGGCTTGCAAGGCGAACGCTTGCGCCAAGCTTTCAAATACCTTGATGGAAATCAGGACGGGTTCATTACACCCGAGCAGTTCAAGCGCATCATCATGGTAACTTGTCACGATTATTAGAGAAGAAATAGTATGAACTTACTCGTGTAAAGGAATTGGCAGGGCACAAGTTATCTGACGCTGTAATTGAGCGTTTACCAACATTGTGTACTTTATCTCCTGGTGGCAAGATATCCTATTCGGAAGTCATTGCTTTTCACAATGTTATCAGGGGTCAGTGAAATACTTAATTAACACTGATTAGACATTAACCTATTTGCTTTTGTTAGAGATGGATATGGTAGAACGGTCCGTAGTTGGTCTTCAGTTCATCCTTTCTCCATCACGTTAATTAAGCTTATATCACAGCGTAATCCGGGAAGCGACCCGCAAATCGAAAGATGGGCGGATAGATCAGAGTGACTTCCTGAACTACACTGCCTCGACGACCCGTTATAGCTTGTTCACTCCAATGGAGGCATCAATCATCTTCCATTTTGCTGGTCGAGGTAATGGAGGGCAACGCCTTGCTCTGATCGACTTTGCCCAACTTCTGGATCCAAAATGGCGACCACCCAGGGAACTAGGAGAGGCCAAGAAAAAGGTCTCGACATCCGTACTGAATCAGGTAGCACAATCGGTGTACAATTTCGTTCAAGGAGGTATTGCCGGTGCTCTCGGAGCGACTATAGTGTATCCTATTGACCTTGGTAAGCATAGCTGATTTATTCTCTCTTATGGTTCGGTTTACCTAGACTTTAATATTCTAGTGAAGACGCGGTATATATTTTTAAAACTTTACAAGGATCTGATTATGATACTAACTGTAGGGTCTAGAATGCAGAATCAACGTGGCAACGTTGTTGGTGAACTGTTGTACAAAAACAGCTTTGATTGTGTCCAGAAAGTTCTTCGAAACGAAGGCCTTCTTGGATTTTATCGAGGACTGGGTCCCCAACTTATCGTGTGTACTCGCATATCTATTGCAAAATCGATCTCCGCTCGTAACATGCGAATTGATTTAGGGTGTTGCACCTGAGAAGGCTATCAAGCTAACCGTCAACGATTTGATTCGGGGTCTGACAACGGATCCTGAGACGGGTCGCATTAAGCTCGGCTGGGAGTTGGTGGCTGGTGGAACCGCTGGTGGTAGCCAAGTCGTGAGCATATGTAGTTTAAATTTTTGCGTGATAGCGTGTGCTCATTGCACATACGAAAGATTTTTACAAATCCACTGGAGATTGTGTATGTTCTCCAGAGCAATTCAGTATTTTCTTCTACTAAGTTGGTAAATCGATGACTACAGAAAAATCCGGTTACAAGTAGCAGGTGAAGCTGCCAAAGCAGAAGGCGCTGTTCCTCGTGGCGCTTTGCACATTGTTCGCCAGCTGGGTCTCGTAGGGCTTTATAAGGGTGCATCTGCATGCCTTCTGCGAGACATTCCCTTCTCGGCCATCTACTTCACAGCGTATAACCACATGAAGAAGGATGTCTACCAGGAAGGCTATAACGGCAAGAAACTAGGCTTCTTTGAGACACTGATTTCTGCCGGTGTAGCGTCAGTGACGATGTTAATCTTGGACTTCAACTTCTGATCCTAGTTTTATAGAGGAATGCCAGCGGCATATCTGACGACGCCAGCAGGTAAGCAGACTCATGTCGTGCAGGCTGGAGTGTCTAATATCGTTCTCGGTAGACGTTGTCAAGACGAGACTTCAGGTGGAGGCGCGAAAGGGTCAAACCCATTATAAGGGCTTGGCAGATGCGTTCGTCAAGATCTGTGAGCAGTGCAGCGTCATGATTTGTTTCCTTGATATTAGCTGATATCCGCGAAGACCGAGAAGAGGGCTTCAAGGCACTGTTTAAGGGTGGTCCAGCACGTGTGTTGCGTAGCAGCCCGCAGTTTGGTTTCACACTGGTCGCATATGAATATCTGCACAAGGTGGGCATCGAGTAACGTTGTTGAATAGCCGATCAATAACTGATTGATGGTGTTTTGATTTCATCTGTCAATTTCCTTTGCCCAGTATCTACCGGTCAGTACAATTCTCACGTTCGATTGGCGCCTTGTTGCTGCGCTTTGGAATGAGGAAATTGCTAACTTTCTCTTGACGGGATCTATTGCGCTGATAGTATCCGTGGGAAGAACGCCCCAAACAAGTGGAGACGGCATTTACGTCTGGGCCGGAGGACCTGGCGAAGGTGCGGGCGAGGAATGCGCTCAAGATTCTGCTGGATGTTCATGGGGATGTTGGTCGGCGGTCACCCGCGTAGATGATCTTCTTGGCGTAGCATTGGATTTGAATGGATGTATTGATTCATATTGGGACAGGCTGTGTGTCCAGACCGAGGATCGAACTGATATGGTGATTAGTCAGCAGAAAATGAGACAGTGCCTCACGAGTGGATCAAGAAGCGTTTGCTTGAACGAATCGCGCTTGTGGACGTATTGATTACAGAAGATGCAAAAATGATTTAGCGTCAAGGAGACGGCTACAATCCGAGATGACCTGCCAATCGTAACGCCGTGCACTGACCGTCGCTATGGCCATGCCGGTCCCTGTTCAATCCGGTCCCACAGTGATGGAACCGAATCATGCATCCAATCCTTATAAGCCCCGCCGTCCCATATCACTCCTCTTCTCCACCCCTCATTCGCCTTCGCTTTTCGTTCTTTTTTCTCCTTTTTTTAAAAACTTCGTTTTTTTACGGTGAGTGCAATGTCGGTCGATAAGCTTTCGGGATAGGATCTGACAGGTTTGCAGAACGCTTGCGTTCTTTCATTCGCTTTTCCCAAGGTCGTCGCCGCTCTATCTAGTCTGCTAGACAGAACTGCTCCCATAAAGCCCAGCGTAGACCGCTTATTCGTTCTTTCTCAACGCCGACTTTTTTTCGACCTTCTCGCGTTTACGCAAGTGCTCGTCAATTCTTTGATACTTTCATTCGCTTTCGCAATCAATCATGAAAACCGTTCTCGTTGGTCTTTCCTTTGCGGGTGCAGCCGTTGCACAATTGGTGAATGGTGCTTCAATGGTGCCGTTATCGTCTACAGACAGTGGAGCTACTGCTAGTGCGACCGCATCATCGTCAAATGGCGGTTATTACGGTAGTTCCGCCCCAGCGCAAGCAACTGGCTACACTACCTCGACAGAAGATGCTTCTTCTGCGCAGTACACTCAACCCCCTTCAAGTACCGACATCTACTCCATGATGCCGTACGAGTCGATGACTGCTGGAGGATACTCAAGTATGAACTGTGGATATGGCTTTTCCAAGGCGTACGATGGGTCTTGCCAGGCTCTGTCATGGGTGTGTTCGGTGTCCGTGTTGATCTGCAAATCCCGGTCTGACTGATTCTGCCATTTTACGAAGTATTCCTTTGAGGGTTGCTATGAGACCATTATTATCAACCAGTAAGCTCCATTGGTTCCTACCTATTTATAATTATTTTTCTCACGTACATTTGAAGCTCTCAAAATTGTTATGACCAAACTGTGACAGAGACCTCAACTGTCTACAACACTGTTACTCAGGTCTACACCAGTGTTATGACTGAGGTACGGCTGTTTTCCAGAGTTATGGTTTATAAATATTTGTCTCAATGTATCAAATACCAAGACCGCAACCGTTACCTACACTCAAACTGACACGAACACTGTCACGGCAACCGAGGTATGTCATTCTTCTTTATGGAAACATTGGATCAATGTTAAGTAGTGTTTGTGTAGATTATGACTTCGACTGAGCTTGTCCCGACAACGTCAGCACTGCCTATTTGGTTTAATCTGGGTATATGCTAATTATTTTGGCAGTCGCGTCTGGGTATCAACGGAAATTGTTGACAACACTGTTAGTATCGTATTCCTGATAGGCCCGCGCACAAACATAGTTCTTACAACTGTTTTAGGTCACCAACTTGTACACCCTCACGGCAACGGAGACGAAGACTCAGGTTAATGTCTACACTCAAACCGCCACAGAAACGGACACGGCAGTAAGTAAATTTGTTTGTTTGTTACAGGATTAAGTTTTATATTGCTTTTAGACTGCCACTGAGACTCAGCACGAGACCGACTTTGTCACTGTTGTGAGTGTATATCAAACATGAGAGATGTTTATCTTCTGACCGACTTGAACAGGAAATGACGATGACCGACTTCGTCCCGACGACGTTAGTATTGAAATGATCCTTAAATGAGAGCTACTGGTACTAAGTTCTCCCTTCTAGTTATACCAAGGTCTGGGTCAGCACGGAAGTCATCGACAACACGAAGGTAATTAATCATGGAAATATTGCCCGTCTTCGTATTGTTGATCTTCGTCGTTCCAGACGATTGAGAACACTCTGACCGCGACGATGACTGACACGATGACTGTTGTGTCTACATCCCTTTCCGTCGCAACGCAGACTGAGACCGCTAGCGTCACCGAGACTATGATCTCAACGGTGAGTACAAATTAAACTTAGGAGTCCAAATCAATTGTTCTGAATGTTGTGGATGTTTTACATAGGTCACGGACGCAGTGACATACACGAGTGTGTGGGTCAGCACTCAAGTCATTGACAACACAAAGACGATTGAGAACACGCTCACATCGACTGTCATCGATAGCGTAAGTGTAATCCATACGGTTCTCAGCAGTGTTCTGACTTTAGTCTATTAGACAACCTATCTCCAGACTATGACTGCCACCGCTACGGAGACGCAGCTCTCAACTGCCACAGAGACCCAGACTGTCCAGGACACTCAACTCGCTTCTTGCTTGAACTCGGTGAGGCAATTTCTCTACATGAAGCTTTGTTCCATACTCAATGGCTCGTCCGTTTAGTGCAAGGGTAGTTGGTCATTAACTATGGGTAACTACAATACGTACAACACGTATGCGACCATGACGTCGTCTACGTACATGGCTAGCGCGACTGATATGTCCAGCTCGACCTCTGTGGCGTATGACACCTCGTCTGCTTCGTATGCTTCTTCAAGCAGCTCAAACGGCTATGACACTTCCATGGCCAGTGCGACAGCGTCAGCAAGCTCCGATTCGTCATCCGGTGGCAGTGGCTATTACTAGTCACCTCGTCTTCTCTTCCGTTTCTTGACGACAGTAGATGTTTCTCATTCCACGTCTCTCGGACATTTACATTAAAGCTCTGTTTGTACCTACTTCGGACGTTCTTTTTCAGTACCACGAGATTGTTGATAAGTATTTGATTGATTTCTCGAAAGGGTTCAGGAATTTATATTGCACTCGTATATTCGTGTTTATCCCTATTTCTTGCTCCTTTCCCTCCTCCCGCCCTTCGTTGCTGATGTAGCACAAGCTGGTTTTTACGTGTTAAAAACACTCTCGGACAATTCAACAGTGTGCTATATTTTGCAATGTTGTTTAACATACCCTCTTCCTCGTTTGTTTGTCTAGGACTAGAAGTCAAAACTCGAATGAAGGAGTACGGTTGAGCTGAACCAGGTAGATATTGTCTTCGGGCGGTGTGAATTGTTAGACATTCGGCTCCGAAAATAATGGCTTGGTGGTGCTATTTTATGTTAGCAAAAGCACACCATTCAAGGTGTTGCAGTCCAATCCCGGTAGTTTACCCCACACAGTTCCGTGTATACATCCGGGTATTTTTGTAAAGGAAATTTTACCAGGTCTCGACCCCGTTCGGAACACGCGAATCCGCATTCGGAGGGCAATGAAGACCAGTGACACACAGAATTTTGGGCAGGCCGACGTTGACCGGGATTCTTGATGCAATTCGTCTTAAACATGATGCCGTATTAGTTAGAGTGATGATCATTTGTATGGGGGCTTCGTGAACTCTGAAGGCAATCATTACAAGGACTGATTTCAAGATGGAACCTAGTAGTGGTTTGATTAAAGAATAACGACTTTTCGTTTACAGTAATATAAAAACACACTCTGTGTTTTGCTTCCGCTAGTGCCACGTGGAACGTAAAGATGACGTTTCAAAATGAGACTCGCATGTCCAGGGATTTTTTATCAAGGGCTGCAAAAGAAATTTTGCACTGGCAGATGGCTTTTCCACAGTGGCTGTGCAAAATATGCTGATCATTGATCGACTCGGGACGGATGCATTCAAGTCGTGTTGTGGCATTGTGCCTCTTCGCCACTGCCTGTGCACTCTTCAACTACCATCCAATCGCATCGGAACTCATGCCTCTGTTCACGTCCCCCGACCCTACGGATGCTTCAACGGTGCAGCAAAGCGATGCACAGTATCTGATATTCTATTCCTCTGTTGATGCCGCGGGCCAAATGTGGTGCCCGGTGAGTTTGTTCTAACGTTCCGGTGCATCCCTTCATCATGTCATCATTTATGAATGGTGGGTTCTGGCGTGTTTATCTGTTGTTGATTCCCTGTAATCAACACAGGATTGTAGACGCGTTGAAGAAGTCGTTCGCAAGGCGTTTGAGCCGCTAACTGCGCCTTCAGCTCTGATCGTCTTTGTTGGCCAACGTGAGGAGTCAGTAAATTTATGGCTTCGCATTTAGCGCCATTCCAACGTGCGATGACACTGTGATTTTTAGTTGGATAGGTAATACAACTAACGAATTCCGTGGAAGCCCGTGGAATGTCACTTCTGTTCCCACTATAATAGGACGAGATGTGGGTCTTGATTCGATTTCTAATTCACACAGACATTAGCATTAGAATGCTGTCCATACGCGACCCGGAATTTTCCTTTTAAAGTTTCCATACATGAAATTGTACACTAATTCCCTGTCTGTCCCTCGTCATTGTTAGGACGTCCGTTTTGTTGACGATGAAGTCAACGAAGAAGCGCTAAGGACTCTAACGAAGACGAAGACGGATTAGTATCCGAATATGAACATGGTTTTGTTACATTTATGATTGACTGCGTGCATATCGCTGTTAGATGAGCGCCAGAAGAATCAGGCTATCGATGAACCCTCGCTGTACTCAGCACAGCCCTTTTTCTTATACACCGCCTTCCGCTAATCTCGGTGGCTTGGTCTGCAACTTTCACCTATTGGGCATCTCATGACCTTCATAAGAAGCACTGCTGTATCTTTCTGCCATTAATCTGGCGTGTGTTTCTCGGATCCCAACGGATTTTTTTTGCATGCTGTATGCCATACTAGCAGATTTAGCGTCCATTACTTGAGGTTTTCCAGGCTTTCCTGAGGTACGGGTACACGAGCTTGCAGTGCAGCATAGCTTCTGTCAGCAGCATCAGCGGTAGATAAGGCAGTGACTCTGAAGTTTGCTGCGCTACGAATACTCTCAATCTGTTCCACTATCCTAGGTTCCCTTTCTTGCTCTACGATGACCCAGACCTCCGCTTCATTTGCATCTGAATCTGGCGCGGACTCATGGCAGGAGATATCCCGTTGTAAACGTTCTGATCGAGAAGCGATTCTCAATCAATATCCCCAATGGAGACTACAGACCATAGTATCTCCCGGAATCAAAGACGTTTCGAAGGTGCTACACAAAGAACTATCATCGGCAGAGCTGGAAATAGTCCAAGGCGATGCTTCTGCGATTCTGGCTGCCGTTCACGATCGCCGTTACTCTTGTGTGCAGGTCATAGAAGCTCATTGTCATGCAGCCGTCGTCGCACAGGATTTAACAAACTGTCTTACCGAGATATTCTTTGACGAAGCTGTGCAGCGTGCGAAGGAGCTTGATGATTACATGGACCGTACAGGAGAGGCATACGGGCCCTTGCATGGTCTACCGGTATCGATAAAAGATCACATCATGGTGAGGGGTAAAGATACTTCTACAGGATATGTGGCTTGGTGCTACAAGACAAAAGCAGACAAGGATGCCGTTGCAGTAGACATACTTAGAAAGGCTGGAGCCATTCTTTTTGTTAAGACAAATAATCCACAAACTTTACTGGTCTGTTTCCTACATCATGGGTTCTTGATTAAACTTGTATATTCACTAGCTCCTTACAGTCTCTCGAAACGAATAATAATATTTTTGGTCGGACATGCAACCCTTATGATCGTGATCGGACTCCCGGAGGAAGTAGCGGAGGAGAGAGTGCTCTGATTTCACTCCACGGCAGCCCCCTCGGGTTGGGAACTGATATCGGGGGAAGTATAGTACGTCAGGTTCTTTGTATCTAACGATACGGCACAAAGTAATCTTCTGCTTAAAGAGGTTACCGGCGGCGTGTACCGGTCTTTATGGCTTTAAAGCTTCTGTTGCTAGGATCCCGCATAAAGGTCTCATGGGCTCGCATGACGGCATGGATGCAATAATTGGCGTTTTGGGGCCCCTCACACGCTCAGCCAGAGATCTGTCATTATTCTGCAGGGTGATGCTGGAATACAAACCATGGTTGGTTGAGCCACCACTTCTAGAGATTCCATGGAGGCAAGATGTAGTCGATGGAAAGGACCTGCCATCAAGGCTTTGCTTCGCAGTGCTTTGGGACGATAAGGTGTTCAAGCCAGAACCTGCAATTATTGATGCACTAGATAAATGCAAAACTTTGCTGACCAAAATGGGCCACGTGGTGATCGATTGGGAACCAATACTGCATAAGGAAGCCTGGGAACTTCTCGTGAGTCACCTCCGAAATCGTGCTGCAAAGTAAATAAGTGCTGATGGCTGGTATGCAGACCAAGTTGTACTTCTTGGATGGCGGAGAAGAGTATATAAATGTTCTGAAGGGGTCTGGAGAACCTGCCGTGCTTCAGACGAAGTGGATTTTAGATCAAGTTCCGAACAATGGAAAGCCATTTACAGTTGCAGAGACTTTCCGCCTCAATCTTGAGAGGGAAGGGTTTCGTCAAAGGCTCCTTGAGCACTGGAATAATACCGAGGCTAGAACTGGGTTGCATAGATCGGTCGATGCCATCATTGCGCCGGTCGCTCCAACTTTGGCTCCGAGGCACGGTGAGACGAAATGGTGGGGATATACTTCATACTGGAACCTGGCAGATTATCCAGCAGCGGTTTTCCCAGTTGGTTATTGCAAGTCAAATTCAAAAGAGGTAGATATTAGGGCGACATTACCGGACTCCCAGCGAAATACGACCGGAAAGGTGGACTCTGATGGCCTGCCTGTCTGTCTGCAGCTCATAGGACGTAGGTTGAATGAAGAAAGGGTTCTGGGAATGTTGAACGTGATCGATGACGCTCTTGGCCGGGATATGTCCTATTCCCGATGATTCCTGTAATTCAGACCCTCTGGCGTTGTCGCGAGCGTCTATCATTGCAATAAATCCATTTCCTAATTGTTGAACTTCGATGACAAGCGCCCGCGAGCGCTTAAGATTCGAGCGTATGAGGATCTGCTTATGGCATAGTGCGGCCCCTTCTAAAACGATCCTCAGAAATTTTCTGACTTCCCCGAAGCGCAACCTGGCCAGAGTACCGCTCTAGATGGGGCTCGTCTGTATAATATGCTATAAGCCTATCTGCCTGTCCTTGAGTAAGGGGGGGCTTTCTCATTGTTTAGGAAGCATGCAGGGGAAGTGCTATATTCGTGTGTTCCTGTTCTTTCGTCGGAGACAGAGAATGGGATTCCCGTCCAAAAAGTCCATCATTAGAGCCCATCATTGCAGTGATGTCTAATGGACAATTGAATTCCTACTCGTGAGACGGCTTGAGCAAGAAGAGCAACAGAGTGACGCACAGGAAAACTCGGGTCCAGGTAACTCAGCGCCCCGATAGCAATGTCGAAAGGTCTCCGTTCGCGTTTCACAGCGAACAATAAATTTCAAGTTGGTATGGCCCGCGCCCACGAAATTGCAAGGCATTCACTCAGTGTCCGCTGTTCGTAGTCTGCAAATCCCGAGTCGTAGCACGAAGCGATTGGCTTAAATCAGCTTGCAATACTGCGAGAAACACTGTCCAGAAAATGGATCAATTTCCTTTTCAGCCCGACTCGATTCGCGTATAAAACGCGGGACACAATACGGTACTTACCAAAGTCTATCGACTCTAGTATTCCTCTTGTGTCTTTACATGTCATCCTTGCGTACTCCACTGTACCAAATCTAGCAGCGTTATCCCCTCTCTCTTTTTTTATCTTGATAGGCGCCTAAGCCCAAATTCTTGTACTATTCAGCTCTTCCCCATCATTAATCAGCTGGAGATGCCGGGAGTTGACTTACTAGGATGGAGGCGTGGGGGGATGACAGTCAAGTTGCACAGTTCCGCAACCGACCTCTTGATCGAAACCTACCCAACTCTCTATGAAAAAGAGATATCAGCGAACATTATTCTCGCCCATGCGCTAGACCGCTCACAGGAAGCGGGGAAAGAGCTTCAATCTCTACGGCTTGCCGTCTGTGAGCAGGATGTTCCGAAAGTAGGTCCGCAGGGTGCACCATCAGATGACTTGTCTTCTGGCACACAGAACTTCTGGTTGACATTGTGGACAACTGTCGGCACAGAAGCAAAGGCTCTAAAGCTTCAGCTGGTGCTGTCGTGCCTGAGCTGGAGTCTCGGAGATTACCCCATATTCCTGTGGTCGTCGGATGCACCAGGAGAGACAACCGATGACAAGTTGGCCCCACGCCTCGAGCTGCTCCAGGATGCATTACAGTCCATTGTCGATCGTCGTCGAGTTTTCTCAGTGTTTGGTAGGACAGATCTAGTGACCGCCTTTAAAAGATGCTGGACATCCAACACAGGCGCCACCGACGAACCGAAGCCATTCTACACGGCGCTCATGACGTACTGCACAAGGGAAACATTCAAACCATCCCAACGCATACAGCTGGAAAGGGGAACAATCCGCAAGGCGGCGTTTACTGACATAGACGCCATAGGCGTTCTCTGTAAGGAATTTGCGGACGCATCAGTACGTTTTCGTATATTCTTTCTCAGCGCGAAGAACCAATAGAGCAATAGATATACTTTCCGCTTACGTCGGATGGAGGGAAGAAGGAAGCGCAGTGGCTCATTGAGAGGAATATCATTTGGTTATACGAGACTGCTGGGAAGGTCGTAAGCATTTGTGCTGCTTCTCGTCAATCCGACAGAGTCGCGGTGTTAACGAAGGTCTACACGACGCCTGAGTGGCGTAGAAGAGGTTTTGCGGAGGCGCTGGTCAGGGTTGTCACTGACGAGTACGTTCTCAATTTGTTTATGTAGGAGAGGCTAACTGATCACCCAGCTACTTGCGTCTAGGATGTTGAAGACAAAACAATACGCAGCACTTTATGTGGGAGTTGAAAATGCCGCTCAACACATATACGATAGGGTCGGATATGTCGGACTTTGTGGTAAGGTTAGGCCCGCTTTCGTTGAAGACGTTTTGGAAATCGGCTTTCACGGTACGGACAGGGGATTCTGGTAAAGCGAACAAGAGAGGGCGGGGCTTGTGCACCTTCAGTTAGCCATTCCATTCAAAACAAAGTCTCGAATCAATCTGGTCGATGGAGTTATTAATGAGCCCCACAACTTCCAACCTTAGAAATAAACTCACCTGGCTAATGTGTTTCCTTTCCTTCCAAATTTCTCACAAAATCACTATTCTTCCCACCCGACTTCTTTATGAGACAGATGCCATCAATCATCATTTCCTTCCCCGCAACTGCTTTCAGCATGTCCCATACAGTAAGCAAGCTCACGGAAACTGCTGTCAGAGCCTCCATTTCAACTCCGGTTTTACCATCACAGATAGCAGTTGCTTGACAAAGAACACTGTATCTTCTACTCATCTCAGTGAAATCATTAGATGGAGGATGATTTTCTGAGAGCAGTTCAACCGAGACGTGATTTAAGGGAATAGGGTGGCACAATGGGATCAAATCGGATGTCTTCTTGCTAAAGGGACGGCATTTCAATGGGCAAGGACAAAAACAAATTTGTCACTGACATACCTTCCCATGATTCCGGCCAGCTGTGCAACAGTAAGTACATCACCCTTTGCTTTCGCTTTGTCTCGACGGCGTTTCAGCTCGCAATCATCACCATCGACTCCAGAGTCTTCCTTGCAAATGAGATCATATGCTACCTTTGGGATGAAGATCCTGCCTTGTGCTGTCGCCGATCTGTGCGTAATTTCTTTCTTTGAAACATCAACCATTGCAGGTCTGCCTTTCTTATCTATATGCGTTAGATGGCCACTTTCGGGAGCAGTTGAGTAAGGAGCCACCGTGGCGCGACGACAGTTTTCAAGTGCAGAGTTTCCAGGAACAGTATAGTGACCTGTTGCTCTTGAAGTGAAAAAAAGCCGGGAATTTGAAACCGATCTTCTCCGACGAACGTGATCTAGTGGATTTAACAGACATGGGGATTATGCTACATTGATGCACAGTATACAAGATGTCTGAAAGTAGGAATACACTCAACCTCCGATTTTAATCATGGGCCGATTATGGACAACGTCTATATCCTCCATCCCAGCGTGTTTCTCTTTCTTCATACCGAGTGCAGCTCGAACAACCTGCAGATAGTTGATGGCCTTACTCATTTCAGTCCAATAATGAACACATACCTCGACCAGATTATCGTCTGCCGCGCCATTGCGCATTAGGTCCCTCAACGACACTTCACGACTATCAAACAGGCAAACCTAGCACACTGTCAGGACGTCTCTCGTCAAAATGTCAATACAGTGGCTTACCTTTATCTGACCATCAGCAGTCAGACGAAGGCGATTACAAGTGCCACAAAAGTGGTCCGACATGCTGCTGATGAATCCGAAAGAACCGCGGTAACCAGGCACTTGATACGACCGAGCGGTGTCATTCACTTCGTCCGAGAGTTTGTACACACCCGGATGAACAGCCGATATACGCTCGAGTAGGACTGAAGAGGGGACCATTTTTTGCTTGTCCCATTTATTACCTAAAACGTCGGAAGGGCATCGCGGTTAACAAACTAATCGAATTACGAAGTAGACGCCTACCATTAAAGGGCATGAACTCGATAAAACGAACAGATAATGGGTGCTTTCTAGATATCGCTAGTCGATGCGAGACATCAGGGGCGAATAGAGAACATATCTTACTGTGTAAGTTCAATAAATTTTGGAACTTCATTGTCATTCAAGCCACGAATAACAACCACATTTAGCTTGACCGAATGTAGACCAGGGGTATGCAGGGCCAGATCCAAGGACCGTAGAATGGCATCATGTCCCATTCTCCGTGTCATAAGCTCGAACTTGAAAGGATCTAAAGTATCCAGGCTAATAAATGAAGCAAGTCAGCGTTTAATGACTATTGGTGGAACAAAGGAGTAGACCTCAAGTTAAGATGAGTGAGTCCATTGTCCACGAGTGCAGGAAGTTTCCTATGCAAAGCAATGCCATTGGTAGTCATTGCTATTGACTTCAAACCGAATTGACGGAGCTCCTTCAATCGGCCTAATGTCGGTGAAAAGGGATTTAGTGCGTTCGTTTGGCTATCAGTATACTTCAGGCGTACCGACTAATTCAATTATGCCTTTCCGAACTGTGGGTTCTCCCCCAGTCAACCGGATCTTGTTCACTCCGTTCTTAACAAAGAGTGATGCTAAACGAACTACTTCATCGTCGGAGAGAATGCTTGCTGGGGGGCTAAGCTCTGTTCCCTCACTAGGCATACAATAGAAGCCTAATAGAATCGACGGTTCAACATATTGTTCAAGGTGACAACTGTGCAGTAATACCCACAACGCAAGTTACACCGTTCGGTAAGAGATATCCTTAGGTAATCGTGTCGTCGATGAAATGAGTCATGAAGTGCAGGTACCTCGGGTTTTGCAAGGTCTACTGCAGCAATCCTGTTCTTTATCGGATGGCCCAGTAAACTACGTATTTCAAATGAGCTACGTAATGCACTTACTCTTGCTCTCTCGCGGACGCCCAGAACTGTATCCAAGACAGCAGGCTGAGCTTGGCTGACGGTATGAAGAGCACGCCTCGATTGGTAGGACGGAGCAGACCAGAGTCGAACTGAGCGCATCATGGTTGGAGACAAGTTGCTAGCTATTAAATTTCATTGTGTCGAAGCTCAAGGCGGAAGGGCATCATCACACCCCGCAAAGCGGATTATTCTTCAGTTCAGCATAACTAATTCTGGACGTCGATCATGTCACGGGTCGCGTCAGCCAATCACATCTTCCCCTCTTTCCCTCACACGCCGTTGAGTTCCACAACCTAAACCTCTGAAGCCTGCAATTGCACTTCTCCACGTCACGACAGAATGTTCAGTAACTGGTTTTCTGAGAGAAATGCTGTACTAGATGGCAAGAATGATGAAGCTGAAGCCAATGCTAGACTAGGGTCAGCCAATGCATCGGTTGGTCCGTACATTTCGGACTCTTCTGCCCAACGAAAAGCCGCCGTGTCCATGGAATCACCACATGATGCTGTCATTGACAAGATTGAAAATGAGTTGCGGGAATTGCACGCTGCAGGGGACCCACATGTCGACTCCAGTGGTAATCCTGATAGCACGAGCCAGCCAGGCGAACTATCGCAAGCAAGAACGAGAACCAGAGCACTCCCCGAAAATATATACGATCCATTTGACGGACAGAGCATTGGACTCCTAATTCATGGCGAGTTCGAGGAAAAGGAAGATGACCTCTGGACCCACCTTGCTCAAATTCGCCTTCTGCAGAGCGATATTGCCAGAATGCATGCGCAAATGGAAAGGTTAGGGGAGAATGAGCGATTTAACAATGCGGGGCAAGCAACGGAAGACGAGGCAACAAACGTAGAGGAAGAGGCGAAGGCGGCAAAGGCTGCTGAATTTACTAAACTGTCTAACCGATTCAATGTAAGAAAGGAAGCTATTGAGGCAGTCATGCAAAAGGTAGACCATTACTCTTGAATTCTTTGGGGATTTAACTGATGAACGTATAATTCAGCTAGAAACATTGTCCCATTCAGTTAACGACTTTCACTCCTCACGAGCACCCATATTTCGGCCGTTGGCTTCTCAGAATACAGCTGAATACAAGAAGAACCTAGGAAATCCAGCCACAGCCTCCAGTCAGGTGACCGAAAGTGCTCGATTCACAGAACTGAATAACAAAATCCTCTCTGCGTCTGAAGAGAATGTGTTGAAGGACAGCCCCGAGTCATTTAGCCACGATTTACTAGAGCATGCAGACACATAATTTTAGTTTCGAGACGAGACATAGTTAGTTGTAACGATAAGATAATAAATTAACTGTTGTCTTTTATATCAGTGATCGGAAGTAAAAATAAAGTATGACTAATGCGTGGACATTAGCGGCAGAAATGCAGCACTCGAATTTCTGTGCCGCATCCCATCTTGATCCCCAAAGTCCACTCATCAATTATGAACCATCATGTCCGGTCGCAGACACAGACCAAAGCAAGTAGATGTATCTTTTGAGCAAGTCAATTCACTAACCATTCTACCAGTTCTTCAACGAGGATATTGTCCAGCGTGTCGATGACTCGTCCAATAGCTCAAGTTATGGTGTCGTAATGGTGCGCTCCTTTAATTCCCATGCCTCAACCAAGCTAATTTTCTCTGCTGCTTTACATCGTAGCGCTGCTGGCATGACAGTGACGACATACAATTTCAAGGACCTCCTATCGACCCACTACTTCGCCCTCTCAACCGTGGTGAAGTCGGTGTCTCCTTCTACCCCAATAATACGCGCGAGATCCTCCCCGAATCTTGTTTCAAGCTTATAGACCGACCCATGCAGGTACGTTTTTAAGCAATTGAAGGACCAGCTCAGTGAAATTTCTGCCCTCATTAGGCAGGAGATGTATGCAAACGAAGATACGAAGATGTACAATCCGCCGTCGTTACCAGAGCCGAAGTCAAATTCAAGGTACGTAAGTGTGCTGCTGTGCTGACATACGGAAGGACCTAATAAGAGCATCAGCTTTCACATGCCATCAGCGGTGCAAAAGTACGAGCAACGTTATTTTGCATATATTCTGGATCCATTCTCATACGTTTTGTAGCTGGAGGACTGGAAAACCGTGGATGATGTTAAGGATTTTGATGACATAGCAGTCGGCGACTTCGTGGTGTATGATGATTGGATAGGTCAAATCCAAGAGGTGCCGTGCCTGAATTTGATGCCATGCCACTAGTAACATTGAGTCCGTCTCCAGTTTTTCGATGAATCGATAATCCAGACGTCCGACGGTTCTTTGGTACGTCTTCCGGAAATCAGTGCACGCCTCGTCGTTGGAGAACGAGGTTCTGTACGTGCTTCTTTGTAGTCTATGTAAGGGTTGGCACCGATTTTTTGGTAACAGGATATACTACCGAATCCTCCCGCAGAAGGTATTCAGACATTACTGTCCTACTTCATGGGTGACTTTCGACCATCTTCAAACGATCTTGTAGTCTCCGTCAAGCATTCCGTATACGTGGTAGCTTGGATGGCCATAAATCAAATGGTATCTACTGTCGCTTTGTTTACCTATGTGTGTTTCTGATGGAACAAGTACAGCTCAGTCCAGAGGAAGCGTCGAAACGCAAGCGACCTCAGAAGTTCTGGTCTGGTACTGAGATTTCAGAATTGACGTTACTTCGTGGGATAAATGATCAGTTACCACGAGTTGGAGACCGCATCACGTTGAAATCAGTACTGGACAGCATGGTTACAACACATGGTCAAGCGGGTCAAAAGGCAGGAGTGGTGCACGTTGACACTTTTGTCGTATCCGAAACGCAGACCATGGTAGATTTACTATGGCAAGACGGCCGGACAGAAACGGTTCGATCGACCGAACTTGTTCCGTACTTGAATCCTGATGAGTATGATTGCTGGTAAGTGTTCAGTGTTTCCCCGACGATTAAGTCACGAAGCAGAACCTTTTAGGCCCGGAGACCATGTCGTCTGGAAGACCGAGGATGAGCGACAAGGCGCGGTTGTTCAGTCGGTCAATGCGACGGAGCGGACTGCCGAAATAGTCCTGTACAATTGGCGACGAGAACGTGTTTCAGTGTTGGAACTTGATCCACATGGGACTGATGCCAGCCTCGGTAATCCACAAGAAGGTTTCGGCGTCCGCAGAGGTGATTTGGTCTTCATTCATGGAGAAGGAGCGACGAATGGATGCTCAAAGCCCACTGTTCCTAGGTGCGTTTCTCCCATGCAAAGTAAATACTAAGAGTAAGTGTCTCACTATAATTCAGCATCGGCGAGCTAGAGGCATGGGTACACGAACTACCATTCACAGGTGATGGTCACGGTGAGCTCTCCGGCTGGAGGTCAGAGTTGGACAAGATTGGGCGGGAAATCGCTCAGCAAACCGAATCTACCAACGGAAAAATTCGAAGACCTACTCCGGGAGATGGTACTATAAACTGGCTTGGTGAAGTCACAAACGTAAGTTTACCCGATGGTTACTTGGGAACGTACTCATGTCAGCATAAATATAGCTTCATCTAAACGGGTTGATTGAGGTCACGCTTCCCGACCTTACTAAAATGGACGTTCCATTAGAACGACTCACGAGGTTGAATGACGGTCTTGAGCAGCTCGAGGACCTTTGGGGAGAATTGTCGGAGGGTCACAGTGATTATGAAGACGACCATGAAGATGGGAGAATATACGAAATACAGACGGAAGATGGACGTTGGCAGCAATACGAAGGCGAGCCGGAAGATGAATGGATCGATGAGGACGAAGACGACGCCATGAGCGGAATTGAAGATGAAGAATCTATCGAGGTCGAAGAGGGTGTCGATTCTAATGGGGTTGTATCGAATGGAATAGTTCCGGGTGCATGGCCCTCCGCAGATAAGGAGACTAGAGATGTCAAATCGCAAGGATCCTCAGCACCCAGACCAGAATTACCTTCGGAGCCTCCCGAATCAGCCGAAGTTGTAATGGAACTTGATCAAGGAAGCTCATCCTCCATCTCCCTAGCACCTTCATGGAAACGATTCGATATCCTTCCGTCTGCTCCTCCAGATCATGCATTCCTTAGTATCTCTGCAGGTCAGCCTTCAAGGCAGTTTATGGCGCGACTGTCAAAGGAATATCGAGCGCTTTCGTCTAGTCTACCGGGTAAGTATTCGATATCTGTATTCCCGCAAAGTTTCTCACAGGTTTATCAGAATCGATCATTGTACGCACGTACGAGGATCGCACGGATCTGCTAAGGAGCATGATAATTGGACCGGAAAACACACCATATGAAGACGCGCCGTTTGTGATCGATTGGAGACTTGATGCAAACTTCCCTCAAAGTCCACCTATTGCCCATTTCCACAGTTGGACGAATGGTAAGCTTATTTATAAGTTTCATTCCTGGATCATATTCTGAATGTCGATAGGGAACGGTCGCGTCAACCCAAATCTCTACGAGGAAGGGAAAGTGTGCCTCTCGATTCTGGGAACTTGGGCGGGTGAACGTAGCGAATCATGGAGTCCAGCGCGTTCCTCCCTTCTTCAAGCCTTCGTTTCAATCCAGGGTCTTGTGCTTGTGAAGGAACCGTAAGGGTTTCGAATCGTACCTTAGCTGCGTTTGACAATGACTGACGTCTATTAATGTTAGATGGTTCTGCGAGCCTGCCTTCGAGAAGTTACGAGGCACGGACGAAGGGAAGGTAAACAGCAGGTTGTACAACGAGAAAGCCTACGTACTCTCTCGTGGATTCGTACGCCGGGCGCTCGAAATTCCCGTAGGAAGCTTAGAAGACGTCGTTCGAGACATCTATATCACACGTGGCAAGCTCGCGAAAGTCGTCAAGAGTTCGCGCAACCTCATCGAAAAGAGCAGAACGACAAAGGAGTCGGATGACGATACCAGCGACTTTGCCGTGCCTCGACTGACTGAAGGAGGAATAATTCCACTCACTAAAACACTTGACAAGTTAGAGACCATACTCGCCTCAACTACTAGTAATACTTCAGCATAGAGATGACCTCTTTTCACTATCTTCCCAGTTCTTCTGAAATTTCGTGGATGTCCGTCATAGCAATGTAGAAAAACCAGCGCAATGAGTTATTATCCTCCAACTTATATATGTATTTTACGAATAGACATTGTACATAAAAAATGGCAGGAATAGGGCTAATAAATGAATGTCGCGAAACAAAATGAACGGAAGTGACTCCTCAATAAGTCAAAACAATGCTCTGTATGCAAATAGGTAGACATGTTAAAAATGGCAACAACTACGACTTAGTGTACCTATAAGCGAGTGTGTACGAGGAGGTCGCGAGAGTTCGTCTCGTAAACACTCTTCAAGGAAGGGTATAAGTACGAAAATAACCAAAGTACCATGAATATGTGGCCCAAGGTAAGAGTTCAAAAGAGACATATGTGTGTAACAATGATGTAAAAGAGAAGCATACCAAAGCAAGTGGTGGTCTGTATATCATCTGCTACATCCGTAGGGAGGAATGCAGCCCAAATGCGTTTAGCATTCGCCCATGAAACTGTTCTTGGGCCATGACTGCTTGAAGTCATCCACCCATGTTGTAAAGTTCGGGTTGGTATAAGCCTCAATATACCTTGATCGAGACGTTGTTAGACAGTGTCAATCATTCAACAATAACCTGAACTTACTGATCGATGTAGGCGGCAGTCGGGAAGTCGGGAGGATCACAACCAATGTTCTTTGAATCTGGGCGCTGGTAGACGCGTATATAATCTATTCGCATTGCCGTTGGGAACCTTAAATGGTCGAAGTCGACTTCACCAAAGTTCTTCGACATGCCCAAGTTGACCAGGATGTACTATTGTTCGACGGATGATTATTACTTTTATCGAGAGGAATGCAGTGCTTGAACGTACCATAGGTTCCTGGGGAATTGGGCGAGCAGAAATTTCTACACCAGTGTCCGCTGCCATTCCTTCAGAGTTAAGCTGCCAGGCGAGCTGGTTGTCTGATATCCAGCCAACGTATCTGTGAAACATTGGTTTAGGTCAAGTATACTTCTTTGCAATTGCAGCACTTACGCATTATCGAATCCGGGCTTGTACTCAAAGCCATATATACTGAAGCAACCTGTGTCAAACTCATAACAGTTCTGGTCTGTTACGGTAACACCAGATGTCGCTTGCTGATAAACACCACCAATGTATGAGTTAAGAGTTGTCTTCGCTGGGTCCGTAATCTTCATATTGGCAGAAGTGTTGAACCAGATATATCCCTCGTTGAAAGGCGCCCATTGGCTGGATTGAGAGACTTCTCCAATCCCATTACCGACTTGCGCTTCGAAAACATCAATCTCAGGAGCAGCACGACCAACGAATGTACCATCAGAATGCATTGGACCGGGATGTGATTCGCCTTGACACGTGCATCGGGACAGGCGCTGACCCGGAAGGAACGACAAGGCACCACCCTGGCCTTTGTCGCCGTTTTGAGTAGCACTACACAGCGGGTCAGGATAATGTCAAATGTTACAGTCAGGTTACACACGCTATAGGTAAACCATTTCGAGTTTGGTTCGGTGCCGTACCTACGTCGCAGGCATCATATGTGTAGGGCCACATTCCATCAAGAGTAGCGCCATAACCAGCACGGCCGAGGTTACCCATTGACCACCTAAGAGAATCTAGTTATTAAAACATATCACAAAGCACCGAACACATGATCCTACACTGCAGGCCACAGTCCGCTGTTCGATCAACCACGCACGTCAGCTTTGATGTAACATGGAATGGACAAGTTAATGACGTACACAACATTGCTTGCCCCGGGTAGAGAAACATTTGCTTCAAGTAAACCACCAGTAAAGCAGAACTTGTTCCATGTGCTCATCATGCCTCCCTGATAATGCAGGTCATGGTTCTCTTTTTCGCGCAACGTTATCACTAGTGCACCATCCTTCGTCGTGATCGCTTCAGGATCGTACCTGATCTCACATTTTTAGCCAGTAAGCACCAGATTTGCGCTGAAAATGAGACCAACCACTCTAAATTGTTTGTTCCCCAGTAATGAAGGTCGACTGCCTCCCAATACGGATCGTCTCCGGGGTAAAATGAACGACCATCGGTGTTGAACTCGTCCGAGAATACCAACTCCAAATTTGACCCATCGATATAAGATGGCTTGGTGTATACGTCCTTGGGCGTGTCCTTGTCAATCAGAGCCCAGTTGCCTACGTCTGCTATCTGGCCGGTCGCATTGATGCCGCCGATGTTGAAACCACCGAGAGTAGATAGCTTGTGACTTGTGAAGTGAGAAATCAATGGATAACCAGCACTACACGAGAACACCGATTAGCACAAATGGGTCGCCGGTTTGTGAGATTACCATCAGGTAAACATACAAAAGAGTGACCAATCCAGTAGTAAGAACAATCTACCGATTTGGTCAGTTCACGCTAAATCCGTTTGCACTGCGTGATCGAATTTAACCCACCAGACAACCCAAATTTGTCAAACCTCGACCGGTGAATACACTTCCGCCCTTGTCGATGTTTCTGTCTCTTCGAGGATCGGGATTATGCAGGTAGTCGTCAGGTTCAACGTAGCTCGGTTCTATCTCAGCACCCCATGAAGAAGGGTCTGGGGACAACGAGAACTAGAGATGAGAGTTACATGCGTGAGTAAGCGATACGACGCGAGGTGGGGCGGGGTTATAGGCCGTTTGCAATCACACCAACCTTGTCTGAAATAGAGGGGGCAATAGACGCCTTCGACGCATTGGCGGCCGCATATGGTGTCTCCTTCTACAGCAATCCGGTTCAAAAGTGTAAGTTGATAAAAGCAGGAGAGAAGCAAGAACAAATACGGACGAGAGCAGTATTGGACACTCGGGTGCGAGGGGTTGGAGGACCTTGAGCGAACGCGGCCTGCACGGACGCCGGGCCCCTTGGGGATTGGTAGAGAAGATTGGTAGTAGATACAGGGGTGGCCGGGTTGGCGCTGTCGTAGATACGTCGTCCAGAGGACATGGATGGCGGACAGGAAGGAGAGGAAGCAAGGAGCGGGAGAGGCAAGAGACTTAAAGAGTGTGGAGAGGATAAGAGGGGCAACAAGGCAGGGACGAAAACAATAAATATCTTCTAGTTAATTGCCGTATAAGGGTATAGCAATCAATTTTCACGTTGCTCAAACTTCCCGAATTTCGTTATCGTCGGGTTCCCGATCGCCGCCAAGCCTTCATTGGCCTGTCGGTTGCTAACCCCAGCTCCCGAAAAATATATCCCTCATATTCAAACATGGTCAAACAAATGCTGTTGCGTCATGGCCAGAGAGCAAGAAATATTTCTTTGTTCTGCTCCTGCTACACACCCTCAGCTTGTCTATTCTCTTATATCATCTTCCTTTTGATCTGTTCATGCAATCAAGACACTGCGATCATCATCGTCATTCTCATTCGGGGCAAAGATCTACAAGTACTCGTGGCTGTTCTGTCGCGAACAAACAATCAACGATCAACCAGACATGTCACAGTGAGGAGTCCTCCTTTCCTTCTCATTATGGTGTACTCGGCCATTCAAAGGACAACGTACAATGAAGAGTGAGGGGAGACAATGGTGGACTCCGCTTTGATGGCTGTGGAAAGGAAGGAAAGAATGGGAAGCGAGCGGAGTTTGAATGCTAATTCGACGGAAGAAAACCAACCGATCGACGCATTCAGCACTCCCGGCTCTGCTGCCTCCTTTCCACCTCCAATACCCTCTACATTCCCCTCTCTACGCGTCTTTTTGCCATCCAAGGCAGCATCCACATCAATTGCGACAAAAACTATAAAAATTAGCCAACTACTAACTCTCACTTCGACACTATTCGCCATCGTTCGCGAATAACCTCCATATCTTCTCCGCGACACCAACTACGTGCTGCCAGCATGCCCAAAGGCTTGGTTCCAAAACCATCTGCAACGCCTGCGAACAGGTCTATTTCAGCGTCAGAGTAAGCACCGAAGCTTTGTGTTCATGCCGAATCTTACAATTTCGTTTTAGAATTGCTCGAAATGTCAAGACATTCGAGACGTGGTCTTCCTATAATGGTTGCGAACAGGTCGCGTTCTCCGACCTACCCGAGTCAATTAAAGCAGATGTCTTTTCTGTTTTCGATGTGAAAGGGAAACTTCCTGCAAGTCTAGTGACCAAGGTATGGCCGATCTCCAGTGTGGCTTGCCTTGCTTCCTCACCCCGTCTCAGACGTCCAGCGTGTATAAACGCGTTGAAAAGCTTGCGCCGGAGTTGCACAGGTTTCTGCTTAAGGCTAAGGACAGGATGCCGAGCCTCTTTTCCGACAAGAACAAAAAGGTAGATGAATGGCTCTTAGAACTTGGGACTGTCTATCTTGCTTGGAGCCATCTCAACCGTATGAAGGAGACAAAGGAACGCTGGTCCGAATCTGACTTTGCTGCCAACGTATACAGTCTTCTGCGCAGCCCAGCTATGCGAGAGTGCTCATTTCGGTATGTCCTAGAGCTAGAGACCACAATGGCTGATCTTGCTGATCGCTGTTATTGCACATAGGACACAGTGTTCCATCCAGTTACCACAGCATCTTCCGACGAAACAACCAATTCCTCCTGCCTCGCGTCGAATCATCAGCACAAAAATAATTGTCCCAGACGGTTCGATGTTCATTCGCTCCGCTACTTTGCAGAAACTCTCGCGGACGAGAGGCTCAGCATACAAGCGGATTAATGAGCACCCGTCAACTAAGCGAACCTGCGGACAAGATGGTGAAGGAACATTCCGTTACCAGGCAACGCCCGCTCTACGGCCACAGGCTACTCCAATGTTTGAGTTTGTTGGTGCCTTCATTGAAGACAAGAAGCCCAGCTGCGATTCTCTTGAGCATGCGTTCCGGCAAAATAGGATGGCCTGCGCTGGTGCGCAACGACAACTCCAGTCATTCCGCATTGAATCACCTGTATTTGGACTCATATGGGCTGATGAGAAGGTGAAGGGACATGTGGACTGGAGCCTTCAGGAAGGCGAGCATCCTGTAAGATAAATGCAAAATTGTCCATGAACAATCCTGACTCATCTGTGGCCTCGACAGAAAATCTACTCTGCTACATTTCCAGGGCCTTCGGTCATTGAGGAAGCTGAATCGTCACTGTCAGCAGCTTCGCGGTCAACTGCGAACACCCAGCCTTCAGTTGACGCGTCTGACTTCTTCGAATGGGACCTGTTCAAGCCTGCGGACATGCTCTGCGTCTTTATCGTCTTGCGGAATCTCGACAGATGGATCGCGCATGGATTTCGTGATAGAGTTTTGCGCGGAGTCAATGAGTGTGCAAAAGCGGTTGTCCAGGAAGACAAGCCGTACATGCCCTGGCGACGAGAAGAAAACGCGTTGAAACCGAAGATTCTCCGGACGAGTTCGATTACGAACACAGAGAATACAGTTACTCCGCGAAGTAGCAATGCTTCATCCCTTCCTGGCCTTCCTCTATCCTCCAAGCCTGTGCAAGCACCGGCTCCTCCGCGCAAGTCAACTCGGAGCAAGACTAAGTCACAGAACATTCGTTAATCGGATCTTCCAATTCATCTGGCAGCATATATCTCATTTTACCCGCATTTACTCACTTGCATTGCATCACATTGGACTGATGTCAATTTCCCTCACTCACTCACATACCGTGCGATACCTCCCTCCCTCATACCACTCTGCATTGAGCATGTAACGATTTGAATGATTTACAGCAATTATGTTTCCATGGTGCTCTGACATATGCTTTGATATTGCTTTCAAACCTACATGCTTATTGATAGAAGTACAATGGATTTGTTTTCACATTCCGTCGACGTCTGAAAACCGTTCGGAAAATAAACAATAGGGTAGGATGAAAGCAAGGGGAGTAAAGGAAGAGTGAATACAATGACACGATCTATAACATGCTTTTTTTGATTAAGCGGACCAAGCAGATGGAATATCCCCAATAGACTTGGCCCATATGGAGAGCCTACCCTGCTCCCATTCTTCCACCTTGCTGAGTCCCATGTAACCACGACGGCCCTCCTCAATCTGGAGGCGTTTTTCGGCATCACACCAGAACATGACCCATTTGCCGATACGTAAGTGACCTGTGCTGCGCTCAAAGTACCACTTGTTTACGGGGTTGTCTGCGCGAGAACGCCAGACGAGGTCACGACCTTCGCCGCGTCCCTCTTTCCCTCCGTTCGGATTGGCAGCGTACGAGAGTCCAAGTCCGTATGACTCGTCGTGCAGCGCGACCCATAAGAAGTCGACGGTGCCGTCTCCCTGGTTCTCTGGACGGACGGCAAACTTGTCGAGGTACGTGATGGGTTCGGCGTCCGGTCCTGCGTCTCCGATTGGTAACTCGTTCGTGACGATCGCAGCACCTGCGTAGTCTCCCGCAATGATTGCGAAGTCGAGGTGCTTCTCGAGTCGACGGAAATACGCATCCTGGTCAAGAGTACGTCGGAACGAGCTTTCAAGAAGCGATGTGAGCTTTTCACGATCTAGTTCGGCTACACTGTTGACGACGCGGATGGGCATTCCTTTACGCAGGATGGTCGGAGTATGCGCAGTGAGCTTGCCATTGCCCTGCAGTAAGGCGTGTGGAAGACTCGAACTAAGCTCCGGCTTGTTCGTGATCAAGTTACCAATAAGTGATTTGGGAGATCGGTGAGAAACCATAATCGCTGAAGAGGACGGCGGCATGTAAGACAAACAGGTACGCGCCAAGGCAAGGTTCTGGAGTGCGGTAGGATGCGATGAGTACCATGACGAATGGAAGGTATCCCTGACGTGTCTGTATTCTCCAGTGAGATTGACAAGGAGATGAGGCAAACCGTTACGCGCGTAGGACGGCACACCGCCTTCCTTGTTTATGACCATGAGGCGGAGCGGCGCTAGGTCCACTTCATTGAAGGTATCGCTAGAGGTAGATGGCGACGAGCTCGATGCACTGAAGATCGGTGACTCCGCTGCCTTGGTCATGCCTTTCGCGAGAGCACCTAACACATCGTTTGAATGTATGCGCACTGAACGACAGAACGAATCGAGTGCTAGGGGTGGAAGAACAGGGATTTCACCAGCGCGTAGCGCTGACCGGATGGCAAAGAGATCATGTGGCAATGTATGGGCTTCTGGGATAGGACCATCACTTGGACTGTGCTCGCTGGAATCGCTTTCGTCCGGTCCTAACCTAACGACGCTCTGCAGGACAGGGCGGGCACGAGCGCCTTGGCCTTCGAGCGCGGAGACCACACGCATTACTTCGTCAATGACTTGAGACTTCTCATCTGGCTCGCCTCGTACCCAGTTGTCGAGCTCAATGACGATGACGCTTGTAAGACCGAGCTTCTCTAGGTAGACCAAGCCCGTCGCGATGCTCTCGAGCTGACGATCAGTAAACGGGCCTTGGAGTTTGACCAATGCGGTACGCCTGTAAACAGGTTCTAAGATGGACGCTGCCACGGTGTTGTTAACAGCCTGTTCCCGTACAGTTTTGGTTGAGTCCGTTGATAACGGCGGGATGGAAAGCGATGCCTCCGGAGAAGGGATAGGTATTCGTGGTGCCGGACGAGCACGAGGGCCGAAGAACTGCAGATATGATTTTGTATCCCTCAAAGAAGGGTTTGCGCGCAGAATGGAGAGAATGAAGTCCTAGAAATATGACTCGTCAGTATGGACAACGGGCATGCAATCAGGCATACTCACATTTTGAGATTGAGATATGTTGGGTTCGTCGGCTTCTGGTGTGTCTGGTATCCTTGCATGTCGAATAGTCTGGTACCAAGACTGAATGAGATGGCCGCAGCACGTTAGTAAACACAGTGACTAACCGCAAACGACGATGCAAGGACGTTTGGGAGACGCTGTCGAGCAGCACCAGAGGCTGCGGTGACAGACAGACGCGAGCAGAGCAAACAGGACATCAAGACGAAGGGGCTGGGGGGGAGGTGATTTAGGTGCTCACTGAGAGGGCGAGGTTGTTTATGTACTTGTGAGTCATGAGGCAGGGTATGAGGGCTAGGACGAGAGGCGATGGGAAGACGAGGCAGGTGAGTCGACCGAAGAAAGCAAGACGGAAAATTTGGTTGCGTAAATCCGTGACATAATAGCCTTGGATCAGATTATCTTATCTATCCCAATTTGGCAATATCCTTTAGCAAATCGACCGCAATACGCAATCGTTGAATCATTGAATCATGTTCTGCGTCCCCCTTCATGTGTGTTCAATATTGAGACTCGGGGCCCAAACGAGGCAAGAATAAACTGCAATTCGTATATCTGGAACTTGCATGCCAATCTGTACTGCCTCGAGAACCAGAGGCCTTTACGCCCTTGTTAATTCACCCTACGAATCTTCCAGAGTTCCCACCTCGTCTGCCGTGTTGTATATGCTCCAGCTGGTATAATACTGTGCTCATGCCTATACCCAAATATGCTTACGCACTTTTGCACGGCCTTTCCTCGATCCGATGACCTCGCTGGCACAAGTGGCGACGAATGCGACTGGCGCTCAATGAGCGCTTCGAAAGATGAAGTTCAGTCTGCGCAGCACTTATGCTATTCCCTGCGTCTTTCCATTATCGGACGTCTTCCTGTCTTTGTGTAAGTACTTCAGATCAATCTAGGTCCCCTTGACTCGCACTATTCGTGCCGTCATTAGGTTTCACCACAGCCATCACTCTGCGTGAGTCTCGGAGAAACCTTTTTCGGCACGATGAGCGTCTAAATCCAACCAGGCGACTTCTAATCCTGCTGGCAGCTCTAATAAAGACGCTTCTCTTGTTACAGGACCCTTGCACCGTCGATGTCCGAGTAACGAGGAGTCCGCGTCGCCAAATATTGATCTCCGTGAATGTCTTGACGCCCAAATGTCAATAGACTCTCTTATTCTAACCACCGACCGGGTTTAACGGTCATAGACTTCCATGTGGGAGGAACTGAGCGCGATCGATGAAGTTTGTGAACACTAGTTTGAGTGGCAAAAATATCCCTTTCCGGCTGGCTCAGCCGTTCTCATGGAAGATTGATCATTCTCCGATATATCACATAACACGTACATAGAAACAATTGAAGTATGTGTTAAATTGATGGGAATCTAGACACAGACTCCCAGACTCGAACAAATGTTGAAACAGAGAAACTGAATAAAGTAGCCATTGTACATACAGTCAAAATTGTCTTATTGCATATCATCACAATGCATATATTGCATAATGCATAGCTTCTACAGTTGAAAATACCTTATTGCATCACATTATAATGCATAAATTGAATATTGCATAGCTTTCTGCCTAATCCCAGCTCGGGATAAGGGAATTATGCACAAAAATAGTCTATTGCATATTGCATCAAGATTTGTGAGAAAATTATGCAAAATTCTGAGCATTTTGGGAAGTTAGACTGCTTACTGTTGTGATTTTTGTACCCAGAAGCCTCACATATTGTTCTCTGACATACTTCAATACAAAAAGAATGTTTCTGATTGACATTTCATTGCTTACAATGTCTTTGATGCTGCCACAAGACCAAGATAGGGCAGCAAAGATCTCTTCATGATATGTGGGGGAAAGTTATTTGCATTGACTAGCTTTTTCTATCTTTTTGTTTCTACAGATTCTGACTGTATTTCCTTGTATTACAAACCATTTCTTGAGTTTTACAGTGATATACACATTTACTGTACTTGTCATTGTCTTGGTTGTCTTTCTTGATGCTCTGAATATGTGCTTATTTTCTTGTCATAGTGTATATGTCTTCAAATAAATTGAAAAGTAATATCGAATTTTGGGTTCCTAATTAAGTAATATTTTCGCACGGTTACCATAATGCATATTGCTCATATTGCATAGGTCTGAGGCCTCTCCCGACGTTATGCAATAAGATATTTTCAACTGTAGTCAGAACAAAAGTCAAGTTCTCAGCCAAAATGTATTGTCATGATGCATAATTTGTATAATGCATTGGGTTTTACTCTCTCCCAACATTATGCAATAAGACAATTTCGACTGTATATGGTGACATCAGAGCTTGGTTTTGCCTCCGACTCGTGAGGCTTGTGATTGGCCTATTATCATGAGAGGTATCGGAACGTCTTCCCCACATGATCTCAGTGCTTCCCCGCATTCACCCGGCACCAAAAGCCAAGAAGCATGGTTAGCAATCGTAAAACTAACATAATCTTCTTTTCTGGACGATAATATCATGGGGAAATATTTGATTTTTTTTTCCTATTACGAAAGGTCTGTTCGTGAATGCGATAGTTTTGTGTGTGCGAAATGCTTTGCAAGGCCCTAGAATGAAGTTCAAGATGGAGTCGGGAATAAATTGAATTCACGTGCTAGTCCGCTCCGTCAATGAAGCGCATCCACCCGTCGGTCGAGCTTGGCTGCTGAAGCCCGAGCAAATAAATTGAGGCGCGGTTAGACATTCTTCTGACCATCTGTCGCCGAGCCCTCAGAGGAAGACAGCATGGTGAGCTAAACTCCGATTTAAACCTCTGCGGTCTTGTCTGTGACTAACTCCGCCATGCACACAAAATCACAGAGCTCTTCTGATGCAGTAGAGGACGTCGTCCAAGGCCAGAAAGCTGCCGCCTCTTCAACAGCTACCTCGATCAAGGCTGTACGTCGTTTTATTTTCTCGTGTTGCTTACAAGTAGTCATTAATTCGGCATTCAGTTTATTTCTGGCGGTTTTGGTGGCGCGTGCGCAGTGCTCTCCGGACATCCTTTCGATCTTATCAAGACTCGATTACAGACAGCTCAGCCCGGCGCGTATACGGGTGCAGTGGATGCAGTGAAAAAGACATTGCTGAGAGATGGTGTCACTGGGTGAATCCTATCCCACGAACAACGCATTGACGACACGCTAATAATCGTTAAATGAAGCTTCTATCGTGGCATCGTTCCTCCGTTATTAGGCGTGACACCGATTTTCGCTGTTTCGTTCTGGGTAAGCCCATTTCATTGTATGACGATGTATCTTCTCCTGATTTGAGTGTGCATGAGCCAGGGGTACGACCTTGGCCAAAAATGCGTGCTTGCCTTCACGCCGAACAGATCGAGTCCTAGTTTTAGTACGACTGAATACGCCATCGCAGGATTCATCTCTGCCATTCCGCAAACCTTCGTCGCAGCTCCCGTCGAACGCGCCAAGGTTCTCCTACAGATCCAGGGTCAGGGAACTGGCGAGGCCAAATACAAGGGCGTCCTTGACGTCGTGCGAGGGCTTTACAAGGAGGGAGGTATTCGAAGCATATTTCGTGGCACGGGTGCAACACTTGCGCGTGACGGGCCAGGAAGTGCTGCGTGAGTCCATGCATGGTCTTCTTTGATAAAATGAAGCTTCCTAACGGAAACAAAGCTATTTCGCCGGATATGAGGTGACGAAAAGGGCAGTGACGCCAGCTGGTTCGTCACCTTCTGACTTGAACCTCGGCGCAGTGATATTCGCAGGCGGGATGGCCGGCGTTTGCATGTGGAGTATTGCTATTCCACCAGATGTATGTTCAATTATCTTGTCTTCATATTGCTTACTGATTTGGATGGATGGAAATGAATAGGTCTTGAAATCTCGAATTCAGACAGCACCTACGGGCACCTACTCTGGTATTTTGGATTGTGCAAGAAAAACTATAGCTGCGGATGGCGTGACTGCATTATGGAAGGGCTTGGGACCCGCCATGGCAAGGGTGTGTTTCTTTGTTTCTTAATGTGATTTGAGACAAACCTAAGTAATGGGATGACGTGTAGGCGTTTCCGGCAAATGCAGCGGCCTTTGTAAGTAATAGTGCTCTTTGTGCGAGTTTGCATATTCTAACGCCATTCTAGCTAGGAGTTGAGGCTTCAAGGAAAGCACTGGACAAAATTCTCTAGACGACCACTTTCATATCCGAGAATACACGCTTTCGGTTCAACCCGTCCATAGATGCGGTTATGATTATTCATACCAAGTCTCTGTAGCATAACGTCGCACATAATACAAGAGTGTAAAATCGTCAATATACATTGGTTTCAATCAAGGCAATATACAACAATGTGGAATTAGTCAAATAGCGAGAAAAAATCATTAATCAAGTTGCCGTGAACAGTATTAATCACCAAGAAAGAACGACCGTCGTGGTATCGTCCAAGTGCTGGTAGTCCAAGTCGACGGTAAGGTTCCTGCACTGCTGCTCAAGGTCATCGCCTATTGCGTCCTTTGACAAATGGAGCGCAAGGTTTCCTTTAAGACCCGGCCATTCTTCACCATTCGATTTGACGCAGATTCGTGCAATTTGCCTCGCAGCGCCTTCCATTGTCCAATCACGCGAGTAATAAAGGTCGGTTAGTCCGTCAGAGCAGAGTACAAGTGAGTATTTTATTTCCTCGCCAGTGTCCGTTACGTTCTTCAATGTACGATGTACGACCTCTGGTGTTGCAGAGACATATGGAGGTGTCAGACTACGCGGTAAGAAATCATGTACCTTGGAGCTCATTCGGTAACCAGGATTAGCATGTAGGAATAACTTGGTCGAGTAAACAGGTGGGAGCTTGAAAGTAAAGTCACTCAAAGCTACGACAAAGGAAACGGGCTTGAATCAGTATGATGTTCATGAGTAAATCACGTTCGACACCTACCCCGAGTAACTGCCAAGGCTCCAAGTACACGTCCGTTGAGTATTGCCCCTTCCTCTCCAGGGTGTTCTGATTGGACCCGTTTAACTTCCTTGTCAACACGTGCATTGTGAGGAGAAGACAACGACGTCGCTTTGAAGTCATCAGGTCTTCCGATCGGATACTCTGCAAGGGCTGGAAGAAGTTTAATAAGATAATAAAGAAATTATGGGCTATCATATAGATAACTCACTGGCTTGGCAGTCCCCAAGGTTCGCGACCCATAAGTTCTGCCTTGAGCGATCGATCAATGCTATAATGACGGTGCTTCCACGCATACATCGAATACACGCGTCATACACCTTGCTGCCAGCGTCTTGGTCGTTGACGAGCTTCTTCAGGGAATCATCGTCAAGCTTCTCAAAGTCTCTTGGCAGAAGTGCTTTAAGGTCGTCCGCAATCGATTTGTCGAAGTCTTCGATGGTCTTTGTAAGGGTATCAGAAATTAATTGAGGTTCGGCATTGGTGATATCGAGAGGCTGTAGAGCGCGTCGAACACGGGCTGGTAGCTCAAGATGAGCATATTCAGCAATCTCCTTCCCAGCATGACCTGTGTATACATATATGAGTGCCAGTGTCGAAACAAATAAAGAACGAAAGTTATTACCGTCGAAAACAGCGGCAAAGTGCCAGCTCCCGGACGGCAGATCCCAAATCTGGAATACAAGCCGGTCTTCGCTCGGCTTGGCACCGAGTTTGGGCTCCTGAAACGGCTGGAATGTTGCCGTGTGTGCAACAAGTTTCCCATCTGGTGACTTCAACTCGGCGAAGTCGGCAATCCTAGCCAGCTCCATTTCGTTAAACGCTGTATGACTCCGGTACGAACGATAAGGCCGGGGCCATTTCATAGTATCAGCACCCTCGCTGTAGCTCATCCCAAAGTCGTCAGCCGATGCATCTTTAATGGTATACTCGACGGATTGAGACATCTCGGAAGGTAGAGTGTAGGCCTATGTGTGGTACTAATATTAATGCTCGTACGACGTTACTCCTTAAGTAGGGTATGAACGCCGGTAAGGCGGTGCATAGGCTATGGGTGGAGAAGATGACGCGGGGCGGAGGGAGAGCGTTGGGCACGGGGTTAAATCGAACATCAATTCACTCTTCCGCAATGGAAACGGCAATGATCGAGGACCATTAGGAACTGTAAGTCTATTTCATCTCGCGGCAAGCCTAATAGAGGTCATGCGCGAGATGTCCTATGACACTGCAAACTGGTACACTTTACACAGCACTAGGAAATCGCCTTCACAAGTAATTGCAACACACGTCAATCACTTTCTGCAGAATTGCCGTCATCTTCTAATGTTAGAGCACCGAACATCCCGGTTCCGCTAGAGATTGCGGACCGAAGGTGTGATTCTGACTTTTTACCCTCCCCTTCTTCCTCTTCCTCTTCTGTTTCTGTATCTTCATTACTAGAACGTATTTCGAACTCCTCTGAATCATCCTCATCTTCACTATCAGCTCGTTCGGCAAAGTAATCTTCAGTATTTCCTTCAATCCAAATACCCAATCCTTTATTTTCATTTGCGAGCACGTTCAAATCCGTATTCGGCGGATAAAATGCCCATTTAATTCTGCCTTCTGCAAGGGCTCTTAGAACTAATTAAAAACACATGTCAATAATGACTGGGTAAGAAGAAACTATGTAAAACAATACGCACTAGCATTACCAGCACGATTCACGTCTGGACGACCGGCCTTCGCAGTAATCCAATTATTCTTTTCAGCATATGCTGTTAGTACATCCATAGCAGTCCATGCCCTGACACTCTTGTCGGATTTTGAGCCTGGCTGCGTCCCGCTTCGCCAGGTTCTCTTGTCCTCCTTGACTTCTTTCTCTGCGGGATGCTGCAAGCCTAGAATTTTCTCGAGTGGGAGATATTGAAGTGCATAGTGAGCAGATGATGGAATTGCAGGCATCTGTGATATAGGCAGTATACCCGCGAGAACCTGCATCTCCAAGTCGGTATATGCGGGGAAGACCAGACCTGGACAGTCCACGAGTCTAATTTGCTTGGACCAGAAGAGAGTCTGGAAGTGCTTAGTCTACATAACAATTATTACTTTGTGATTAGATACAGCTGATGTAGTCGACTAATCTTACCTTTCCTGGTGTTTTCGAAGCCTTCACTTTATGGCTGCCGAACAAGGCATTCAGCAATGAGCTTTTTCCTACATTGGGCTGGCCTAGATGCCAAATTAGACAAAACTCTACACAAGTTTTTGTTTTCGGGTTCTTACCAATTAATCCTACCGATAAGAATTCTTCGATCTTCTCGGTTTCAGCATGAGTATCATTTTCAGCTCCTATATCCTGAGCCTCAGTCGATCGAGCGAGTATTACATCGCTGTCTACAGCATTCAAGACCTTGTTCCAGTTAATTTTGTCAATAACCCTAGGCCTCCAGTTCGCCAGTTTTTTCGCATCAGAAGCAATGTGAGGAGGTGGAGAACATAACTCTTGATGAGTTCCTTTAAGGGCTTCGACTAGTTCGCTTCTCAGCTCTGCGGGAATGTATGGCTCTCTTTTCACTCGTTTACCCTGTCCCTCGCCTGAAGACTTTTCAACATAGTTCTCAACAGTGACTACGCGGATGTCCGGATAAGTCCTGCGAAGGTACTCCTTCCACAGAGAAGTTCTCCTAGGTCCAGTGATGTCGATCTTTGTAAGCACGAAAATGATTTTACGGGGTGGTCGCAGGGACGACAGATATGAACCTAGCGTCGGAGGATAATGCAGTGGAGGGCAACGAGAGTCCAGTAGAACCAACAACACCTGACAGATCTCTGTTACGCGCCACCTTTCATTGCAGTCAATAACTAGTTTAGAAGACTAATCATGATAGGACGCACAGCTGACGCCACACCTCCAGATTCCGTTCGAATAGAGGTGGAGCATAAGGCATGCTTTCAGAAGAATCCTGCGTGTTGCAGGTTGTTGTTTGAGACTCCACGGCTTCAGTCTGGTCCTTCAATCCGTCTGGATCCCGTTTATCAATTTTCCACGATTGCATAATTTGATCAGTTTCATCAAGCCATCGCTTGAAAAGAGCAGCTTCATTGTTCTCTACCTCCTTCTTTGACATGTCATAGTTCCATTTTGGCCGTTTGAGGACATTGAGCTGGCGTGTATGGCCTGTTGCTCTGGAAGCGCTAATAACATCCTGTTCCGCGTGGAGAGGAAGCAGCAACTTTTCAATCGGAATAGGTCGAGTAGCAGTGAGAATAGACGCCTTGCGCTTTGCTTCTTCCAGGAAGTCACGAGAGAATTTGACGTAAGATGATTCTAGACGACGGGATGCATCAACGTTGCTTCTATTAGACTCCTTGTTGCCTCGTGGTCCACGACCGCCACGACGACTGGAGGTGTTAGACGCGCGCGAGCTTGATATGTTTTCTGGGACAGTATCACCACGCTTGATTGCGCGCTTGACCTGTAACTCTGCTTTACGCTGCTTGGCAGAAATGGGTTTGCGTCTAGGCATCTCGACTCGAATTTCAAAGCAGATAGACGATGCATAAGGACTACTGATGCGCCAGATACATTTGGAGACAACTCAGTCACGAGACCTAGTCGATCAACGTGATTTTGGCTCATTTGGTTGATGACCGTGCAAACTTGAGAGGGTCGCAAAATCACCTCCTGTATATGCCATCGTGAGCCCCATTCAAGGCGCCATGCAGGTGCGCAAGCACGACATGAAGGCTTATTAGTCCTTTTTGCTCTGCCACGACCAACTGGGAACTAAAATGCATAATTGGACACGATGCGGATGCCTGATGTCCGACCGTCGCACGGTTTTATTATTACGATTGTTCTAGAGACGCCTTTGTGCCGTGTCGGATGCTGAGTAAAGTCATAAGTGGCGGAGGTAATACTGTGGCTGGGCCTGGGGGATTTGATCGACAAACTGCGTCAGCAAATATGCGCGTATTCATTCCGCTTACTTGATTTACTCAACTCCGTCTCGCATCCAACTTTGCACCGCGTGTAGCTGCATCCCTTTCGGTTCCTCTATAAAATGACCAGCGTTCGCCACTGTCGTCAGAATCATTCTCTCGACCCCGCATTGTCCTTCGTATACAATGTCCAAGCAAAACATCGTTGTCGTTGGTGGTGGCGCTGCAGGTACAGCAATCACTATATTGCAAAGTGGTCATAATTCGTATTTTACTTATTCCATACTTTTCAGGCGCAGTTATTGCTCGTGAACTTTCCCAGAAGTTGCCTGGGACAAGTTCCGATTATAATCTCATTCTAATCACCCTTCGCGAAGTGTTCGTGCATCTGCCCGCAGCTATCCGCATGCTCACCTACTCCGAGGATGCCCTCGAAAATAAAGCACTTGTACCCTACGACTCCCTTTTCTCTAAAGGAATCGGTTCAGTCAAAATTGGTAAAGTGGTCGGCATTGAAGAGAGCTCCACCGGTTCCGGTGGCAACGTCCTACTCGAGGGCGGCGAGAAAGTGGCATATAGGTAGGTACCAAATTTTAGCATTCGCCGGAGTAAGGCTCACACAGTATTTCAGATATCTTGTCTTAGCTACTGGAAGTGTTTGGGAGGGTCCCCTTGCGGCAGTCAACGGTCAGAAGCAGGACCTCTTGTCTTCGGTAGAGAGCTGGAGAGAGAAAATTAAGAAATCGAAGAAAGGAATCGCAATTATTGGTGCTGGAGCTGTTGGACTAGGTATGCAGTATTTTATCCATTATTTTCCGCCCATAGTGATATTTTATTTGTTCAGAATTCGCGGGAGAAATACTTGACGCCTATCCGGTAAGTTGATAATTTAATTAAAGTGTGTCAACTTATATTCATTTTTTGTAACAGGACAAGAAGGTCACAATCGTTAATGCTACCCCTCTGCCACTCAACGACACATATCCGGAGAAATTCAGAAAGGATGTTCTCAAGAGATGGCATAAACGCGGCGTTAGATTCCTACTTGAAGACCGCATTGATGACGTACCAGAGGGTGAATTTAGCTCAGTAGCAACGAAGAATGGACAAACATTCGAAGCAGATGTAGTTGTACGTTCAACTTCGCGCGCTGTCAGGTCTCACATACTAAAAAGTCTTTTCACCCTGATTAGCTTGCCACACGTGGACCAAGGCCCAATACTGCCTACCTCGAGTCTTTGGGCGTCCTTGATGATCGAGGCTGCGTGAAAGTCGACTCTACTCTCCAATTGACTGGTCATCCGAACATCTTTGCCGCCGGCGATATAATCTCTTTCAAAGAACAGAAGCAGGCGGCAAAGACTGCAGGGCACGTAGGAGTGATCATCCCCAATATTCTCAGCCTCGTCTCTGGAAAGGATGCAAAGAAGACGTATGGAGGTTCAATGGAAGGCATATTCGTCACAAACGGCAAGGTCGGTTCAATACGGCTGTCTTCTTTCTTTATGTTAATTGTTTTACTGACATTAATCGTTTTACTAGAATCAGGGTGCAGGCTTTGCAGATGCGCTCTGGGGACTGACGTTTGGCGACAGGGTAGTTCCTATGGTTAAGGGAAAGGGTCTGTTTGTGGCCCAAACAAGGGCTGCATTGGGTTTGGTGGATGCCAAGTGATGCAATCCTTTACTTGTATGTCGCTTGGTATTCCTCGCTTCACATGTTACCGCAAACTCTCTTAGATATACCCTGTAGTCACGCTTGGGACTTGTTGATAACTCCGAGGCGATGTTGTGCGATTGTGATAGTTGTGGTCAGCCACTATTCTAGATCCATGTTTTTAGTGTCAGCCTCGTCTTTACTGATTATATTATAAAGCCAGTAGCATTCTTGTCTCATTTATGCTTCCGAAATTCCCTCCTTGTGTCGACATGCTTCCGCCAAGGCGTATGACTCGCTCCGCTCGGGCGGGATCTCGGTCAGTACATGACGATACCAGTGGTGATGGGCAAGCATTAAGTTTTGACGTTTTTGAAACTGCTTCTGCCATTATGCCGAAAAAGGAAGCACCTCAGACCCAGCTCCTTTTTAGTACGCCTCATTTTGCATATGTGGAGCAAGATGTGGCAGCAGAGGGTGTACAGAAGAAGGCAAGGCGTAAGCTTACAGTACAGCAACGTTTGGCACTCGAGAATCTTGCCAGTCAAGGAAACAATCCCTCCTTGCAAGCTAGGCGTGCTCTCGCAGCGGAACTTGGTCTGTAAGTATTTATTCTATTGGAAGGTTAAACGTGTATTTTCTGCGTTTCATTAATACTTTCTGGATGGACTTTTTTTCAGCGAGCTTAAAGTCGTCTCGGTTTGGTTCCAGAACAAACGGCGGCCAACGAACAAATCCAACGAGAGTCTTCGGGTTGGCCTTCTCCAGAATCAAGTGTCGAATAAGGAAAACCAGGAACCGCGTCAAGTCCTTGGAGACGTCAATCCGAATGAATCAACACTCGTCGCTGATAGTTCTCAAGAAGTCACATTCAAGTTTCCTGAAGATTCCTCTGAGCCTTTCTCCCTCTTATCAAAGTTTGAATCGGCGCGAGAACAAGAACAAGACAAAGCGCCTCCTGGTATTTGGGACTTCTTGCCTTCATCTCCCGAAGACACAGAATCCGAAGCGAACAACTCCGAGACTTCATTCACACTTGACAATACTACGCCATGTCCTCTTAAAAAGCAGATTGGTCGTCGTTCGTTGGAATGGGCGTGCATGAATGACGAGCGTACAACGAAGAGAGTACGAATCAGCCTCGACTGCGAGAAGATTCGGCATAAAAGCAGTCCGCCTGAAGTATTTGGGAATGCGTTTTTGCGTCGCCGACAGAGGACCGATAGAAAACCGCCTATGCCTTCGTCTAATATTGTGAAGAACATATCGTTTACCGTCGGTAATGAAAATCAGTTTCATAGGCCTTTGGTGCGCTGTGAAAGCTTCAGCGGTTGTTCCTTTGTTGAAAAGGATATTCTCGATGTTGCCTTAGCTTTACTACAGCTGAAGAACCAAGGGCCAGGGCTCTTCGCTCGCAGAACGATCTGAAGACCAGTCATAGTTGCCTTGTATTATCTTCTCATTCTCTCCGTTTCTCGCCTTTTCTTCTTTGCAAGTTTTTATAGGGATCTAATGTCGTTTGCAAAGTGGGAATATATTGGTTGACATGCTGGTAAAAAATGCGATGTAAACAAGACAAAAGATAACAACTGATTTACTACTATGTCTATGATGTACTTTTCTTTCGCTTCTTGCCAGTAGCGACAGGCGAGGAACGGCCAGGAATTTGTTTAGGTGCAGTCGTGGATTTTAATGAGCCGTTGCTAGCATATTCGCTTGCGTGAGGGGTTTTTGGTGTCGAGGCGCGAGATCGAGAAACGCCCGAGTATGTCCCGTTCGTGAGCATTTTATGGACGCCATTAACAACGCCAGTATTTGGAGGGCTTACTTGGGCCGTTCCTGTATGACAAGGCGCAGTCAGAAGGGCATCAAGAAAGTAGGAAACCTCGTGTACTCACTATTCACAGAATGACCTTTGAAGAGCTCAACCAAGGAACTGATTTCTGCATCTTCTACTACCCGTTGCGAAATGTTCTGTACGGGCTCTGTATCAACGATCATATCATCGGTGCCATCATGATCCTCAGATATGCCAGCAGGTTCCTCCTGCTCCGGAGCTTTGGCTAGGAAACCCTCCATTAACGATGAATACAGAGTTTCAATGGGAGGGGCCTGAAATGCTGGTACATCAAAGGTGTATAACATGCCCGATCTGCTCTTAATGGCGTTCTCCGATGACACAACCGTAGACGAACGCGATTTTGTGTCTACATCCCTATCAGTAAAGGCCGACTTGCCAAAGATATCTTGGAAGAGGGTTCTCTTTGGGGCCACGCCAGCAGCTAGGTCTATTTGCCGTGCCGCATCGCCCAACTGACCGGGCATGTATGCGTCGCTACCACAGAGTACAACGTTCCATGAGTATGTGATACCGATGAGAGAATGACTTCTATTGTCTAGAGGATTCCAATGCACAGCGCGGAATCGGAATGGGAGGGACCGGATGTTAAGTGGTTCTGATGAGTTTGGGCCGAAATGCAGAACTTTTGACGTCCTAATTGCGCTATCCTCGGCGTAAGGCTGGACCACGAGACATACGAGGTCATCAACTGGGTGGGCTAAGGCCTGTGCAACAGTATAGTAGGTGTAGTAGTGCCAACGTACTGCGAAAAAAAAAGATATAAATTAAGCCAGACAATCAAGGACAAGCGTAAGACAAACCTGCACGAGTAACTAAATCCCATAAGACTATGTTGTTCCTACCACTTGCTAGAACGTATCGACCACTCTTACCCACGAAACGGATTTGCCATATATTTCGTACGTCCATTGTTGTTAAACAATCGAGCAAGTGGCTTGTGTAAGGGTCATAAAGTGCGATCTGGCGGCCGAAACATACTGCAAGGGCTGATCCATCCGGGGACCAGCAGGCATCTGAAGGGACTTCATTGCGGAAGGTAAAATTTGACCGGTTTATCCAGAAGTCTAGGGTAAAACGACGTCAGAGCTAATGGCTAGGTGTCAATTATCATGCACTAACCCTCCACGAGTCCCGTTTTCGAATTGATGGATTGTTTACACCATATTTTTACGTTCCCGTCTAGACCTACTGTCATTAGGAGCCCATCATTACTCCCTTCACTTAAGGGGGAAAATCCAATAGCCACGATCTTCTTCGACCCATGTGGCCGATCTATCCGCGTGTTGAGGGACCATGCTAAAGAATCCCACTGCCAGATCTTCAGGTTCATCTCGGCACTAAATTCTTCTTCATTATCGCGAACATCTATAGTTGCCATCCAATCGCCTGAGGGGCTGACTGCCACGAAGTCGACGCGAGCAGCTTCTATGTCTTTTGTATCACGCCGAGATACCCTGTTAGACGAAGAAATCTCTAGTTCCGACAACTCCGAAGTACTCGGAGAGAATATCTGAAGCGATGATGGATATGACGCGGGAAGAATTAGAGTAGAAGTCCTTGAATGAGCAGTTAGCGGAACAGGTGTATGCGGCGGTCGGCCCATGCCTTTCGGATCTACACATAATTCAGCACATTGATAAAATTTTTATCTTGCGTGTTTGCTCACCTAACCGAATGCGAGAGATGGAGCGGCTGACACTTAGAGAACCAGGGTTTATGAACAAGTAAGTCCCATCTGCTAATCCTAGAAGATACTCTTCTCCTTCATCCGTTGTGCGCACAGTAATGTTTAATATAGGTGAACCAAGACGTGGGAGAAATTCCTTTTTGCCACTTTGCAGCTGCCAGATGACAAGTACGCTTTCTTCCCCTCCGCTCAGAAGATAAGCACCGTTCCTGGTAAATGAAAGCGATGTCAAGGCGTGAGCATGCCAATGCATGGTCGTCGTCTGCGCTCGTCTTTCGCCCGCTGTGTTCGCAGTCATCTGGTCGTTAAGACAGTACCAAAGTCTGATATGGCCTTTTTCATCACCAGTTGCGAAATAATCCTCAATAGGGTGGAAAGCAAAGCTAGTGAGTTTCTCGGGCGACACGAATTTGGTAAAACCGGACTCTGGAGAGGATGTAGGCGAAACGTATGCCTTATGCCCTGCAATCACAACCAGCCAGGATCCACTTGGCGAGATTCCCATTGATACAGTAGCCTTGGTCTTTCCTACGCGAACGATCTCAGAAGGCTTAGTGTGCTGGGATGAGGTTGATTCCCTCGGGGTCAAAGAAATACGATAAATCATAGTATTTCCCTTGTCGTGAGCTTCTGTTGTGATAAATGAGAACATGGCACTGAGTTGTAATCGCGGGATATCACGCACGGGAACTAAATTTCTTTAATTTTGTTGGGACAGCAATAAAAACCTGGCCCTTGAACTTGCCGTGCGAGCACATGTGAGATATCGGTCTCCCAACATGAATGGTCTGGAGTAGAACAGCATCAAGGAAGTCCCAAATTTTTATATCACCGTCAAGAGATGCTGTGAGGAGCTGAAAGGGGTTTTCTGGGTTGAGAATAGCGGAAGTAATGACGTCCGAGTGCCCTTCACCAGAAGTTACGCGAGACGCTGAACTGCCCATTGAGGAAGACGACAGCGTTGAGACGACTTTCCCCGTTGCAACAGAGTATATTCTGACTGCTGCGCCAATGATAGAAAAGAAATAGCTACAATCGTAGAAAATAAGATGTACAGGAAAGGGTCGAAACGGGACTCGGCTTACTTTCCATCGATCGTGAAAACTGGAGGCCGTGAACAAACGTTCGATTCAGCCAGCGTCATCCATGGCCATTCTGCCTCATCTCCTTCAGGCTCCTCTTCTGCTCCGTATTCCGAGGACGCTACGGGTACTCCCTTTAGGGCATTCCTACCAGTCCTGTCAGATTTTCTTGGATTCTCCTTCCCCTTCTCTTTGGACGAGTACGAAGACCTCGAAATTTTTGCCTCACTCCCAGGTTGTTCCGTGGTTGACATTGATGAGGGAGGTAAATGGAAATGTGGAGGGAGGCAGGCCCGATTGTCGACTCGACGGAAGAACTTACTTGAGCAGCAGAGTTCACAACAAAAATTGCGACTCTCAAGCAGGCGATCATATTGCCTTTTCTGGACACGGCATGGTTTCATCATCGTATTTAGTATTTACAACGTAACAGTACTGAGTACATTATATTTCGACCAGACTAACAGCTACATTATTCTATCATACCGCTCATCCAGATGCGGCAATGCTCCTGGAGGGATGAAATTCAGAATCCCTGTCTTTACAAGCCATGTTTTATCTGCCGATTGTATACCCTCCGCGGCCGCCTGTGAGATGAGAATCCTCCGTAGTGTTGATCGCCGTTCACTGCAAAATTTCTTAAAAGCTGCAGGTCCAATAGATGTCCAGAGGAGGATTTCGCATGATTCAAGACGAGAGCAAACAAAGTCCCATCCGGGTACGCGAGTCGTTGGATCGACGGGGTATACTGGCGCTCGAGTCGCCAAGGCTTCAAAGAACTCATTTGCAACACGAGCCACCCTCAGATAGCGTACTCGCATTGTGCGTAGCCACGCTACTAGATCACCGGTATTCGTTGCTCCAAGTCCGTTCACGGTCAGCACTGTGACTTCTGGGAACTTGCCTATTAACTTCAGCACGAACGGGTTGTAGTTTTCGTGCAGCAATCGCTCCAACGTCAGTCGTTTTAATCCGGGCGCTTGGAAGACTTGGAGGATATATATGGCGTAGTCTGGTGTCAGACTGCTTAGTTCGAAATCACGCAAATACGCCAGCTGTATCGGTAGGCAGCCAGATATACTGGTTCTGGAACCGAGCCCCGTGAGCTGAGGACATGCGCTGTCGAACACCAGTCGTTCCAGACGCGGCGACGCTTGCAAGACAGGGAGGAAGTCTGATAAGGTTGGCATCTGCTCCACTGCCATCTTTCGCATCTCAAAAACACAGAGGTCGCGGAAGGAAGCAGGTGCAAAATCAATATAGAGGCCGCTGAAAGAGATATGCTTCAACGTAGGTGCATGGCGACCACCAAAGAGTCTAAACGGAGAGGTTATTCCAGGGGGTGGTCTCGCCGGAGCGATGAACTGGACATATGTTTTTCCGGTTCTGCGGATCTCGAGACGTTGCAGTTGGCGAGGAGGAGGCGCTGACTGAAGTATTTCTTCAGCTGCCCCTATAACGGCCCACGTATCCGCATGGATGATGAGTGTCCGAACTTGATCAAGACATGATGCTATGACAGACATCAATGCTCTCATGTCTTTTGGACTTAAACGATGATGATTTTCGGAACCGGTCTAATTACACGAGTTCATGGGATAATCCGAATGAAGCAGTCCGTCAGTTAAATGAAATATCCAATACTTTTTATTTCGCGATAACTCACCCAGTTAGGATCCTTTTGGTCAACAAACAGAGTCAGCGGATGGGCCTTTGCGCGCTGCAGGCTTAGACGGAATAGGTGGAATGGGGGCCGCATGTTGATAACAATGTCGCTCCAAAGCTTTGCAGTGTTGATAACAATCGACCGCCAATACGAACATACCGAGGCCAACTTAATGCGCGATTTCGAGATTTCAGGAAATGTAGGAGATGCTACGACAAGCTCGAATATGCGTTGTATAATCTCAACTGGGAAATCATTGATCCTGGAAAGGACAAGAATTAGGACAGGTGAGGACAGGTGAGGTGGGATGGAATGGGATACCGAAATAGTCTCCATCTCATTAGCAAGTATACGGCCTTCGTTTTGGCGAGATCGTAGACCAGCTCCCATTTATGAGGCCGCCTGCGATCCGCCTCCAGCTGACGAATGCGTTGTGCATAACATGCGACTTGGACCAGCGTGTCCTGCCTCGACCAAGGCGGCAGAACAAACTTTCGAGATGAGAGAGCTTCTCGTAGGAACGCTTCCGTGTCACGCGCCAAGACGCGATTTTCCTCGTCGAAGGACACAGTGCTCTGTTCCTGAAGATTGCGCTGCATCTATAGCACGATGATTCGAAAATGAGCAGCTAGGTGACTGGTGGACTTCTATGAGTAGTATTCGAGATGTATTCGTGTCGGGGTGGGGCCAAACGAGCAAGGCGGGGTATGTTGTAGCAGTCCATGATCCACAAGCATGGCACATTATAAAGAAATTCCAAACGATCCACTTTTACACTCGCGGCAAAGTTGAGGTGTTTTCACTAGTAGGTCCACTGGAGTCTGCCGATTGCCTGTCGTCGCAACCCGTTCAACCGGAAGGTCTTGTAAATTTCGAGTGGCCAGTAGTCCTAGATCGAATGTGCAAGTGCAACGAAAGTCAACATTCAGATCTGTACCGCGATGAGGGCTCAGTGTTCCTTTGACTTCCTACCGGCAATTGGCTACACACGGCAACAACTTTGAGCCCTTTCACCTCAATTACAAGAGAATTTACAGCCAGATTCAAAATCTTTTCACGTACGATTACCTCAAATATTATTAACAGTGTCAGATCTGTATCTGCTGCCTAGATTTTGACCGATATCGGTGAACAAGGCCTAGCATCACATTATTTTATGGTACTCTGTTTGGCCCAATATATCCATGATCGACGGCGTCCCTTTGTCTGCCAACAACAATATACTGACACCCATATGCACCCTCAATGAAACAAGCCGCATCGATAAGACACACTATATCGCCGACAGTATCATATTGCAGTAAATACAAGGCATACAAAATTCTTCACTACTATAACACCAGATATCGTACATAGCAACACAGATTCGCAATCTCGATAACACCCCAAGATATACTGAAAAGCCTTAATTTGGCATAAGTCAAGAAATAACAGATTCATATTGGTCGAATTAGTGGGGTAATCCAGAACTGCCAACGCGTGGAGATGGGCTGCTGCGAATGTTTATCGCCGCCAAGATATCTGCAAGTACCTCATCGTCGTCAGCAGAGTCATCGCGGCTAGTACACGCATTAACAATATCCATCATATCCGGTTGCGATGGTGCCTGGATGCCCATGTCAAAGAGACGCGTCAGAATTCTGTCCCGACGAGTTGCCAACTGCGCTCGTCGAGAAGGGTCGCGAGCTGGCGGCGCAGGCCACGAGAATGGACCCGGCCCAGATGGAGCTCGAGACGCCTGGGGAGAGACAGGATGGCCCGATTGAGGCACAATGTTAGGAACCATCTGGACAGTATGAATAAACCCGGATGGTCGCACAGGCGGTATGGGAGGTGCTGGTGGCGCTGGCGAGACTATATCTATCGGAACAGGGACCGGAGGAACAGGCGGTACAGGACTAGCAGCGTAATGTATAGGATTGCTCATAACAGAATCGCGAGAAGACGTGCGCTGCGCTGCTTGGGCAGAAGGCACATGGGTCGCAGACTTTACACTAGGCACAGCACCAGACGTCTGTGGTGGGATAGCGGGAGACTCGGTTTGCCTGCCCTTTGACGGCCCTCCTCTCACAGAGTCGTGAAATGGAATGCTGGCTATAATTTCTTCTTCCCGAGAAGTACCACTGAATGATGGAGAAAATGGTGTCAGAAAAAGTATACGTAAAGAAAGAGAAAATGGTCCTACTCGGGGCGCTGACCGCGATTCTGTCCTGCTCTCCTTTCGGCAATTTCATGCCTCTGCTTCCGACGCTCCTCTTTCTCTCGCCTGAATCGGTCTTTCTCAAATTTGTAAATAGCCTTCGCAGCTTCGAGTTGCGCTTTAGTCTCATGTATATTTGGTTGAGTTGCCTCAGTATCGACATTGTCGTAGGCGGGACCACCATAGTAATATGGTGCATATGCACCCGGTCCCCATGTGCTGTCTCGTTGAGCATAATCCATCGGGTCGGACCAAGGTAAGTGAGAGGGGTCCATCCCACGCGTTCCCGGCTCGGGCAGACGATAACTAAGTTCCTGGCCTGGTGCAGGATAGGGGCGATGAGGCGATCCCCGGCCACGACGGCGGTCATTCCAGGCGTCGTGCAATCCATGACGATGACCTGGCCCAAATGGGAAAGAGAACGGATGATGATGACGGTGCATTGGTGGCCATGGCGGACGAAACATTGGAGGCGGTGGAGGCGGCGGATGCGGGGGAAGTGGTCTGGTCACAGGAGGAGCAGGACCGTTTGCAGATTGATTGCCAACTTCAGCGCCGCTTAATTCTCCTATCACCCTAAATACGCCTCCGAGAGCCTCAGAAATCATGCGAACTGCATCTCTTTCGGCATTGTTCGCCATGTCCCCAGCAACTTGGGATATACGAGCCGAGGTGTCTTCGGCAGCAGCTTTGACATTTTCTGCTACAGCGGTAACTCTATCACGCTCTGCGTTCCAATATCTACCACCCACAGCATTCCTAACGATATTGCGGATCCCCTCCGAGAGTTCTGGGTGAGCCACAAAGGCAATCGTCATATTATCAACGAAGTCTGCGACATCACGGACGAATGACGGTTGAGGCTCTGGTGTCTGCCCGAGAGTAGGAGTACGGCTTCCTCCAGTTCCGTTGGGACCCAACGGAGGTTCTTCGAGATCAAGAGAAGGAATTTGCCCCGGTTGGAGAGAATCGGCACCGACAGAAGACGAGCCACGGAACGGCTCGTTCTCGCTTGTACTATACGTCTCACCCGCTCGAGGAACGTGCATGAAAGCATCACGTGGAGGATTTACCGGATACACCGTTCCAAATGAACCCATGAAGTTCTCAGTGCCCGGACCGCCAAGCGATGATTGTTCCACTCGATCTACGCAAGAGGAAGAGCATATGAGCACCCCATGCGGATAAAACATAAAGAACGATATACCTTGAACTGAACTACGAGGAGATCTTCCTATGTCAGAAACGTCGTAAACGTGAACTGGCGGCTTTGTCGGGAAGTCATTCTCAACAACGGATGTTGCAGATGTTGACTTTGTCGCTTCAGAGTGCGCAGAAACTCTCTGTTTTCCCTTGTAACGGGATTGACGCGTATTAATGCCATTCTTGGGTGTATGTTCACCAGATGCAGGGTCACTGCCTTTCCTTAAGCCCTCTGCATCGCTATCCACAACTTCAACGAACGCGTGCCCTTCTCCAGATGCATTGCGACCGTCCTCCTCATGTACGCTGAACATCTCACGAACTCGCGGAAGGTGCTGCCAGCCACCATCGTCCACCTCGACGAACATCGTTGGCCCCATTGTTGGCAAACCGTCGTCAGGTTGCTCATCCAGATCTTCGACAAAAGCCGAACGTGCCGGGCGCTGGCTCTGAGTCTTGTCAATTACTGAGAATTTGGCAATCTGGCCGTGCTTGTATGATGTCTGAAAGTAATCCTGCAGCTCCTCCCGTGAACTCATTGTGACAATGTCACCATCGTTGTCTTCGTAGCTGACCGCCACGGCTCCCTCTTGTATGTTGAAGAGCGATGCAATCCTTGACTCCAATTCTAACCATGAAGGCTGGGCGGCGAAAGTGAGCCGCCTCGTCTCACCTCCAGGTCTGGTGAGCTTGAGTTGGTAGGGCATGATTGTTGGAAGTGATGCAGAAGCTCCGAATGACGTGACGCAACGGCCCTTATATGCAGAATTCAGACTCCGATCGCATGGAGATCACCTCCACGGACCGAATCATACATAATCATATCATTTAAGCGCAGCCACGCAGTCACTGTACCGCAGTTACCGCAGTCAACCGCAGTGATTGAATAAAAGTAATACAGCACAGATAACATTTTTTCTTGACCAGCCGCAGATAGCATCGAGAAGTTCTGCTACTTCACTTTTTCTAACACTATCGGAACAAAGAAATCGTATGGCACCATTTACTCTAGTCCATCAGGATGGGGGCATAATTAAGCAAAGATACCGAGACGTGGGTCGATATCCGCCGGGTCATTGAGCTAGACGATGTACCAGTTTAACATGCACTCAAGAATCCCACTGACAGTGCGTTTACTTACGCGCAGATTGATATTCATCGAACTAAGCTGCTTCATCTCAGCCTCCGATAGGTTGAAGTCGTCGCATTTTAGGTTAGAAGCCAACCGCGCAGCATCGTTGCTCTTCGGAATTACGGCAATGCCTTGCTGCGTCGCCCAACGAAGGAGAACTTGCGCAGTAGCTACGGATGTAACGATTGTATCAATCACAGGTGATTCATCAGGAATAGTAACTCACATCTCTCGTGAGACTTAGCAATCGCAGAAACCACGTCGTGTTGCAAGAGACTAGCGACACCCTTATTCACGCCAAGTTCTAGGTAGCTCTGGGGGCCGAATGACGAATACGCGGTGATAGCAATTCCGAGCAGCTTGCATAGCTTGACGAGAGCCTCTTGATTCAGATAAGGATGAATCTCGACCTGAAGGACCTGAGGCTCGATACGGGCGTAACGAAGAATATCCAGGATTAAAGAACCCTGGCAATTACTGGTAGAAAGACATTAGTGCCTTCTAAACCGGCCAATCTTCGTGAGAGAACCTGCCTAATGCCAATGTTCTTTGCCAAGCCTTCATCAACGAACTCCTCCATCGCTCTCCATGTCTCTTGGAAGGGAACGTTTGCTACAGTTCGAATATTCAGACTTTTCTCCCCATCTCAAATAAAATAATTAATCACCGAGGTGAACCTTTCCATCGTCGCCCCACCATTCAGGGGGGTAGCGGTGCTGAGGGTCTACATATTGCAGAGAGATTGGGAAGTGAACCAAGAAAAGATCAAAGTAATCGATCCCCCATAGGCCAAGCTGGTACTTCGCCAGAGCCTTCGCATGGTCATGTGCGTGGAAGGTATTCCATAGCTTCCGTCCAGGTAAATATATTGTTCCATGGAGAGAAATAGACGGTCAGATACCTTTGATGTGATGACTAGGGCGATTGTGTTAAAATAGGATCAAGGACGCAGTATTGAGTATCCTACTCACACAAGTCCTCGCGCTTCACAAGACCATCCTTGATTGCCCTTGCAACACCCTGGCCAGCCTCTTTTTCATTGCCATAATCGCCGGCACCATCAAATAGACGATATCCGACTTTGATAGCGTTATACACAGTCTGTATCATGATACATAAATTATCAATATGTTATATGCTGGTTCAAGTTGGGCTCACATCTGCACAAGTGTCTCTATTGACCTGGATCAGCAACCATTATTAGTATGCGATACTTGACCGAGTTCGAAAGAGCAGAAGCACCTTCCAGAGTCCGAAGCTTGAGCAGAAGACAATGATTAGTAGACTATATGCGTTGCTGTTCAGGATGTGGAGCTCACCCTACGAGGGGCATCTAATAGCGACTAGTCAGCGTATCTGAGCTGAGAAAATAATACGTGAACGCGTACCTTCTGGCCAGTCCTCTTGAGTACGACGGACGACATGGTTTCTCGCTGGTGATGATGGTGGTTGCAAAGAGGGAGAATCAGATAGCGACGGGAAATTGTCGGGGTACTTGGTATGAATGGCTGGTATATTTAAGCAGGAGCGGAATTGTGCCCGAGGCGGGACGGCAATGCCGGAACGAAGAAACGTGACTCCATTGCGTTGAGGGTGTGCATCATCTCCGAAAACTAGATTTCTTTATGTGCTACTAGGTACATGCGTTATTGCTGTAGCGCCGCTAACGCTAGGTAGGCTGGTCGCTCTGAGTTATACTGTGCAAACCAATCCGTTCTTGAGAGGGATAATCTACTCGTACTCCGAGCGCCGCTCTGGAGCTTATCCAAATATGTTGTATATTTGCGAATGGTCTGGCGTAAGATCACTGCAGCATTCACGCCCTATTAGACTAGTATTAGTACCTAAACCGTGGTTTTGACGAGCTAAATGGATGTGAGAACTTGCATAATCTTCCTTGGACACAAAAATAACAGCGCAGCTACGAGTCAGCTCGGGGTAATTTTCTAGAACTTTGCAATCTTGGAACTTGACAAAATACTGATTCATATGGCGTTTCTGAACCGGGATACAGCGGGCCGGCCAGTATAACGAGTTCCAGGAAATTGAATCTCACGGCCAAAAATGGAAGATCGCTGTGTCACATACCTTTCAAAAAGTTTGGCCAATCGGTCCAATAGCTCCACACTGCGTTGCACATTTGAGATGGAAACGTGAGTGCATTAAGCCTCTATAACACGATTTTCGGTCCCCAAACTTGTCGGTAAGTGGAGAAGCCTGTTGAACCACTGAGTTGTCTTATGAAAAACTATGCTGCTTTCAGGATTTCATGTTCGTGCGAGCAGCCAGTAACGGCAGTATCGAAGTGACATGCGATTCCATGTCCTTGGTCTGGGACCCGTTGGTCAGCTCATCGCATTTCATTTGCGGCGAAGCCTGTCTCCCAAGCATGCCGTTAGTATTATGTTCAAGGACCGAACATACGCAAGGCGCATGCGCGGCTTACCACTTCACGTCGAATACGACGGGGTTGTCAGCTCTGTCGCGGGATTCGAGACAGAATCATCACGACCTCCTCAAAACTCCTGGCTTTCTTCAACGCCACAGACTCCTGGGGATGACAGGAACGGTTTGCAGGAAGCACGATGGAGTGGACCTGTTGTACCGTCGCGAGATGAGTTGCAGTCAACTTCAGTGTCGGAAGAAGAGGAGGTTGCCGAAGAAAGACACATTGACTCCTTATTTGTCGCATGTAAAGCGCAGTCGACGCTGCCTGCAATCAAAGAAGTGGAACACCGACTGTCATCAGACAGCACGATTGTCCTGTTGCAGAACGGGAACCTCAGGGTGCACGAGCTCCTTATGGAGAAAGTCTTCACGAACCCTGCGAACCGTCCCAATATCATACTCGTCTCCAACACTCATGGCATCTGGCTCAAGCGTGCACCATTCCACATTGTCCACGCTGGGATTGGACAACTACGCTTCGGTATCGTGCCTGATGGGAGGAGAGACTTCGAGAAGAGCTTGCACGCCTCGGATAATGACGGCCATAAGCCACGCCTTCATATCAACGACATCGCACTCCCAAAGGGCGACCACGAGGTCACGCGCTACCGGTCACTTCGCAACACAGTCGCAGTTTTGCAAAAAGTGTCGGCGCTGCGTACCTCCTGGGAACCATTCTCAACCATGCAAGTCATCTTACGCCAAAAGCTAGTCGTTAATTGTGTCATAAATCCGCTTACCGCGATACTCGGTTGTCGCAATGGAGAACTGTTCGAACACGAGGCCGGAGGGCGCATGGCATATCGAGTTTGCACAGAAGCGTCGTTAGTATTCAGAGCAGAGGCCTTGGCAAATCGTCGAGAGGGAACGTCTCTCAAAGACGTCTACATACCCCCGGAGCTATCAAACGGTGCCCTTATCGATGAATGCAAGCGCGTGGCGAAGATCACTGAGAACAACATGTCGTCGATGTTGGCGGACTTGAAGAAAGGAAAGAAGGTAACGGAGGTCGAGTTTCTCAACGGACACTTGTTAACGCTGGGCAATCGTTACGATCTACGTTTGCCTATCAACGCCAGTCTACTCGACCTGATGCTCATGCGGTCACAAATCCCCCTCGATACGATGCTTTAATGTAGTAAATATCTGCACATCTATATAGCTAGAATTACCCGCAATATAATTACTTTCTTTTATCTTAGCCTTATGCTGACTAGTCCAATCTGCTTCAGGAATTTGTCCCCACAGAAGAAGAGATCAAAATCCACGTGCGTTGCAGAAAGGCTTGGCAGAGTCATAGTTGTTTCTAGGGCACTTAGATACATCGCGATCTATCAACTCTTTTATCCAGTGACCACCATCATCGACAGCATTCATGCATACACTAACAGCAATTATTCTAAGTTGCACGATTTTCATCCTCTGCGCACCAGTAGGTGTACATGCCTTCGGTGCCGGAGACATACCGGACTTCTCTTATTTGAATGGTATGACCATATATTTGATTGCTCTGAGTCTATCGATTCAGTAACGTTGTTTCAAATCGCGACGTCAACAGACAAGGCCTTCCGACATGGTGATATCGAGGGGATCCTTGAGAATCTTGCAAAGACCGTAGCGGGTGCCGCTTCTGGAGGTGGCCTTCTTGGATTCGCATCTTCAGTCCTATCCAGTGCTAAAGGCGGCGAGAAGTTTGGACGATTGGACGTTAAGCGTGTTTATTTCGCAAGTATCTACTTCATCACAAAATAAGCGAATAGTTCTGATACGTGAAATCCGTTAATCCAGGGCAACTGGCTTCGAGATTATTCACAGGTCAGGTCGCCTATTATTTGGATTAGTTACTTAGCTCGAACCTACCTTTTGCAGGCGATGGACATTGCGGGTCTGAGTAAATTATCTGCGGAAACTATTGTCATGATCATCTCTGTTTTGGGGTTCATGGTGCGCATACAATTACGCCAGTAGCTATGGGAAACTTTTATAAATGTGCCGACTAGACATTCGGCTTTGCAACGGAAGAGTTTGAAGTCACAGCGGACAGGCTGTCCGTATATCTGCCTGTCGTAAGTTTGTGTTACCTGTATCGATACATTACCGCTAATATTCGTACATAGGAACATATCGACAATCCGAAGTATGTTTTAACTTTTCAAGTTCTTTAACCAAAACCGACATACATATTCTCAGAGGATATGCTGAGAAAGAAGGAGACGCCCGACAGTTCCATCCCAAACTGAGGCCCCCAGTTGATTCACGCGAACTTGAAATTGATGAACGCACTGGAATGAAGGTAATCTACTTCCTCATAATAACACAAAGACTGCCCTAAGCCATGTGTAGAATTACATGGCAACCGAAAACGAAGGATGGGATACGTCTACTGCTCATATTCGCCGCACGTTTGAGGCTTGCATCGAGTACGGCAGACGTGCACGAGGCCGTGAGGGCAGTGATCTCTGGGAGGCTTATCGGCTCTTGGGTACAGGTCTACACACGATGGAAGACCTACTCGCGCATAGCAATTGGTGCGAGATTGCCTTGAGAAAAATGGGTCACTCTGAGGTTTTCTGCCACGTCGGTGACAATGGTATGTTCGTTGCTAGATATGCATTATTTTGAATTGATGGTTGTTCCAGTGATCGTTCAAACGCCCGACGGCCCAGCACCACCTTTAATCACTGGTACATTTGGTAGTGCTGACTTCATCCACTCACTCATGGGCGAAGCAACCGAGTCAGTGCATATGCGCCCTTGCTCTGCAGTACTCTGACCTGTCTCTACAGTCATATCAGTGAAGCAAGTGTTACGAACCTGTTCGACAAAATGAAGCAGGTGTGTAAATGCTTCTAGCTGATGATGCACAATTATAAATGTTATCCCCAGTCCGGAGATGCCGATTCTTCATTTGAGGGACTCAGAGCTATCCTCAGCAAGCTCCCCATTGGCGGCGGATCTGAGAAGGCGGATGAAGCTGCGAATCTCAAGCAGAAGGCTTTCGACTTCAACCCAGATAAGTATGCACCAAAGGAGGTCCAAGATCAATTACTTCAAATTCTTCGATGGCGGGATGGTGTCTATCGAGACATCGTCGAGAAGATGGAAATGATACCAGGGTTGAATGACTTAATTGACCAACTTACCAATGCGCTGAATGCGTGTATGTTGTTTCTCCCACCAATGAAACTCCTGTTGAAATGACTAATGGCGTCTATTCTATAGATATATATACACTCCTGGCTCCGTGGCTGACAGTGAGCCCGGCTGATCCTTTGTTCCATCTAACTAGCTTATTTTTGCCTTGCATAGCCAATCATGCAACAAGTCACTGGAGCTCTCAGCGAGGGTAGCAAAGCGGTCATCGATTCTGACGATCAGTATGAGGTTAGTATTTCCCTTGGTTGAGCATGGCTAGCAGACACAACGATTTGGTGATTTTGACAGGTGTTCAAGTGAGTGCAAGGTTGATTGTATAGAATTCTTAGGAAGCTAACTCTCCTCATCGTATCAGTAATCCCAACGCCAGTGACCCTAGTCATTCAATCTTGTCCAAGGACCATTTCTCGCTTATTCTGAACGAGCCAGCTGGAAAGATTGCTCAGGTTGTAGTTGAGAACAGTGTTAATCTTATTGTTCAAGTAAGGCCATCTATCTTGTCTTTCTTGACGTCTTTTCATTTCTGTTAGGCTTGGTTCAACGACGAGCATCCCAGACGTGTGATCGACGAGGTATGTTTGTTAGCCCTATCAAATGCATTTGACATTCAATGTTTGCACCAGATCCTGGAGGCCTTCCACCACCCATACTATGCCACAGGTAGATCAAGAATCCAAAACGCAATGATGGACCAAATGCAACGTTGGTTTGGTGGCTTGGGAGAGAGCGAGGGAAGCGAAATTATTCAAGCTTTGACCAAGGTAGTGATCCTGTTGATTCGCTGCCTTCCGACTAGTATTGACAAGAAATTATCAGGAAAGCGTCCGTGAAGGTAAAAACAAACGCCCAGGATCTGATGATGGGTCTGGGGAGCCGGGCGCAGCACCCACGTACACACAGCAGCGTCCGCAGACGCAGAGCTCCGGTTACGGTCGGGAAACTTATTCTGGTGGAGGTGGGCTCTAGATAGCCATGTCTAACGCGACGAATCAGCTAACATGGCGCCTAGGTTACGGTGGGACCACCGATACGAGTTCTTACTCACGTCGAGATGATGGCAAGGATGGAGCATATAGTCAGGGTAGACAACCTTATGGTGGTCGCCAGAACGACCCAGAGTATTCATCGAATGCTGGACAATACTCCAGACGTGGCGATGAGGAGCCATACGGCAGAGCTCAGGACACGTACGGAGGTCGTCAGAGCGATAACGATTACACATCGCGATGCAGTGAAGATACGTATGGACAGCGCCAAGAAGTTTACAGGGGCCGTGAGGAGAGCGAAGGCAAGTGAAGTGATTCAGAGATACGTAGTTGTACTTGTGCTGACGCTTTGATTCAGACTATGGACGTTCTGAGGACTCGTACTCTCGTCGTACAGAGACACGTTACGGACGTGAGGATACCGGTGACGGTGCGTTATTCTAGCATGTCTATACTGATACTTACAGTGAACACTGAATGCGTTTGCCAGGTTACGGAGGTAACACTCGTTATGGGCGGGAGGAGTCCGAGTCCTACGGCCGTTCGGGTCGCCTCGAGACGTCTTCTTACGATTCCTATGGCGGTTCTGCCAACAGAGGCGAAGGCGAGGAATATGGCGGTCGTGGGTATCACGGAGGCCGTCAGCAAGAAGAACCGGAATATTCTCGGGAAGGCTACCAGCCGTCATATTCTCAGACCGGATACGGACGTGGAGGAGCCGAGTACGGACGTAGTGAAGGCTATGGAGGCGAAACACGCGACGAAGGTTATGATCGGCGGCAAGCGCCTAGAGATGAGGGTTACGGCAGCTACGGAGGAGCGCCTCGCGAGTCTACCGGCGATGAAGGAGGCTTCGGTAGTTATGGAGGTGGCGGCGACGGCCGTGGCGGAGGTTACAGCGGCGGATATGATGGAGGTCGTGGAGAATATGGAAATGATGAGACGTTCGGAGCGGAGCGTCTGAACCTAGAAGACGATGGCGAGCGGCGCAGATCCCCCGGTCGGGACGAGTACTACTAAGAGAGGGTGATAGGCGGCAGAGAGGATTGGATTCACACAGGCCGGGACATAAATAAACAGAGTTTGTAGCACACACAGGGCCATTGTACAAATTGAATCAATGAATGTGGCTGAGAAGACATCAGTTACGTAACGCAGGCTATATGTTGTGCAAATAGAATAGAGTCTAGCAGCCAAATAGCGGCAAATAGATATATGAGTGCCAAAGCCGCCTCGTGTTCGATTTACTTAAGGTAGGCCTCGAGGCATCAGCCTTGCCGCCCCAAGATTCCCTCTTCTCCCCTTCACCCCACTCGCTTACGACGCTCGACGACTCGGACGACCAACACGACGACCCGTACGACGCTGTAGACGATCCGCATACATCCATCTCTCCGTCTCCGCTCGCATTCCACCTCGCAATATCTAGACGATGGACATCCCCCATCATCAGCACCAGCAGCAGCACCCCCGCCCCCAAGAACACATCGAGATGCAGCACGACCCTGCTCTTGCCCAGCCGCCGTATGGTTTTTATCATCCAGAAACAGCCGATCCGGCCTACGCGTCGATGCCTTTTGCGCACCAGATGCCCAATTACGAAGTCGTGCCCAACGCACACCAGCCGCGTGGGTTCTCCATAACCTCATGTCTGCCGCCTGCCCTTCCTCTGCTCACATTGCGCTTTGTTTTGCAGGCCAAATGTCGGCCGGAGAGCTGCAACAAGCTTTCCAGTTCCGCAACCTTAGCCTCATGCCTAACCATCCCTACCCTAACCCAGCCTATCCTCCGTCTTCGCCCCCCAACCTAAATCTCCCGCTCAACGCGTCTCCTCCTCCTCCTCAATCTCCGGGCTACGACCCTTTGTCCCCCCCAGTTTCTGGATCTGACACCTCGGCCGACGGCATCTACATTTCGAGGAACTCCAGTGGTACTACCTCTCCGGCATCTTCTCGCGGCGGCAGTCTTGTACATAGGAATCCTCTGCGCTATAATCCGACGCCGTCGCCATCGAATTCGTCTTCCGGCCGCCGCCGTGGACGTTCCATTGACTCTGATTCCGACGAACACAATAACATGATGTCCGTTGTACAAGAAATCGCTCACAACAGGAAGGAAGCCACAAGACGCCAGCGCATTGAAGCGGAACAAAGGCGAAGAGATGAACTCAGGGACGGATACGCGAGACTAAAGGACGTCCTTCCTGTTTCCAACCAGAAGAGTAGCAAAGTATCTTTACTTGAGCGTGGTAGGTTTCATCTACTGTTTCAGAATCCCAGCGCATATATTCACGTAATATGTGTCCAGCCACGAACTACATTATCCAGTTGGACAAATCGACGCGACAGATGCAGACACGGCTCGCAGCCCTTGAAGGCGAAGTACAGAGGCTTCGAGCGCTTAACGAGAAGATATCTCTTAGTGTCGGTAGTACCCCCGAGGCCTCTGCAAATGTTGTTGGTCAGGCAATGGTCCATAATATGGAGCGTCCCTTATCTCCACCTCCCGAGACTGCTTCGCAATCTTCTCAGGCATCGCATAACCTCGTCCCAGTTACTGGAGAACCTCCTCGTGAGGATTCAGACGGATCCGACGAGTTTTAGCATCTAGGAAAATGATAGGCCTTTGATGCTGGACAGAAACAGTCTTTTTGTTATTTATGCGCTTGATTTCCATCTGTCGACATCTGCTGCTGCTGCTACTGCTGCTGTATAACGTTCCCTCGTTCCTTTTCGTTTTTCCAATGTTTTCTTCTCTAAATCTTGTTCGCTTTTTTGAGGAGCTTGAGGTGGTATATTTCGGATAGTGGTATCAAACGCTTCAACTCTGTGCCAGGAATAACTTTTCAGCTCCTAAGACGCTCAAACTCTTCCAAATTCAACGCATCGTCGCTCCCCGCGTCTCCTTCGGTCCAGCAACCGGTCAGCGCTCGCCATCGTATTTTGAAGTTCCCCGTGTGGTGCCAATTGGTTCCTTCAAAGAAGCTGGCCGGGATTCCAGGATCCCTATCAGCACTGTATTCATCGCCTAAATCGACACTTCGCTGTCAAAATAAAAATGCCGCACGAAGCTTGATTGTACACTTCCGTTTCCATCGCGCTCTCACGCACTCTGATCCCAATTGGTCTTGTTTTTCACTTCTGGAACGGTCACTCGCGACATTCTTGTAACACCATGATTATTTCTCCACCCTTCTCCATACGAACGACGCTCAACGCATATCCATCTTCGCTTCGCCCGCTGATGCATCAGTTCAAAAAGTGAGCAAAGACTGGATGACGACCCATCACGACACTGCCGACGCACGGATGACCGAGGGCAGATAGAGAAGTGGGTTCAAGCTTGTTCAGACGCTCGCTTGTCCCATTTGTCTACATACGTCTAACCTTTGCCAGGGTACAACCATTTTACGCCCTTCAAGTGCGGGGAGAAGTACAAGCCTGCTGGCAGCTTGTCTTCATTTCTCTTACTCTGCCCACCATCTTATACGCGAGCAATGAACAACTCAGCAAAGAGACTACTCGTAGGCACTACAATGGACATTTTTGTACATAAAGTCATGTAACTACATAGTCTGTTCGGCGTACAAGTATTTTCGCGTGCAAACAGTGTTGTATTCACTGATTTTTTGAGGCAGTGTGATAGGGTTCGTGTTCGTTTTCAAATATGGCCTGGGAACTCGAAGGGAACGGAACACGACAAATAACTGACACCGTTCTATAAGCTAAGTTCATTTTAGGTACGAGAAACCGTAATCTTGGCAAAAAGTTATACAGTGCAGGCTGGCAGGCACTCCTTATGATAAACGCCACCTCAACCAGCTGACCTGCACGAATTTATTGACTTGAGGGCGCGACATAGCTAGCAACAATCATTCACTTCAGTCTAATGGCCTGTTCTGACGATCATGAAGCGCACATGTCCCGCCGTGTAGAAAACATAAAGACGCTTAAGCGACTAGAAAGATCGAGTAAAATATGAATCGGGTTTTGTGGCCCTCCTCTAGGCAAAGGCGTGGTGACAATCGCAGTTATGGCTTCACTTCCTCCCGTGACCTCCGAGTATCTGAAAATATCGATTCACAGCTGGCCAGTCCGATCGAGACTTCAATGGACGGTACCCCCGTGCGGGACGCCGCTGGTGATAGAGGTCAGCTGTTGCACACTCTGGAGTATTAATGTGCGAGAATCACTGACCTGTCAAGTACTATTTCATTGTAAATCAATCCTGGGAGAACATGGACAGAACCGGATACCAATAATGAGAAGAACTCGGGAGACCTCGTGTTGCAATGCTGCCATAGTGGTCGTTGTGGACATTGAAGAACGAGGAATGCTGGGACCCTGTATCTGGAAGGATCTGTTCCGGATAACGAGTCGGCGGTAGAAAGGTAAATGCAGTTTTAGGCTTTTAAAAATAAACGTGCAACATGAGGCTGGGAAATCACCAGGCGTGTGGTTCCAGAGGGCGGACCGGGCAGAATCCCGGGCGGAGTTCAAGCCTGGATACAGTTCCTTAGCTTCTCGTGTATTCACCCGGACAACAGTGGCGACAAAGTGACTAGAGGGACAGCCAGGAGAAGCATTGCACTGAAGTCAAGTCTATCCCACGAAAAAAGGTAAACTGGAGCTTGAGTGTCCATCGGCTCTTCGGAGCATCCAAACAACAGATGATACCAAAGGATGCTAGTGGCTCATCACGAAGGGCATATCCTCTTCCTTCACAGAACCGCCTCCGCTCAAGTTTATCCAGGCCAGAAGAGTTGGGTAATCAAAAAAATTGTGACAAACGAAGAGTTTTGTGTCGTATGTGATGAAGTGGTGAGGACGTTTGCTCTTTTCCGCGGATAGCAGTTTGTTGCCTCGGAATGTGAAGAGACTGAAACCAAGATGGGCTTCACCTTATCATCTTCTAGTATCCCTAAGCGAGTGGAGACGCTCGAGGTGGCATAGCTCCAGCGAAAGGGATGAATCGACGAAGTCAGGTACAGTGACACTGAGAAAGACATTAGGAGAACCTGGTACTCCAAGAGACGGAGAGTCATCGGACACAGACGCCCTGGTATGACGAGTAACTCGACTTCTTCAGTTTCCAGAGCAGTTTGTACTGCCGCCGTCTGCCGCTGCACAGCTGTTGTCCAATTGCAAACACAATCCTCTGTGACGTCGGGTATTGCATAACTGCTCGCCTTTAGTTTACTCCAGTTCCAGACTGGTATCCGTTTTCTCTTCAGCGTACCTTCGCTCTAATCGATGCATCACGAGCCGCAGTACAGTGAGATCCGAATCCAATCACTCGAACGGTCCAGTGCAGAACAAAGAATAGCGGATCATCCATAATCATCCTGTCCATCGATGTCGTGGATGTTTCCGTCTTTGATATGTCTCTACTCTTCGCGGAACATGAGCCTTGACTGTTCGTGGGAGGTAAACGTGCATTTAATGAAAGTTGCGAAATACCGGTGATGTTCCGTCGTATTTGGGTTCATAATCGCCAAAACCGTTGCAAGTTTGGACAGCTGATCAGAAGGTTCGTGCCGGTCAAGCCTTTATTAAGGATTACTAGCATATATGAATTCGAAATAAGTGAAAGCACATTGTATGTGGATTAGCGTACCTGGGACCACGAGCATCACATGCATTGAGCGCACAAGACATCGAAAGTGCTTTTCAAATAGTAAGTGCCCACATTTCAGAAGACCGACTCATTGTCACAAAGTCCATCACTGCTGTCCACTTGCCCCGTAAACAACCAGGTGGTTGCAAGAGATGAACCGAAACAAAAAAGAGGATCCAGAGGGGTGTGTGCTAGTGAGAGAAAAATTCTACTATTACTTATGAACAATTGCTGAACGTCAATGCTCAGTCATATTATGCTGCAACAACGATAAGACTTACAGTACCAGCCCATGACCGTCATCATAGCTCTTCTGATCCTGTATGCAGATTCAGAAGTTCTTTGATGCTTTCTGATAGATAGGCATGCATATTACATATTGTTCTTTCCATCGCAACTGCAGTCTTGGCTTCATATCGGTTCCGATATTTTTCGCTTGCCAGGGCTTTGTTTTCTTGAGAAAAGGGCTCATCCAAATTAGGTTCAATGCCACATGAGGGAACTCCGGAATCTGGGACAGAACTATTAATCAAGCACAGCACTGGGGGTAGAGCGTGAACAAAAAGTCTTCATCGGGAAGACGGTAATAGTAGCTGCCGATATAAATGAAAGCATCCGGTCTGAGGTGAGCAGACTTGATATAATCTTCGTGGTCGTGAGCCCATGGCAAGAGAGTAAATGACTGTGCTTCTTTAGACGATTGATGGCTCTCTGCGAGTAATAGGACACAATGTTGACTCTTAGGGGGAGACAGTGAATGCATTTTCGCAAATAGATTAAGTGTGTCCATATTTGGTCCGTGTTTGCGGGGAAAATAGGGAGTGACCTCATTTGGCAACGAGTCGTAGGTCAGTGATTCTCAGTGGATAGGGGCTCTTCAAGCTCTTGCTCGTCCACCACGTACGAGCACTGCTCGTGTTCTCTACCGTCGTATATACCCTTCATACAATCCTGAAACGCGACTGATACGATTACGGACTTTCTTTACCCAAACCCTCGCTGATCAACCCGAACATCTGTGCTGTGTTGTTGTATCTGCCGCCTGTATCAGGACTGTAAGCTCCAAGAAACCCAGAACCCTTGTACCCTATTTAATATCCTGATATCATGTGGTAAGCGCTTTGTGATTTTTAGTTTCATTTATAGTCGTCATTTATCCGATTACATTGTAGGTGTGACAACTGTCTACTACTCTTGCCTTTGGTAGGTCTTGAGCTAATTGCAAATACCATTTCTCCCGGATCACCGCGCCCCCGTCCGCTTCTCAACCCGTTGACTAACGAGTTTTGTAAATGTATGTGCATGACCACCGGAACTCGTAGCGCCACGGTGCCATTGCTTGGGGTGTTGTTATGGTTGTGAGCATCTACTTCGCACTCTTCGCAACTTTCCAGGACTCGAAGCTGAATGATGTAACCCTACCAATCTCCGAATTGTTAGCTCTACAGCCTTGCTGGTGGCATCTTCCTTCTCGTGGTGGGACAGTACATTTACTTTGTTTTCCCGGAATGGTACGTAAACTTGTGTGTCCTTATGTACCTTCCCCTGCCCTCCGAGTTTCAGTATCTTGCGTCTGTCACGTTTTGATCGAGGAGACTAACTTGCCGTCCCGCCGTTGCCATCTTGTCCTGCAGGCAGATCTATGGGGGCATTTCAATCGGTGTAGCTTCCGCCGCTGCCATCAATATCCTCGCGCTTTCAAACGTAAGTAATTCGCGCTTAATGATTGAGATTGCACCAGAAGCCCTGGCGGAGCGGAGATGAATCCCTCTGACCCACCTCCGATATCTTGCCGTTCGCTTTAGTTGCATTTATTTTGTTCCGGAATATTTTGAGCGCTAAGTCTTCTCTTTCCTCGTTTGACAGAGGTCATACATTTGGACGCGAGTGTGTAAGTTCCTATGGCCCTTCATTGTAGTCATATGTGCTATCCGAGCGATTATCATGATTTTGGAGCTTCAACGAGGGTAAGTGAGAAGAAATTCATTCTGCTAATTCCTTTCCCCTATCTGCCCAATCCATTTTGATTCGATGTTGCGGGAAGCCTTCTTAGTCACATCGATTTTCTAACCGATTTAATTTCATTTGCACCCGGCTGACTTCTCCGGCATCTGTTTGCGCATTTAGGAAAGACAAGATTACCTGGGAATGCGACCATGGAGGGCAACTTTGGACCGAGTCTGTCGCTAATGGTTACGACAATGGGCATCCGATACCAAGCGGATTTTGCGCCTCGGGCTTTTCGAGCCTGTATGCAGCATTCATTGTTGGCTTGCTCATAGATCTTGTCTTTCAGGTGCGTTCTAGCCTTCCAAGTTAATACGTGCTATGCTCGGCTCAACAGCTATTTGATTTCTTTGTTTTTCCTTATACGAAAAGCTCTACATGCTCTTTCTGAACTGGCGCTTCTCAAAGCGCCTGGAACATTACCGGGAGATGAAAGGTCCGTTCTATGGGGGTGAGTTCTTCGAAGTTTTGAAAAGTGAAAGGGCTTTGGAAGAATAGTTCTCTACCTCCGTCGGCGGTTCTATTCTTTCATGTCCGGGAGATCGGTGTCAAGATCGATTAACATTGGAATTTGGTTATAGGGTACTACAACTCATAGGCTGACAAAGGGGTCAACGTGCTGAGCGTCGCGGTGCTGCGCGCGATGCAGTGAAAACTTTGATCTGACAATGGTACCGAGATACCTCTTTGCGAGTGAGAGGGTGAAGTTGTTATGTATGCTTGCTGTTCCGGATTTGCTGCTCGGAGAGACACACGGGTGCGATGGTGATACGATCTAACGACACATACGAAGTTCATGACATGACGTTAATGACTCACGGTTTTTGTATTTATGATTCTTGATATTTTTGTTTTGCATTATTTTGTTGTATTCAATGGACAGCACTGGTTCGAGTCTGCAGGCTACGATACGACTTGTCTTTTTTAGTGAGGCTGGGACGCTGAAAGGACACGGAGTTTGCGAGCGCGTCGAAATTGCTGAAATGGGGGAGAAGCCTGTGATGGGCAGTAGGGTTTGATGGGAGAAAAGTAGGAAAGACGGGAAATGAAAAGGGTCTCTGCCTCGTGTTTGGCCTGAGCACAGGAATAATGTGTCCAGAAAAGGCAGGACGGGTAAACAGTAGGCTTGTGACAGATCCTGAATTGATAGTATCTTCGGACCCCGGTGCGGACGCTTTTTGATGCACTCATGGGTCGAGGGTCCACGGGCAGACGAGTGCTAGTGCAAGTGGAGACGGAAGCAAATCACCACGGACGTGGTGGGTTAATGTGCGGATTGGGAGATGAGCCGGGATGAATTTCATGCTGATGTGACTGGGAGCGAAGGCGACACGGGCAGCTCAGGCGGACAAGAGGGCCAGGGAGCGAGACTAGTGAGAAGAGAAAAGAAAGGGACTATCAGCGGACATCTAGCCGTACTCCGAAATAGGACTGAATTGCCCCCTGCTTTCCTATATAACACTATATAACTCCGTTCCCATCCCCCCAACTCTACTTACTCCCTTTCCCTCCTCTTCCCCTACACCCACGTTTCCTTTTCTTTTTTCTTTTGTTTGCATTTCACGCCCTTTTACGCCTCCTTCCTCGTCCTCACGTACCTAGCTGTTGATAGTCATCTCTTCTGCGTCACAATGGCCACCCACATCGAGCAGCAGCACTTTGATCACCTCGACCGCCCAAAGTCGCCGGGCTTTTCCATGGACGCCGTCTCCTCAACTCCGCCTTTCCCCTACGTCGATGCCTACCAAAGTTTCGACTACCTCCAATTCCCGCATTCCCCCTTCAATGTCGCAAACGTCCCACGTAAGTCTGAGTGGAGCTCACCCACCTGTTGGATAAAGAACTCGCTTCTGTAATTTTACTTACTCTTGTTTGTAATCTTTTGTAGTTCCAGGTGCTGGATCGCCTCGCATTTCATTTGATTCGCTGAACATTGCGGGCGGACTTCCGGACTATGCCTACTCGTCCGGTGCCTCGTTCACTACGGGATCACCAGCACGTCCCTTCACTCCGCCGGACAGCATCTGCCCGCCTGCACTTACGCACTTGAGCAATGGCGAGCTCTCTTCGGATAGCATGCCCTCTTCCAATGCGGCGCCTACGCGCAAAGTTCGCTCAAACTCAGTCAACAGTGTGAGCTCGCCTGGCTCCGTGCACGGTAACCTTCCAGGGACGCGAGGCCAGCACCGTTTCAACCCAATTGGTGCTCGCCCGGCCCGCGCAGAGCGCAGGCGCCGTGCCAGCAAGGATGATTACGCGAGTGATGACGACGAAGAGGACTTCACACCCACGTTGAGTGCTTCTGCCAACTCCGATCAGCGCCGTGAAGAGATCCGCCGTCAACGCATTGAGTCGGAACAGCGTCGCCGTGACGAACTCCGTGACGGCTACCGCAGACTCAAGGACGTGCTTCCTGTGTCGAACCAGAAGTCCAGCAAGGTGTCACTTCTGGATCGAGGTGAGTATCTGTTTGGTTGTTTGATTCCCCTATTTGCAGGCGCGCATCTCTGATCCGCCGATCTTTCCTAATCCAGCGACGACTCACATCAAATACCTCGAGATGACTCAGCAACAGCTCCAGACGAGGCTCAACCAGGCTGAAATGGAGACGCAGCGCTTACGGTCGTATGTATCCATGGTATTCTTCCTTCATGTACCCAGTAACTGATTACCCCGACCAGACTGAACGAGGCTCTCATGCTCAGCACCGCTGAACGTCATGGGGCAGTCCTCGCCGCTGCGCAGCAACAGACCGCCTTCTGAGCTCCGCTCTCGCACGAAAGGCTGGTCTTCTCTGCTTGGAGAGGCCAAACGTAAAAGGACCGAGTCCGGCAATGCTCGGTTTACTTCCGCGGTGTTCTCCTGACCACGGATCTTCGTTACTCAATCTGTCAATGTGAACTTCTGAAAAATGACTCACGATGCCTGCTCGGGATGCATGGCTACTCACGACCCCGATTACTTCGTCTTTATCGCCCTGCAGTTAATCTAACCTCATTCTCCGGCATTCTCTCACGCATTCGTATTTCTCGCATTGGTTTCACGTCTTATTACGAGCTTTGCATCCCGTCTTACGACCCATGGTAGTGCTTCTGCGATGCACTGTTATCTGTTGGATTGTCTGCGTGGCGGCGCCACGCTAATCGCCGATTACATCCTCACGCCCCCTCCGACTTCGTTTGGATAGCACGAGTCTGGGACGTACGGCCAGGGCTTGTTGCGAGGAGCAACGACACGACGCAAGAGCAGTGCGCGCCTGCTAGAGATGCGCCGGTCGTCAATTCTTACGAATTGATGCTTAGCGTCTCGCCGCCGCCGCTGTCGACTTTCTTGTTTTTGTACAGTCAGTTTGTCTCCTACGCACGCCCTCGCCAACTTCTCCCGACTGCACCTTTCCGATACAGGTGCCACCGATACACCGGTCTTTGCTAATCCATATGTGCCTCTACGGCATGCCCTCCTTTCTCTATCGTGACAATCTATGGAACCATTTATCCTAGACGCATTTGCTTGCTCAGTTTTGATTACTTATTGCATTGCATTTTTTATTGGTTTTATATTGATTGCTGTTTTTTACGCCACGACATGACTTTTCCACACAATCCCTCCACTCCGTTGTCTCCCTCCCCCCCCTTTTCCCTTACTCCACTTCCTGTCGCTGGCTGCTTTTATTGGAGTCTCTTGCCAGTCCTTTTTATTTCAACTTTCGTGCTGCAAGTCTCCGACCATCCAGATAAGCCTATGTCCGTATGGCTGTTCGTCGACAACACTTATCTAAGGCAAAGAGATGGTTGGTCACCTGCAGATAGCGCGCGAATTGGTGTGGCTAGAACAGCCCTCGACAAGCGTCCGTTCACCTTCACACGACACCTCTTCCTCCTTCGTTTCATTCGCGCCTATCATCGTGATTTTTTCCGGCCAGTAGCCAGCCGATTGCCGCGCCGCACCGTACGCCCGCGTCCACTACGGTCCTCGCATCCGCTAGGTCGTGCTGTGGTGGCCAGACCACCGTCTTGCACATAATCCGGTGATGCTTGTTGATTCTAGTCTGTTCGCCAACCCGTACATCCGCGCCCCGTCGCCCTCGCCTATGGAATTGACGTCAGATGCTTGGTGGCCCGACTGTTCGGAGTCGAGTCGAAGTGAGCACGAGCGCTGCATGGCTGTGTGTGCGCCCAGTGTGCCACGCGGACCTCAGTCAGCGTTCGGTTGTGCGAGGGAGCTCGTGCGTTTACGTCGGATTGCTGTTCCGTGTCCCGGTTCGCGTAACCTGTCTGCATTTGGTGTATCCAATCTTTCTCTGAGCCTTTCCCGAGCGTTGACGTGCGGTACTGTCCGTGCGTAATGTTGTCTTATCTTTGGTCGGCTCCACTCCACTGTTGTGTTAATGCTTTGTGCCACTACATTCCGTTCTCTCTCATCTTACCTCTTCATACGCAATTGGATTACGTTCGTTCTCAGAGAGGACAATGCGACGCCCTGTTATGTAGATTATCTTGTTATGACTTTATACCGCCGTTGCGCGGCGCTGGACTACTTTTGCTGCATCCATTGACCTTACCACACTCATCAGTAGTTTACACTGGACTCTGGATTCAGTTTGCAATAGTACTTACTATAGTACTTTGTTTTCGTTAGTCACTAGCACTACTTGTGCAAAGCAATTGATTATATGTGCTATGTTTTGTTGATTGGCTGTGTTTTTCACTCTGATTGCACAATCGGGAGGATGATCGTAATCGTATCGATGGAAGAATCTTGAAATTTCTGAACTTTATTTGGTATTTGATTTGCTCGGTACAAGGATCATCCTTGACTACTTAATACCTGCAACTGAACTCCCAATAATTCACAATCATACTACAATCGTCTAGCAGACACAGCATGAGTGACGAAGCTACAATCAAGCGCTCGCTCAAGATAAAAACGGGTTCTGTGAAGCGGTATGTGGACTGCATATATGCGACACGTCGATTCGGAATTCATCCACCAAAACTTGCCTTGCCCTTGTTTCAATGAAACTAGGCTGGCAAAGGAGAACAACGTATATCTCAAAGAGATCGATGAGTTGCGCGTCAAGGCGGAAAAACTTTCGAGTTTAGGCGGGGATGAGTGGGAAGTCAAGAATGCTGTGAGCAGCCTATTCGTCATCTGCATTGTTTTCTCTAACTCCGAGGTTGTCTAATGACTCTTGATTCATTTAAATGGATGGACTTCTATCACTAATGATATAACGTGGAATGCGAATACGGATGATATTTTACGACATGTAGAATAACTTGGTAAATGAGACGGTTCGAACAGTGGAGTTGACAAAGGAGAAGCTGAGGAACGAGGTTGGTGGCTTGCGAGATCTTGTGGTGCGTCGCTTCTGGTTCTCGTTCCCTCCCCATCAGTCAGAACTAACTTACTCGCCGCATTACTCTTCCAAACTTCTGATGTTTCGGCTGCTGCATCCGCGCCTGGTAGACATCCGTCGAGGGAGACGAAAGGATTGCAGGCGACGAGTCGCTCGTGGCTGCAAAAGAGACGCTGAAGGAAGTGGAGCCATTGGTCGGAGCGGAGACGGCGGTTGATAAGAAGTTCGAGTTAACTTAACTGTAGTATGGGAGGCGTTCCGGCCTGTAAGCATGATGGAAATGTGCATTGGAAGAATCTTGCATTACTCCGCATTCCTTGTCGCCTCTATCATCCCATGGGCGGATATTTAGCCGTCCGTATCCATTCTGCTCAAGTTTTTTCGTTCGGGTTCAAGCTCTTGGGCCCGTTTGAGTCGCGTTAGCGCGTCGAGGATACCACGCCATGCATCTCGGTTTACGCGTTCCTCTTGCAAGCCACGCTTCACCGGTTCTTCGCCGTCTTCAGCATCTTTCTTCTCAGCCACGCCCATCTGTCCTGACTCTTCTGTAGAAGTAGAAGGAGCCGAAGCGGGCGTACCGACGCCTGCTGGTGCGGGGACGAAGTTCGGCGGAGGTGCGTCAATGGCGGACGGAGCAATGCGAGATTGACGGATATGTGCGAGGGTCGAGCGCATACTGATGTGAATTTGCTGAAAGGTAGTGAGTAAATAAGGTGTTATCTGTCAATATGAATGAGAGAAACATACGTCGAGTCGCTCGAAATACTCGTTTGCCTCAAGAACGAATTGCTCCGAACGTTCTTCGCCATGTGGAAGCGAGCTATCTGGTGGGTCGGTCTGCGGGAGCGTGAGCAATGAGATTGCAGAGCCTGCCAGTGAGAGCAGCTTGCTGATGTCCTGTATGATGAGACGAATGCCAGTCAGAGTTGTAGACACGTATTGAGCATTTGGCCAGAGACGCACCCGCTCAACTTCGCCCAGTGCTAATATCTGGCGTGCAGTGCGACTTGAAGTCCAAATAGGGTCTACCTTCTCTGTATGTCGTTCGCTATTCATTTCGGGTCTTGTCCCTGACGAGTCAACGTTCATAGTGGTTCGGGATACGGGTCAAACGCGAATACCAGAAATGTGGTGGACGAAGGCGGGCCGCAAGACGCGAGCGTCGATCACGTTGGTTAACAGCCAAGAGGACAACGCTGAGACTGACCCGACGGGTCCGACCTTTCCGAATCCAACACCGTGACCATGCATCGTCTCCCAAGGGCGCGCTTCGCAGCGCTGCCTGCACGTAATTGCGTGCGCACGATGAGCAACCACTCAAGCACAGCAGTATTCCCAACACCCAAGCCTCTACCCGTTCATCAACCCTCAATTGAACATGAAGCTTCGCTATTCAAAGGCCGCTGTGAACACCTCGAGCATTTCTTCGCTTTACCACGCTTTAAGGGTATTAAGCGTCCTTATTCTGCTGTGGACGTTGTGTCTAAGCAGGGGTCGTTGCCTGTTCTTCCGCTGCCTTCGACGCTCACTGCTGACAAGCTTCATGCACGGTTGAGCAAGGCTGCTACGGAGGGGAAGCCGGTTCATACGATGGGTGCTATAGATCCTGTGCAGATGACGCAGATGGCGATGAATCAGGAGGTTGTATATATTAGTGGGTGGGCGTGTAGTAGTGTTCTTACTACTGCTAATAATGAGGTTGGACCTGATTTCGGGTAAGCTTCACTTGCAAGATTCATGAAGAAATATTGCTGATTCTAAATGATTTGGCTCACCAGCGACTACCCGTATACGACTGTACCAAATCAAGTGCACCGTATCTTCCGGGCTCAACAGCTACATGACAGGAAACAATATGATGAACGAATGTCCGTCTCCTCTGAACACCGGGAGAGGATGCCGTATATCGATTACTTGCGACCCATTATCGCAGATGCTGATACAGGGTGAGTGCATATCTTCGTTTAGTAAATTTGTTCTCAATTGTTATAGACACGGAGGTCTATCTGCTGTTATGAAGCTCGTCAAGCTCTTTGCGGAATCTGTGAGTAATGTACTATACCGATGGATTATCAATATTAATGCTTGGATAGGGTGCGGCTGGGATACACATGGAGGACCAGCTTCACGGAGGCAAGAAGGTCGGTTAAGGGTGAATTACCACTGACGGGCTTGAAATCTAATTCGTTCTACTAGTGCGGTCATCTTGGTGGCAAAGTCCTCGTTCCAGCGTCGACACACGTCTCTCGCCTCATTGCTTCAAGATTCCAACTCGACATGCTTCATTCAACCATGCTCTTAATTGCCCGTTCCGACGCCGAATCAGCCAGACTTATCTCATCAAATGTGGACATCAATGACCATGAATTTATCCTTGGGACAACGACTCAAGGATCTCCTCTGGCGGATGAGGTAGCTGAAGCAGAAATGCGTGGTGCAACTGCTGCTGAGGTTGAGTCCATTGAGAGGAAGTGGGTGGCGGAGCACGAGCTGTGCACTTTTGATCAAGGTAATACTGTTGCAACAAACTATTCTATTGAAGTTCTAATACTTTATCCAATTCAGCGGTTGAGAAGGCCATCAAAACCAACGAACGCATAACTGATAAGGATGCAGCAATCAAGGGATATCTTCAGGCAGCTTCTGGAAAGTCTAATACGCACGCAAGAGAGATTGCCAAAGAGATCACTGGCGAGCAGATATTTTGGGATTGGGATTGTAAGTGAATTCAATTGCTAATATTGATCCATGCTCTCAATATGATGCTTATAGTGCCTCGCACACGTGAGGGATACTATCACTACGCTGGCGGCGAGGAGGTATACAGCACCGTATCTTTCTTGCTAAAATCATTGACCCAGAATTTCGTAGGCGGCAATCAAACGAGCCAAGATATACGCACCATATGCCGACCTCCTGTGGGTAGAGACTTCAAGTCCCAATCTCTCTACTGCGCGTCATATCTCGGGCTCCGTCAGAGAAGCATTCCCCGGAAAGTGGTTCGTATACAATCTTAGTCCATCATTCAACTGGGCGAAGTTCGGGTTCAGTGGTACGTACGCACGCACACCGCCTCCTTGAATGACCGCGCGAATTTCCGTGATTTCTGAATTCTAACTACGCGAGTAAGCAGATGACGACCTGAAGAACTTCGTGTGGGATCTTGCGAAAGAAGGATTCGTATTCCAGTTGATCTCTCTTGCTGGTTTACATTGTGATGCCGTTTCTTGGGGTACGTATTCACCGCCTTTCCCTTACTTCCCTTACTTTCTTTCTTTCTCACTTGACTACACCCGATGATCCTCCTGACTGATTATGTGTATGCTCTCGGAAGCTGAGCTATCGCGGCGCTTCAAAGAAGACGGGATGCTCGCTTATGTCCAACTCGTGCAGCAGAAGGAACGTGAGCTTGGTGTGGATGTACTCACTCACCAGAAATGGTACGTCTGCAAAGCTAGCTTGATTAACCGTATCTTCTCCCGCTTAATTACGGACTTGTCTCAATTGTTTGTAACCGTGCATCCGTGGCTTCTTGTGTGGATTCTCGTGTGAATGTTTTCCAGGAGCGGAGCGAACTACGTTGATAGAATCCTGCAGAGCGTGAGCTCGTCGTCCACCACGAGCTCGGTCGGCTCTGGGTCTACCGAACATGACTTTTGAAAGCCGACTCGCGTGTAGTCAGTTAGCCATTCATTGAGTTGTAATACGTGCTGTGTCCAGTTGGCAATGGTAATTACCGGACGGCCTTATCGGCCACGAGTTTGCTTGTGAGCGGCAAAATAAATCTTCTCTCTTCTCCCTTTTGAACTTTGAACTTTGATACTCACTTTCTCCCAACTCCTTCTGCTTGCTCTTCACTCCTTTCTTGGTTCTGCACGATGCACGATGGGAAGCTTTGCCAGTTTGCCAGTGCTACGACCGCGGTTATTGAATGGAGATGTTTTCAAATTTTACTCGTCTACAGCAATGTACTTCTATAATTGGAACCCATGCCATACACCGGAAGTAATACAGTATTAAAAAAGGATCGAAGATGTATACGAAGATGAGACTGATTCGATGTGAAACCCCGAGGAGATCCTAGACAGAGATGAATTAGTGACTCAATGTGAACCATCCATGAGGGGCGAATGGGAAGGAGCAGTACAGGTTTCTCTTCTGGAAAATTGATACATGTCCTTTATGGAGAGCTGCAGATCAGAGAATCAACCTGGCTCTACTTCTATACAAAATTTACTATGATTACTATGTTACACTGCACAACAGTGAACCAACCAGTGGTAAAGAATGTTCAGTTTTTGTATTAAGAGCAACAATGGTCTGTATAAAGAAAATTGGATAAATTGTTGAAACTTATGTCCCAATTGTGCATGTATTGAAAAGACACACCTTGTACTAATACAGAAGACCATATATCTATGTTCTAAGTTTGACAATTAAAAAACACTTTGATATTTGATGTGTGAGAGAAAGAACAAGAAGAGGAGAAAAAGCCAGAAACAAAAAAGCTCGTCATAAATCTTATTAGCCCACCGCGAGGGTCGAACTCGCAGCCTTCAGATGTGAACCACTTCGGGTATAAAAGTCTGACGCTCTATCCGATTGAGCTAGGCGGGCTCGAATAAAACGCTTTATTACATTATCTATAACTCTATAGAAATTCTGAACGCTGTTGTTTCCCAAATCGCAGTGCTACTACAGGCAGGAGGCAGTGTCACATCTGGATAAGCACTAATACTCGGAGTTGTCTTCATTGAGTCAATTTGTAAATATCTGTTTCTAAATATAGTATGATATAAGCTTGTTTAGGTAATGTCTCACAATGCAAACACTATTCTGCAAATAAAGTTAATGTATGGTGCTACCACCTTTGTAGTGTGGTATAGTATTCAAGTAGTATGTCATCAGAATGGATTTCAGTTTATTCAAGCTCATTAGGCCAATTCATTAGGCCAATTTATTTGTCTGCTAGGCTAATTTCCTTTTGTCCGCGGGAAATTTCATACCTGATTGATTTCTCCGACGTGATGAAGCAAAACTTTCTGATACCATTAATACCCTGATAAAAAAAAAGAAGAAAAAAGCAGGGCCAAAGGTGTAAAAATTGACCAAAGACGTTGATTACCATGGCCAGTTGCGACAGGTGACAGTCCCGGAATGGGTATTTTTGTCGGAGCTGATGTACAAATAGACGGGCGCTTGTTGGCAGATCCGCCGCGAGCACAAGCGAAAAATCACACAAATAATAATGAATAGCAACCATGGTCGGAATATGGTAATTAAGCAAGCTTGGACAGCTCAGAGAGAAATATATGACATTATCAGTCGATTCTAAGTCTCTATGCAAGAGGAGAGTGGATGCGGGGAAAGCCTGTATCAGAGCGTAAATCCGCTGAGCGGCTGATGCCGAGGGTATGGATAGCCGAATGGAGATGAAGCTAAGGTTTGCTCACTGAAAACAACACATCAAGCTCGCTTCCCCGTCCTCTTCGCTCGCTCTTGCAGCTCACAACGTCGTCGACGACTACATCACGCTCGCTCAACGCTCCAAAACGCTCTTTCACGCCGGTCTCTACGTCCTCGGGCATGTTCCCTGACGCTTCATAAGGCAGCGCCATTTGAGAAAAAACTTACATTACCCACTGCTAAACATCCTCTCTCAGACCAATCGCGATTATCCCTGCCATGAACCATCGTGTTTCTCGTCGCATTTCTTCCATCTACCCGCCAGATAATGGCGAATATATCTCGCCGTTTACGGCTCCTGCCATGCCGAATCTGAGGACGCAGGGTTCTGCTTTACACAGGCCAGTCGTCGCGGAAGCTGCTTTCATCCCACGTTCTCCTCTTCCTCCGCAAAAGTTAGCAAAACTTGCCAATGCTCTGGGTATCTCAACTCCTATGCCGGCATCTAGTCCGCCACCCTCGGCATCCAAGTCGTCTTTTTCCACACCCCGTCCTCCTGAAGATCGCGTGTCTCCTGAGTCGAAAACCGCGACTCCTGCTTCAGCGACGTTTCGTTCGGCAAGCTCGAGGTATCTGATACATGTAGTCCCGCCTAAACACTTCCCCCATGAAAGTCGCAAGGACCCCGAGGCATTTGCGGCATTCCGACGTGGTTCTCTGGTTCCGCTACACGCGACTCTCCAAGCGCAGATCGCTGCCATTGCTCGGGAGTTTCAGCTCCCTACTACTTGTGGTATTGTATTGTATCTTGTGAACGAGCAAGAACATGGAGTATCGACTAGAAGTGCTTTGGGGAAGGGTCCGCGAATAAGTGAAGAGGTCTGGAACTGGCTATGGACGAAAGTAGCAGAGGAACGACCTGTTATGCGTGGAGTTGGTCTGGGCTTATCCAGTACTGCGTCTTCGCCTGCTCCAGGTGAGCGGCCGATGTTGTTGCGAAAGCACTCATCTCCCGCAAAGCTCGATTTGTCTCGGCCATCTGGGTTTGATAAATACCCCCTAACTCCCTCGCCTTCGACTCCGTCTACCTCGACCTCTACAACTACACCGCAGACTGCAAGGCAAGAGGAATCTAAGGATCGAGATTCCTCAGTCGGACAATCTGGTTCTTCCCAATACTTTAGTACATCATCCAATCTTGCACCGGATACTCCTCCATCTTCCCTCGACCTTGACCGAGGGTTATTACCCGGTCTTGGCAGCCCATCTCTACTCCCAGTTCTTGCGAAGGTGGAATTTGACATTGACCGGAAGGCGGGAACGTGGTACGAAACGTGGTGTCGTTCGCGAAAAGCCTTGCAAAAGCGGAAGGACAAGTCGCTTGACGCGCAGGGAAAATTACAACTGCGGATTACAATTAACGACAAAAAAGGCACTATAAGTCCCCCGTCGTCGTCTTCAGACGAGGAGGAAGAAGTAGGATACAAACGCCTCGGTGATTCTCCAGACGAAATCGATCCAGAGGACGAACTCACAGCCGGCCCTTCACCTCGTCGCGTAGATCCACTTGCTGACGTCTTTGGCTCAGACGGAGAAGCTTGGTCCGATATGCAGTCACGTAGACCTGCCCGAAAGACCAAAGGCGATTTGGCCCTTGATGGCGCGTCTCTGAGTGGCCCTCAAGTTTCCGAGAATCCGGAACGAAAAGAAGCATCCGACGACGAAGTCTTCGCTCTATGGAAAGCCCACGATCAGCCACAGTTACACGTTTCTGGCATGCAGATGCAAAGAGGCAAGGTCCCTCCACCTTTGAATCTGCAGGGAAGCGGCAGCAATTTGGAGATCAACATTGCGACTGTCACTCCGAGCCCATATTCATCTTCTAGCTTCGAAGATAGTAGCCGTCTTCCATACTTAACCGACAGAAGGGATACGCGCTTGTTCCTCGATGATGAGACTCTTCGGGAGAAGAGGACAGGTGGTATTTACGACGATGTCGAACTCGACCTCGTTGCAAACGTAAGTCTCATCAAGATCTCGATCATTCATGACTGCTGATGTGCCACGTTAATTTAGCTTAACATTGAGGAGCATCGTGCGAAGCAACTAAAGATCCGCGAAGAGTTAGACGTCCTGGAACGCGTGAGTTATTAATATATTCTCTATATGAGACTTTGTTTTTAACGCTCGTCTTAGAACTTGATGCAATTTTCTCCACGAGCACTCAATTCCATCAACCTCTCGCCAGACATGCTGCCTCCGAACAGCATTCTTCTCAACTCTGCACCTCCTCAGCGTACAGTATTTTCATCTTCGCACCACGGAGGCTCCCAGAGTGTCCAGCTTTCTGGTCTCAACCCCAATCGCGTCTCTTCCGTGAAAGGCGAGGGTGTCATAGGCCCGCCTTTGTTTAAACAACCCGCTCTGGTTGGGACTCCCAGTCCAGAAGCAGACAGTTTTAAAGGCACCAATCATTCAGAGAGGGGTTCGGACGGGTATGTCCTGCCTACTATACGCATTAAAGGGGATGATTAAAGTGTTTCATTTTTTTCTGGATGTTTTAAAGGAATGTAATATACGAGTCTTCCGAGCATCGAGCAGCTTGGCCATCTGTATCATATGCAACGCTAGCCAACCGGGGTGAGGGGGATCCGTTGCTGTCTCCGACAGGTTCTCTTCAAAGCTTGAAATCGGCCAGGCACCCGAACTCGCCTCCTAAGGTTGTATTAAATGGGAAGATGAACGGAACGACCAAGACTACTTCGGTCTATAAGCGAAAGAACTCCTCTATATCATCATTGCTTAGCACTATCAGCGGAACTCGAGAGACATCAGAGTCTAAGGCGAGGATGAAGCAGTTTGAGGAGGAAGCGGGGTTCTACACGGACGTGCCGAGACTGCAGCCATCATTATCGCGCAGGACGCCGGAGTTGACTGAGTCCCCCGTGATACCACTTTCACCGGATCCGTTCGGACGATTCCCGTCCTCCGTTGATGCCATGGCGTCTCCTGTGAATAAGCCGCCGGAACGAACATCTTCGCTCGAGAAGGGCTCATTCACGGGCCGAAATACCGCGAGAGACTCGATGGCGCCGTCTAGTCGGTTTTCAGTAGACTCTGTTGCTGAAGAGCAACAGTCGTCGAAGGTGAACAAGGCTTCGAACCTCGTCTCTATGAAGAGCATTAGGAAATTATGGCGTAAAAATGATAAATCCAACAATTCCGGAGCATCGATACCTCCCAGTCCGGACCCTTCATCTATGCCTTCCCGCCCAATGAGCTCGGCTACTACCGGTGTGGACACAGAGACGGATACTTCGCGCACACCGTCGCCGTCAATACCGTTCCCGTCTGGTCCGAAACGGGGAGCCCAGAAGCCGCGCAAGTCCTCGCGGGATTCAGGACTTGATCCATTTTATTTTGACCAGGAGCTAAAGTACCCAACTCGGCAGACTCCATCGCCATCAGCACAGATGGCATACCAATTCCCACCAAACTCTGGAACTCAAGCAGCGGTACGCTCGACAACCCCGATTTCTGAAAAGAAGAGGTCAGTTCGAAAATCGCTTGTGAGTAAATGGAAGAACGGGTCAGAGGGTTCTTCGACGGATTCGGGGGCAGAGACACGCCGGCGGCGCCCGAGTATTCTGGATCTTGCGGGTTTAATGCGAAGCGGAGGAGGAAGCATTTCGTCGACGACTGCGCTGCAATCACCTGTTCCAGAAATTCCTGCTGAGTATCGCATGAGCCAGCATCCACGCACGCAGTCACGCGCGTCCATTGCTCCTACTGTTTTGTCAACGACAGGCGACGATCGTGGTTACGGACGACGGAAGCCGACGACACAGGTTTCGACAGACTCCTCACAAGAATCTGTTGACCCGATTCCAACACCGGTTTCTGCAGTTCCACCATTGTCATTCTCGAAGAGCAAGAACAAGGCAGGCAGCCTGAGCGGTAGTCTGACGTTATCGCTTGCGAGCGCGGGTGAAGCTTCAGACGGAATGCGGTCGAGCTTCGATGACAGCCAATTCGAGATTGTATCGCCGCACGTAGGTCGTTTGTCGCCGGCTGTGTCTATAGGGACAACACAGAACGGATTAGATCGGGACGAATAAGCCGCGATTGGACAAGTTCCGACTTGGCTTGCTTTTGTGTGTGAGCGTGAGTTGTATTGTGAGTGATCAGCGGATTTCATTTTCGCCAATTTGCACCTTTTCGCTTGATTGAATTTCATTTTTACGCTACACTTCTTTTTCATCCCGTCTTTTGTATAAGCTATAAGCAGAGCTACTTCCGATTCTATTCGTTCCTTCATAAGTACATTGGATTTTTTTTTGTTTCCCTTAATTCTGTAATCTTGCATTTTCTGTGTAGTGGCGACAAATAGTCACCTGGTTTGACCCTGTGTTTGAAGACTACAGGGACAGTAATATTGAAGTGGATACAATCTTCGTGCTAAGCATTTTTGTTTACATACGTATAAGAGAAAAAGATGGGTAAAAGGATTGAATGATTTATGATTACTCCTTAATTGCGTTTCGATGCCGGTATACGCGGATGGGACGATCGCCTAGTGTCGAGCTAAAGCGAAAAGAACATGGCCGGAGGAGAGAAATACACATAAAGAGAAATGACCGACGGAGACGCAGGTAGATCGGGCTAGTGCAATGCTAATTGGCTACGGTCACTGGGCTGTGCTGTCGCTTAACACCGTGTGTGTCGGTGCGTGGCAATGGCATGGAATAGCTTGCCGAGATCGTCAGAGGTGGATATGCTACATTGCCGCGCATTGTGACCCACGGGATTATTGCCTGCTGTGCTCATGTGTGCTGTTTTATGCTTTGCGAGAGCGTGGGTGTGGCGATGGATATGGATGATATTAAAGCAACAATTGTGCTTGTGCTATATGCGAGCGGGATCAATGCTCGGAAATGGAGGGAGACAATAGGGTGGTATTTCGGGAGAACGGGATCAAGTGCCGTAATGACGTTGAGAGATGTTTTAGGAATGGAAATTTCAACGGACAAGACCCGTTTCAGAGTGAGTACAGTAATGATCTGAGAGCGAGTCAGCAATCTCGTCGTTCGGGCGTCGGCAAGCTACAGAGCTCCATTCCACAAGTCTATCTATCTACGCTTATAAGGCGCCTCCGTCCCCCCTCCATTTTTACTTTAAATATTCCTCCCCCTCCTTGCTGTACTGTAGCTGGCCCGTCCACTCACGACCCCACCTACGCTCACTATGACTGTTACAGCCTCAGATGACGCCTACATCATGGCAAGGCCGGAGGACGTCCTCCTCGCCTGTGTTGCATACGAACGCCCTGAGATGCGCACCCTCGACAACGTCATCTCCCTCCACTCTCGCAATGCTCTTGTCCTCGACAACTCCGCTAAATCCGCTACCTCTGTGCTCAACCTCCCCGCTGAGATTCTCTTGCGTATTCGCAGCCATCTCCAGTCGGAACTAATCAGCTCGCTGACTGAGGACGCCGCCGCCGCACTTGAAGAGTACCAATCTGCACTCGTCGAGGGCATCTGCCCAGACTGCTTCTGGTGGCACACCGATGTCTACGGACCCGACATCTGGTCCTGGATCGAGAACGGCTACCGCGGCGCGTGCAGCTGCGCTGTTGTCGGTGATCTCGACCCACGCACGCCCTCCGAGGCAAAGCGACGCGTTTTTGAGAAGTACCAGGGCTTCGATATTGGCTCACGAGGGCAATGGTTCCGCGCATATGTCCAGCGCACGTATCTCGACGACGACACGACTGCATGGCGTTTCGCCCGGGATGTACTCACCGAATTTGGCTGCAGGCACCGGTTCGAACGCAACTCGATTCAGCTTCCTCAGCTTGCCGCAGCGGCCTCTGAGAGCGTGATTTCCGGAGAAGCTCCCAAGAAGACGCCGCTCCGCACTACCTCCTGTGATTTTGGTGCCCTCGTCCGTATTGGACAGAACCAGCAGCGCGCTGCATCCGAGGAAGAGCCCGCGACTACTTTCGGAAGGCTCTTGCGTGAACTCGAATTCAAAGTGCCTGCCGATGACGAGCCGAGTATTGCATTACAGAGTGAGTCACTCTTTTTCCGCTTAATTTTTCTCTACCTGTCATAATTTTACTAATATTAACCGCCGTTTTTCTCTCTCCGTTTAGGCTCCGCTGCTCGCTTTGTGGACAAGATTCACAGACGGACCGCCTGTGCAACTCATTTCCTTGCGCAGCGTGGCCCGGCATGTAATTGCATAGACTGCCTTGCGCTCTTCGCCAAGCCCGCGTCGCTCACGTCGTATGCATTCGCTCGTCGTTCCTTGTCTTCCACAACCCGCTCACGCTTGCCCTCTCCCCCTTCCCTGCCATTCTCGCCGTTATACAGTACCCTGACGAGTGTCGCGCTCGGCGCTGCTAGCATTGCTTACCTTTTCGCGCGCGTCGTTTTGTGAAGAGGAGAATGATTGGGGCGTTATTATTATCCGACCAAGTCGGATAACATCAACGTTTCGACTCATGGATGCTTTGTTGCCTCCGACGACCAACAAGTCACACAACACAGCATAGCATAGCACATCTGCTTACGACCGACATGCCATCTGTTGTTTTCTCATCATCGCATGCACGGACTTGACTGTCATTTTTTCCTTCACGCACCCGGCATTTTTTGATACGCACGCAAGTTCACCCCACCATGTATAAAAAAAAACTCTCCCGCGTCATTACCATTGTACAGTATCGCATGCATCCATATACGTTTCACGACTCCGGTTACGATCTCTCGCTCTCCATCCCCAACATCATTTCACGCGCTCTTATTTTACTCACACCTTATTAAACCTTCCTGTTAACCCCGCCTTGCTCGGTTTTCATTTCGCACTTACATTACCTTGCGCCTTCGTCATCCGATTTATTAACCCGTTTGCTCTCATGCTTATTAGTACTGATCCTGGCTGCGCATTCCCACCACTTCTACCATTCTCCCCTTCAGATCGCAACCGGGTATTGATAAAAAGGATCGATTCGTTGTTTTCTTGGCTTGTTCACGTCTTCCATTTTCTCCTGTTCTGTGCTTCTTGTCTTGATATCAACCTTCCGCATTCATATATATACGGCAAACTGCATTCCAACATCGTCTCCCTCAAAATCATATCTCCCCAACTTATTCATAACAGCTACTTATTATTAGAATAACATAGAAGTGCACGCATTAATCGAGATGAAAAGTGATTGTCATTGTTATAATTAGCTTATTGTTGTGCTGCTGGAAAGGCTCGCGGATGTGAAGATGACCAAATAAAGGAGAAGAAAAATGAGTTTATTATTGGACCATGCTGCGTGTCTTGTGCGTGGGCGCGCGTGAGATGCGTGTGAAATACCATATGCAGTGCGGATCCGGGATAAATGGATGCACGTACGGTATGCAAATATGTAGAGTCACCGATCGCTTTGTTCGGATGCGTAGAAGTAAAGCAAAGCAAAGCAAGGATGAAGTGACACTGCGAAAGGGAAGAAATAATAATGAAATTCAAAAAAAAATCCAAGAGAAAGGTAAAGAGAGCTAGAATACGTACATTACCACATTGTGTTATTAAGCGCTAACGCCCAGCCTCAAGCACGAGGAAGAAGCTTTGGTTGTTGGTACACTAGTACAATCTAACAGGCATTCCAGATAAAATAGGTGTAAGAGAGTTTGATCCACAGGAACGAATGAATGCCAAGACTAAGAATGTAAGAACGGAGGGAACAACACGAGTCTGGCGGCCTACAGGCATACAGACGTCTTACTTCTGCTTAACGGGTTGCTGGGAAGGGCAACGTGTAGGCTAGACACCTCTTTAGATTCTTATTCGGACCCAGAATGCATTGGATGTAAATTTGTAATAATAGAGAGCCCTGTTGATTTTCATTTCATTTTCGAAGGCATACACGTGTATTTTATATTTTGCACAAACGGACATTAAGCATAGAAGTAAGTGTCTATGAAAGATTGATGAAGCATCACATGGATGATCGAGGTGGTGGTGGTGATTAAGTGGGCAATTTACTTGGACAGATGTGTGGAAATTAATAGAGTGTGGATGCCATGCACTTGTACAAGTCTTACTATGATAATATTTCGGAGTAAACATGCAGATGGAAGGATTACAGTGTAAGTGTGTAAATAACCAAATAACTATATATATATATATGCATGAACTACTCAGGATTGACAATTTAACATACACCCTACAAGGCCCTGTGTATTAAAGTAAACTAAGAAGCTTATTAGCATTGCAAAATAATAAAAACCTGACAGACAGTAGACCTAACCTGGTAAAGTCAAAACATACTATGTCATTAGAGCTGTCTGTAAAGTATGAAATACTCTTATTACTGGCATTTGATTTGCATACCTTGATTGGATATACTGACATCAAATTATTAAATGTTTGTAATGAGATACTATCAGTTCCAGACAGCCGAAATATCCGTTGTGTTAATGAGTAAGCTAGTTTACTAGCTTCTTAAGAATATCTAGGAGACACACGGACAAGGCGGGAAACACAAAAGAAGTCCAGGATATGTCCATGCGTCCGAACACCCGAAAACCTCGCGTTCACGTTGTAGCAGCCGTCTCACAGGTGTAGGATACCTTCTTGAGTTCTTTTCCGCTTTGTATGCATACAGCCTAGCCTGTTCAATTGTCCCGACCCTACAGGAGAAGTTGTGAAGTTTTGACACGATACCCGGGCGAGAGACACGAAGACAGAAGAAAATATCCAGCGAAGCCGGACAGTAGCGGAATGAAACGTTTCTTGCTTCGGCCGTGTTTCTTCTTTTCTCATCCGACGGTGAGGGGTGGTAGACCTTCCGCTGCCAAGCTAGTCGTGATGAAAGCACATCAACGAGATGTTTAGCTGCGAAACCCTTAACAATAGCAATTATAGATAGAACTATACATCGCTGTTAGAAGAATGATCCTGATTTACAACAGTATTCTGTATTGATCATCTGAATTCTCGAAACACAACAATCATTTTTATTATCAGCGATCGACGAAGCGAAGCACACACTCTCGATTTAGTGATCGCCGATCATCCCCGTTTCATACGTATCTCCATCATGCTATCTTTTGGTTCACCTGCTCACCTGCTGTATCAAAACTGGATTCGGTAAAGTGCGATATGGGTCTCTTTACTGAATTGACTGACCCTCCATGCATATATCGCGTGCTTGCGTACGCATTTATCTTGAAATAGCAATGGTCTATTCATCTCGGCCAGGGTCAGGACTCACGAGGACTCAGGGGATAACAGGGTAAATGCAAGGCAAGTAAGGCACACAGCGTAACCTTGTATACCCCTTAATTGTGCTTACTTATAGCTGCTGTATCAATCACACAGCTGTCGAAGGCTATTCAATGGTAAATGAGTAAGGAGACACGCTTTGTGGATGCTTTGAGGCAGTAAATAAACCCGGACATTAATAATAATCGACTGGGCTACAACATACGGAGCTGGGATGGTAGAATCGAAGAACACGGTGCTCAAAAAGTAGGCCAAGACGGTCAAGCAATGCAAGCATGTATGGCGGAAAAGACCAAAAGGAAGGATAAGAAGAGAGCCGGATAAGAGATAAAGAAGGACAAATAATTGTGATCGTCGAAACGACCGCAATAAGGAGGTTGTGTACTTATCATCCGGCGTAAGCGCGGTGGTGTGGCAATCCCAGGCGGGTACCATGGAGAAGCCACCCATCCAAAGAGAATTGAAGGTTGGTATCATCATCGTGAAGCAGAATAGAGGGGCACGGGAAACACGAAACAGGAGCCCGCCAAGGACACCCTAGGTCTTTACAAGACAAATTAGGCGCTGTAAAACTACAGCTCTGATGAAGAAGCAGTGTCCGTAACAAAGATGGGGCGGCAAGTAAAACAACATTAGCGACATGGAAGCATGATGATGTAAGGACGGGGATATCAAAAATGCAGCAACACCGTGTATGAGACTTGAGGATTGCAAATATAGATAATGAGTCAAGGATGATGCAAGGTCCGATTGTGTCTGTATATCTGCCATATCGGAATACAGTTAGTATCAAGCGCCCAAGTGTGTGATTCTGCTTACCAATGCACAATACGCTGGGAAAAACTTAATAGCAACATGGCATCCTCAACGCGAGGGGCATCGGTAGAGGATGTCGAAGAAGTGCTCTTTGACGAGTGCGGTGGTATCGGTAAATCGTCATTCGAACCGGTGAGAAATCCGACGTCCATGCGTCTTCTCCCAGTCGTGCGGGGAGCGGGAGGTGGAGTAACGGCTTCTTCGTAGTCTTCCTCGCTACCCCCATCGGAATGCGGTTGATGATGCTGTCTCCCGTAATAGCGTCCGCCGTCCAATTCCATATGCTCCACATCACCATCCACGGAAACCGATGAAGAAGAATAGGCAGATGGGAACAGAGGCGTGCTAGCCCTGGACACGGGTGCCGAATCGTCGTAGTCCATACTTTCGTCTCCATCCTCGGTATTTGCCTTCTGCGCACGCTTTCTTGCCGTCTGACGGAGATTACGGAACCAGTTTGTCACTTTGCCAACATCCCTAATTTGACGTAGTAATGATCAGCGGTGATAAATAAAGATTTGATTTATGGGCAAACATACATTCCGATTTCAAGTGCCAGCGCACCTCTTTCCTCGATTGACGGGTTTGCCGTTCTCGCGAAAAGCTTCTTCAACGCTTCCAGCTGATGTGGCTCAGGCCGGGTTCTTCGGGGTCTTGTCAAGGGACCAGGGTTCCCTTGGCGTCGCTGCGGCGCTGTCAAGAATGGTCTATAGCTATCGTGCGCTTGCATCTGAACAAGGGGCGCAGCACGGGCGGCGGGGGCGTGCGAAGGCATGGGTGCAGATAACGAAGGATGGGACGCGGCCGGGGGAAGTGTCGGATAACCGCGTGGTTCCGCGTGTCTACTGAAGCCACCGAACTCATTGGCGCCGAAGTCATTATGTGTAGCAGCGCTTTGTACCGAGTGGGAATCTGTTTCCTGATCCTCGAGTCTTTTCTTCATGACGGAGCGCATATTTTGAAACCAGTTTGTGACACTTTGATACCTCCTGGAAACAACCCTGAAAGTCAGCAACGGATCAATGTCTTAATGCGTCAATGATGAGCACATACATCCCAATTCTGTTGCCAAGTGCCTCGCGCTCCTCCCTAGAGGGATGTGTATTGAGTTTGAAAAGTTTCTCTAGTTCCTCTCGTTGCTTCGGTGTCGGACGGATGCGCATCCGACGAGGGGCACCAGCAATCTCGCTGTCAAAGACATGTCTGCTGTCGACATGGTGTGCGTCGTTGTCGGAGGTCGGGATGGAGGGGAAGTCCGCCATGCTGAGCGGGGTGGACAGACGAGAGTAAGGACGGGACGACATGCCGTCGTACTCGTCGTCGAGTCGGAGATGGGGAGGAGGGGTGTTATATGGGTGATTAACACCCCGGGTCTTCTTTTTAGTAGCAGATCGCTTATTTGCGAACCAGGCATTAACTGCTTTCGGATCCCTAATAAAGATACATGCAGTGTCAGACATGGTCTTTGTAAGACAAGACACTGCTTATATGAAGAGCACACAAAAGAATGCAGACGAAACGAAGTTGGGAGACGAGGAGGGGGAGGACAACGGCGAGGTACACTTACATCCCGAGGTTTTCTGCGAGGGCGGCACGCTCTTCGAGAGAGGGGTGCTCGTTCTCCTCGTACAGGTTGTTGAGCGCAGTGAGCTGTATCTCGGAGTGCCGGATACGCGGCTTCTTGTCCCGGGGCTCGTCTGGTCGGATGGCCATTGGGGGTGTGCTAGCGGATGATGTGGAGCGGGCAGGCGAGTTGAGCGGATCGAGTGGGCGGGCAAGGGGCGGGAGCATACGGCAGCAGCGGGGGAGGGGAGATGGTGGTGGGGAGGGAGATGAAAGAGGCGAGTAACTTTTTTTCAAACGGGGCCTAAGAGGGTGCATTGTGCTGCTGTAATTTAGCAGAGCGTCATTATATTATGCATTACCAAATCCGCTCTGCGTAACAACAATTTAACTTTCTGCCATTCTATTCACCCATTCAGCTTTCTTCCGCACAGCACTAAATAAGTCCTTCCTCTGCCAACCATGCCCACCGAACGTCTCGACGTTGAGGACGACGCCCAGCGCGAAGCCCGGCTGAGTATGTCGTGCCAACACCCGCCTGTCGCCATTTTCCTTTTCCTGCGAAAATTCCGCTGACCATCCGCATCACCGCAATTATCTTCCCAGGGCAGCTACTGCAACGCACGAACAACAGCACTGCATCTGCATCTAACAACAACAACGATTCTTCCCCGTTGGCCGCCTTGCCAGGTCCATCATCGTTCGACTTTGGCGTATGCGAGACACATCCGGTTCAGCCTCCCACACACTGTAAGCTCGCAAGCCCATATCCGTCCTCTATCCCGATGCGCGGCTGTTATTTAATTTCCATCTTTTCCATCCATCACTAACTGACATGTAATATATATTTGTATACTACTATGCTACGCGTGTTTGCGTCATCGCTACAGTGCTGTCCCGGCTGGAAGAGTTCCTGCCCCAAATGGAGGCGGCCAACGCCGATCTGGCACACCGTATCGAGGCTCATCCCGAAAGCGTCGACATCGAGCACTTAGGGGACACCGGGCTTGGTCAATACATTGAAATGGTCCGTACCTCTCCTCAGCGAATCGGATCCCATAACACCGCATCCATGTGTATATCTATTGGCTTCCGTGATTTTTTTCTCATTACTCACCATCTTCCGGGTCCTGCATTACAGAACCTCGGCCTCGGAGTCTTTGATGTGCGAGGTCGGCATCCGTCGGGCGATATAGGGTTTGCTAATACTGCGACCAGTAGTAGCTCAAGCTCTGTCTCTGCCACCTCCTCATCGGGCACCTCGTCCAGTTCAGAGTCAAACGGCTCTGACTTGTCGGATGATGACACCGACGACTTACTACAGGAGCGCGGCGCCGATTCCGACCCCGATGCGTCACCCTCCGTCATTCCCGGCATGCTCCCCCTTTCTCAGTCTAGCTCTTCATCTCCATCAGCATCCGCTCATCGCCCGATGAGGCCTCTCCCAAAACGTATTACTCGTCCAAGCATCGTTGTCCTCGGCGAACAAAGTACACCTCAACTACCATCCGACAACGCCGAACACTGTTAACCATCTTACTTCCGTCATCTATCTACAAAAATATAATATTATTGTTATCTCCGCTAACTGTTGTACTATATATAAGTAATGCTAGTATAAATGCACAGCTTTAGATAAATGGACCAATATTAATATCATCAATGAATGATCAATGCGTGCCACACAAGTCCGGTCCAGGGAAGATGTAACAATGCAGAAGTGTAACTGATAGCACAGAAGCGATTAATTTCGGCGGATCAAAGATATCTACATCAGGTGCTTTCTCGAGTTTGCGGCTCTATATTCTTGATCCATGCTCCTAACGCGCCTCTGCAGGCAGGACAGATAAGAAAGTTAGACGCCGCATATCCGTTAGTGGAAAGGCTATACACATACAGGAATCCTTCATGTCGCAGGAATAATGCCCGTTTCGTCCCTTTACTCCAGAACCGGATAGCATACGAAAGCGTTGCTATTGTCGCCGCATGTCCTGTATACAAGTGCATCAAAAGTAATTCTCAGCTAAACGGTCTTCTAATCAAGGGTGAGCGGTAGTAACCATACCCCGGATGAAACAACCACCAAAGTAGATACGCTCAAGGCCGTACTTCTCCGCATTCATGTACCTATGGAAGCGAGCGATGTGACGCTGTTAGACAAGACCAAACCAAGCCTTAAATGCGACAACTGATCACGTACGCAATCTGGCCGATATTATTTGATACAGCATACAATAGACTCTTGCTGATATCTTCCGGTGCGAACGTCTGCTTCGTCTGGCCTTTCTTGAAAACTTTCCCAAACGAGCTTGCAATCATAGTTGACTTTAACCCTAATCGGCTGTAGTCCTGTCCGTATATGTCCCCGACAAGCATGTCAACCGTCGCATTGTCTCCCTTCTCTGATAAAGCCAGCATGTCTGATAAGGTGTCTATCAGAAATAAAGTTGGTTTCAGCAATGAAAAGAGTCCATACCATCGAAGGTTTGTGCCGGAGTTAGCATACTAAGCAGGCCCCAGAGAGTTCCACCCCCAAGGCTCGTTCCGCTTACACGCTCAAACTTCCCGTCCTCGTCGACCTTGATTATTGATACACCAGAACCGATGTTGACTAGTAAGCACGGTAATTGCGGTGTAGGATTACCCTCGAATGTCACGGCGTATTGCGGCGGATTCGCACTCGGTCGCTCAAGAGGAACATCACCGGATGAATTCGTAGATACATTTGGAATCTCCTGCTGTTGTCCATGTGTCGGTCTCGACACTTTCTGCACCAGCTCATCGGAGAAATAATAGACTTCATCCGGAATGAGCGTGATAAACTTCAACCCCTCAATTAAGCATTCCATCTCGTCCTCGCTCCGTACCTCTACACCGAGTGTCTCGCTGAATAATTCGTAGAATCTGTGTGCACCACCGCCTGTTGCCATGATTTTGACGCCCTGGCGCATCTCTTCAATCGATACACCATTCACTTGCGCAGACCGCTCAATGAGCGTCTGGATGAACTCAACGCATTCATGAATATTATCCGTCTCAAAACGCTCGAAATTGAGCGAGCCGCCAGGGAAATGTCGTAAAGATGCCCGCCGGACTAGCGTATCCCGAAGCATTTGCTGTTCCTCGTCATTTGTTGACGGTCCGCCGAGTACATGGTGTCCGTTGTTAGCTGACTCCAATACAAGCGGTGTAAGTGCTCCATTGAGCCTTTTCACGGGACTTGGATTTTGTGATTCTTCGCCGGAGGAATGAGAGGACGGCGTTGTGAAGCCGCTGGGGACGCTACTCCCGTTCGTAGCTACAATGGATGGAGACGCTGGTGGCTCCGGTGAACGAGTGAAGTAAATGACCTTTGCTAGTGAACCGCCAACCTAAGGAACTAGAATTAGCATCCCTATGCTGTTCGATATGTAAGATAACTACGCACGTCGACAGCAATATGAGACACCGGTTCAATGTGGTTAGGTAGATAAATTCCTCTACTGTCCCTCGTCTACAAATCAACGAAAATGTAAGTTAAAGCGAGTTGCAAACGCTAAGTGACAGCACCAACGAACCTCTGGGGACTCTTCGTCCAAAATGACCGCTCCACGGGTATCGACATGGATTACCCGGGCGGTCGGGAGAGTCGGTGTGCTTGAGGCCATGGAACAGGGGAGAGATTAAGGGGCAGAGAGAGCAGGGAAGGAAGGAGGAGAGAAAGCTTTGAAGGAAAAAGCATGAACGAGAGTTACACGGGCATGGTAAATAACGGGATCGGAACACTTTGTGCTATGCTGAGTGTGTTGGGGATGGATGCATATGGCCCACTAATGGCACTATGGCCACCCGATGCCGTCTCCAATCGCCGCTCGTCGCTTACCTCACTCTCCGTCTTCCCGCTAGACAACTACACAACTCGAGTTATTATTATTTTTCTGCTTCGTGCGGTGCAGTAAAGCAAGGATACGGTTTCAGGACAAGTAAACGAAATGGGTTTTATCAAGCTTTTTTGTTCCGAGTGCACCAATACCTCGACAATTCAGTGTCGCACGACGTCGGGCGGCTCAGGAGAAATTTCATGTGCTCTAATCAAATTCCCACTATGCATGGAACCAAGCACAGAAAAGACGTTGCCACTCTCACTCTGCTGCACAAAAACTAGCATCAAACTCCCGTCAGGCCCGGCACATGAACAGGTCTACGTTCAACAAGGAGCTCCACAAAGTATTACAATCTAAACTAGAGAAGACACGATCAAAGTGGTTTACCCGCCAATAGCTGCCACGACCAAGTTGCAAGTCTCTGCCCTTTCCGCGCGGACACCCAGTTCCAAAGTCACGCCAGCACTGGATGAATACGTCATTCGACAGCGAACTAGAACTTTCCCTCCGCCGCCAATCACCAGACCTGACAGTTGCAGAGTGTGCACAGATGTCGAGGATGGGTTCTCCGTTCCGCCAAGTGCCTCCATGTTCAGAATTTCGATGATTGAATCGCATGCAGCTGCAAAGCAAGGGAATCAATAACCTCGAACAATACGAGAGTGCAAATAAAGCAGACTCACCTTTTATGCTCTCCATTGCTGATAATGCAAACGTTTCCGTTGCTGTTGCTCCAGCACGTAGACGATCCCATTCAGCAGCAAACGATGCATAGCTAGGAATGATATAATCTCCACCGGGCGCGAGTTCGACCTCTTCAAGTTGGTATTCATCTTCATAACCCTCCTCTTCCGGCTCGCCACTCGAGGGATCGACCTCCTTGCTGATGAATTTGAGAATGCATTGGAAGGACGCAACAGCATATTCTTCTGGTGAATCGCGCGCGAATGATACATAGACGATGCCCGGAGAGGTAGCTTGAGCGAGCGAGGGTATAGGGATGATGAATTTTTCTGTTAACCCAGAGTCGGCCTGGGGCTGCATAATAACTGAGACCTGCTCAAGTACAGTATCTGGCATTGTATTCGACACGTTGAACTGTAGAGTAAAAACCATCAGTAAAATCTTACACATTAATGAGAACGACAAAGAAACCTACCTGGAAGACAACATATTCCTTGAAGATATGCTTGACGCAAGAAACCTGGTATTCAGTCTCACTTTCAGTGAGCTGAGCGGGTTTAGTACTACTATTAAGCACTGGTCCATAATCAGCAAACTCTGGCACTTCGGCCAGTTGCTCTGCATATGCTGATCGAGTTTCTGCATCAGTACGAGGTGGAGGTGTAGCTGCTGCTGGTTTAGCAGAAGGTGCGGCAATAGTGTCCAGAGTGCTTGGACCTGACAAGAAATGTCAGTGAATTCAAAAGCAGAAATAATCGACGTTGACATACGTGCGCTCTCTTTAGCCGCCTGTTCGCGACTAATCTTTGGTATATTGTCAAAGCTGAACGGCTTTGTTGATGCAGAAGGGTCCTTGACATATGAGACGAGGTTTGCCTCGAGAACAGAAAGTGAAAAGACAGAATCTATTTCCACAGTAAGAAAATATGATGGCAAGGAAAGAATATATTTGATGCACCTTCTTTAACGTACGTCTGTGCCAGCACCTGTTCATCCAAGACTTTGAGATAGAAAGCAGCACGGTCCCGGACTTCATCGTCGACGTCCTCTAAGCATCTAATGACATGTGAGCGACATGGCTCGACATCAGCTACAGGCACGACATACCTATTAAGGAGGACACGTATGCTCTTCTGCATGGATGAGTCTGCCACATTGACACCAAACTTCGCCAGGCTTGACACGGCCGCAGCGCGTACTATCGCATTTTCAAGTACGACACGGTTGTATATGTAACGAATGAATTTCGCTGGTTGTGGCATTTTCGGTCCCTCAATCCCGAGTAGATGGAGAATACGGACGGACAACTTCGTAAACTCGCAATCTTCAATGAATTCGCAAAGATGTGATAGCGCCTGCTCCTTGCATTCGGAGATAAACTTAATCATGTCAAAGATTGCCTCCACAACGGCACGCTTGAAGTCATAGCCGCCTTCGTCCCTTAGAACACCAGAGAGGAATGACAACATGGCAGCTTGCTTCGCGGGGAACTTGAGACACAATGACCGGATGGCATCAACCACAATGACCTTGAATTCATCACTGATTTCGGTCATAAATCCAGAAATTTGTTTCATAAGTCGATCCACTGATGCTTCCGTGCCGGTCTTCATTAATGTGAGTAAACGTCCACTTCGAACGGAACTGTCCACGCACCTTCAATAATGTCGTGATTGCATACGTTGCGATGCTCCTATTGGGATCTGAGATGAGATGCTCCATCTCAACGTTGCACGTTGCCACACTTCCAGGATGGGTGAGTGCCAGGCTAGCTAATGTCCGAATTGCAGCGAATTTTAATGTCGTCTTGGGTGAGCTCAGGCATAGTTGGAGAACTGATACGATCAGTTAGCGGGTGTATCAGCACTAGCGTACAGATGTCATCTCACCAGAGATAGGTCGAATCAACTGTTGTCCTGTAACGTTTTTCATCTCGCAAATGGCACGAGCAGCCTCGATATTGACCATGTCGCTCTTGTGACGAAGCCAACCTTCAAGCAACTCGAACATTTGTTTTTGTACACTAGCAAGACCGTCAACACAATGTCACGAAAACGGGGTAATGGACATACTTGGGATCTTCGTCCATAACTTTGGCGGCATAACGAATCAACATGCACAAAGCCATTGCATTTTTGAGTGTTGTGCCCGCGCCTGATTTTCCACCGCCCAGTTGCTGTATCATCTTTGTCACTGCCATCCTGTCTTGCTGTCGAATAAGATAAAGCAAGCCAAGAGCGTGGTATTGAGTAATGTAGCTCGTCGATGGGATAGGCTGGTATGAACTGTTTTGTTGTGATGAAGAACCGAAGCCGAGATACGAGCTGCCACCCAGCGAGCTACTGAAGAGATTTGACGAGCTCTTTGCATTGACAGCTTCTTGTGCCTCGTTTGCCCAACGTTTTACAACATCTTTTGCAGAGAGGAAGAGATGATACGACGATACAAGTGCGGCAGAAGAAATCGAAGGATTGCGATCGACGATAGCTGCCTTGAAGAAACGTTCAACACCTTGTGCCATTGAAGGCTGAGAGTTCGGGTAATAGCGTCAGCTCTCGACATCATCTGTTATAAGGCATAAGGATACACACATCAATTATACGACATAATGCTCGAATAGCATTTGGCCGGTAAATGACCTCTGAGTTAGGTTGCATGTCCTTCATGATGCTACTCGTCACCATTATGACATCCTCAGCTGTCGCAGCAAGCTCCTTGATAGCCAGATAAACAGCCTGTCGAAGTGCACTCTGCAACAATTGCAATGATTTATTTCAGTGAAAGTGATATGGAAAGCCAGAAGACCTCTCACGTCTTTGTGCTGAAACAGCTTTGTTACACCAAAGAAGAGCGTCGTTGCCTCCTGTGTGCTGAACGTTTCTCCAACATATAGCAGATAGACAATTTGTGCCAGCAATGCTCTACATTTTCGAGGGCTAACGGGCGACTCGTTGAAGACACGGGCTTCTTGGATTACAGTTGTCTTGTTGTGATAATACTGATTGATACCACTTTCGTCGTCCTTCTTTATAGATGCCATGCCTAACGGGCAGACAACGAGCAAGGACCAGAGGTCGAGGGACAACTTGTTCAAAAGTGAAGTCGGCCATCACCAGAGGACGCGACGTGTCCTAACACGGATTACATAATACTACATTTATACTTATAACCTCTTTTAATGAACTTTATGAAATTTCAGTCGACATATTTCGTGTATGTAAAAACCTATCCGGCATATAAACTCTTATTGGAAGTACTCTACGTACATACGAGGGAAGCATGTCCTTCAAGTCAAGGCATGATAGGAACGTGGGTTTCGCATCAACGTAGGTAAGATGGAAGATATTCTGATAACGTCAGTCGAATCTACTCGTGCTCGTAGAATAAATCGTCCCGCGAGCACGACGCCCTCTCCCATCACCTCGCCCTTAGCCTACAATCGACATACGTCGATGTTCAGATGACCAAGGTGGGGAAGGGAGGAACACAATTCCGGAATGAGCAGGGGAAGCGAAGAGAGACGGTACACGAGGGGGATGTAACGAGGGACATGAAAACACACATATATACATATACCAGGGAGAACGTGGAGGACCAGGAAAGCACGGTGAGAACTGCTTCAAAGAGGGCAAGGGGTTGGAAAGTTTGGGCGCTAGGAATGGATAGGAAAATTAAGCGATAGGAATGACGGCCACCTCTTCCTCAACAGTAGAAGTAGGGGTAGCCTGAAAAGAAACAGCGTCCGTTGAAAGATAATCACTCGTTAAGCACCTCGTTCGCGGGTTAATCGGAGACAAGAAAGCGCGGTCCCCGGCAAAGGGGGAAAGGATCACTACTCGTACGCAGTGGATGTACCGCGAAAATCGTGTTTGCGTCGATGCTAATTTCGAGGCCCGAAGGGAGCGCTGGCATGCTCTTACTCCCAACAAAAAATCGACCATGACAACCCAAGCTCTGAATTAACTGTGGCGAGCCCGGTTGTCACATCCACCACGAACCCGACTGAACCCTGACGCACGAAGAACATTGAACGACGACGGCCAAGGACACGAACTACCCGAACAATCATCTACACCATCAACATGTTCGGCTATTCTCGGCATGACCGCAGCCAATGAAGACAAGGACACATTCCGCTTCAATCACCATATCTCATCACGACCTCTACGCTGTGCACTAGCAGCCTGCTGCTGTCTCGTCTGCGAGCGAAGCCTACAATGCGGTTAGCTACCGCGATGGCTGAGAAAGTGAAGGTCTCACATTCTGTCACTGGCTCTCGGTTCACCCTCATCCTCCTGAACAACCTTCCTGCGACCCTGCGGGGCCTTTCCACTAGAACCTGCTTCATCCTGTGTGGTCCTCTGAACGCTCCAGTCAAATACGTAATCGTACTGGTAACCTTCTCGGACGAAGAGGTCCCGGAAAAGCTTGCGAAGGTATGAGTAGTCGGGCTTGTCGTCGAAGCGGAGTGCACGGCAATAGTTCAGGAAGATACCAAACTCATTGGGGAAACCGCGGCAAAGAAGATCGGTGGGCGTTGTCATCTTCTTTTCCATGATGCGGTCGTACTTCTGCTTCTTGGTGGCAGCCTTCAGGCCCTGCCAGGGAAGTGCACCTCGCAAGAAATACATCAACACGTAGGCAAGAGACTCCAAGTCATCACGACGAGCCTGTTCCACGCCCAAGTGTGTGTTAATAGATGTGTAACGGGCTGTACCAGTGAGGTTCTTATTCTCCCTGTACGGAATGTGCAGGTGAGTCTTCGGGTCACGGAACTTCTTGGCAAGACCAAAGTCGATGACATTGACTTGATTGCCACGCTTGCCAATGCCCATCAAGAAGTTATCGGGCTTAATATCACGGTGGATGAAGTTGCGAGAGTGGATGTACTCTATACGCGAAATCTGAAAAACAATACAGTTAAGTAAACAAACGGTATGTACGTAAAATACTTTGATGAATAACGAACCAACTGGTCGGCTAGCAAAAGGACAGTTTTCAGGCTAAACTTGCGATTGCAGAAGTTGAAAAGGTCTTCCAAGCTCGGCCCGAGGAGGTCAAGGACCATCGCATTGTAGTCGCACTCTGTGCCGAACCATCTAACGAAGGGTACGCCTACGCCACCGGCAAGAGTCTTGTACACCTTCGACTCGTACTCGAGTTGGGGGTGCTTCGCCTTGACCGATTCAAGTTTGATGGCAACCTCTTCACCCGAGATGATGTTGATACCCAGATAAATGTCACCTAAAGGAATAATGTAAGATGGTCGACGGACTCCCAGGAGCAATGGTACGCACCAAACGATCCTGAACCGATCTTCTTCCCGAGGCGATACTTCCCGCCAACGCGAAGATCCATTTTCGGGGATGTATTGTCCGTCGTGGTGGGCAGATGTTAAGTGGGCTATAAAACGGTAGTAAAAGTGGGGGTCAAAGGCTGAAAGTAAACGGTAGATGATGTGGGAGAGGTGGATGTGAGGAGATCGAGCGGAGAGGGGCGGGGACGAAAGGGGGGGGGGGGTGATACACAGGCTGACACGCTGTTAAGTCTGCGAAGGAGATGCGAAAGCCCGCTTTATAACTGGCAGACGCACGTCTTCGGATCAATGGGTGAAAACACAGACTAGGTGGCCGAGGCCACACTGCCTGGCAAGTGGGCCGCTTTGTACTCGCCTCCCCAAGGACACATCAGCGCGTGGCGACCTTAAGGCAAAACCCTCCGCCCAAAAAGAGACAGAAAATCAGCAGGAAAGGAAAGGAACTCACTAAGGGCTAAAAAATGGTAGGGATGGATACTGAAAAGAGAAGAGGGGAGAGAGGAAGAGGAGAGGAGATGGGACGAGATGGGGGTTTAAGTCAACGAGTGAAGAAAGGAGGCAAGGCCAGTGGGAATGCAGTGCCACAACGTGACGTTAGGACAATACGGGGCATGCCTTACACTCTTTTCGGGCTCTTCTCTCTTCTTACTCTTGTAATATCATCAGTCAGAAATGCACATTACTAGTACTAGCCGTGAGTCTCTTCAAAGATAGCACAAGAGCGCGTGGCATCTGCGCGATATCCTGGCTCTTATTTGCATGTTCAGGTGCTATGTGACTAATCGTAGTAACTACATGCTCTATCCATGCAACTGGTTCCTCGATTCCGTCCACCTGGCCTTTGTCACGCACAGATACCGAGGTCCTTATTTGATTTCATAACGGTTCTGCTACTCCGACGTCGAGGAGCAGAAACAGACACAGTTTAATATTCCCACCTGCCCCTTCATCTCCATCTCCTTCGATTTCCAAGGACCCACTGATGCTGCGACTCAGATAACTGAAAGAGTGGCGCAGTCGTCATCAAAGTGGACTCCCGAAGGCTGTAAAACCGAGCTGCCTTGTGACTCGATTACCCTGCGGTACTTGCCAACTGCCACGTCCCACTTTCAGTACTTACCTCATGCAACCTGGAAGCGTCTCGAAAGACGGCCGTTTTGGTCAACTCCTCCCCGCATGTCAATGAAGATGTCTCCAGCACTAATGAGTCTGTTTCACCTATGCACTTGTAATGCTTTGAAGCGTAAGACTTGCACTCGAATGCACCGAAATCATCGGCTTACAGGTACCTGCACAAGAACTACTGCTGCTGGCATCACGCCATGTTGATTATCGAATGGAATCCGGAAGCCTTTTTGGTCCCGATGCGGGTGTCCTCAGTCAAAATATTCCCATCATCTCTTCTTCGGATGCCGTCCCGCTACTGATGCACCGGTGCGCGCTACAAGATTTGGGCTAATCTCCGGACTTCCGTACAGGATGGCCAAATGAGGCGGATTTGCAATGGCAGTCGACATGGCGGTTTCAGACGTCACCGTGGTCCATCCCGCGTCGAAAGGTGTTATGTGACGTCCTATGCATCCCTCACATCACAGAGATAAACGTAAACATTATTGGTGTGGTGTACATTGGAATTGTCCCTTATGACGTGTAGTGGAGGGCCGAATGCATGGACAAAAAGAAGGGGCTCAGTTCAGTAGCTTTTCGACTCTGAGGAGCCGACTTTTGAGTTCTTGCCCTACTACAAATGATCTTTGATAGCATATCTAACAGTTACATTGTACAGTTATTCTTGTTCATTTATCCTTTATCCATTTATCCATTTATCATTTATCCTTCATTCAAGGATCAACCTTGTCCAACCACTTCTTCCTTTTCTCGAGCCAGTGCTGAGTCCTTACAGCATCTTCTGCCTCAGCACGGATGAGCTCAATCCAATTGAAACAGTTCTGACAGTTGATGACTCCGTGCATTGTACATTTGTACTTTCCACCTGCATGATAAATTGCACCCTTCTGAAAGGCGTTTATGGGCATGCGTTCCTGCAAGGCAGATGTATTAGAAGATGTTGCAAAGAACATAGATGTGCTATTAATCATACATAGAGATTAAAGGTATCCGGCAAGTCATCAAGCTTATCCGCTATCTCTATCTGGGTAACATTGCCCTCACGATAATCACAGCCACAGATATGGCAGACTTCGCTTCCGTGTGCTTGACAGAACAAGAAATTGTTGATATCTACACCCATCTTGGCTGGAGTCAAAGAACTTCTCAGGCTATACTAGTAGAAGAGTGAGCAGCTTTGCTTACCTTTGTGCAAAGTTGCAAACTTGTCGCTGTGAAAGAGAGGGTGAGAGTGATGTCGGATCAGCGCGTGAAGGTTTGATGCCACGGGACGGACTAGCACTGCCTTCCCGCAATAATAGCCATACACGCATCTTTTGCATCTTTTCTCAGTCTCCCGCATCCTCTCCCTCGCTCATCTCTCCTTCTGTCCAGCTCGACGCTCCCTTTCTTTTGCCTGATACCCGCATCAATTACGGCCTTGTCTGCCGTCCGTTCCTTCGCTCTGACAGTCCTTGACAACTGATCCATTTCGTCGATTTCCGCGTCGCCGGCCAGCCCTACTGTTTCCTATAGCTACCGCGGAACGACACACACGATGGCTTACCGCCAGCACAACGATCCTTACTATTCCAATAACAACTACAACCACCACTCCGACTATCCCCCCTCCGCCGCCGCTCACGCCTACTCCACCGATATGCCTCCCGCTGGTAATGCTGGAAATTACCATGCGCACAACGGCTACAGCGATTATGATGCGCACTCCGGGTGGGACAACAAGTCAACAAAGTCCTTCAATACCTATCACAGTGGGTACGCTGATTCGCAGGCCCACCTCAATCCGCAGTACGAAATGTCCGAGGTTGCGCCTCCTCTTCCCACAATGGGCTACCAATCAAACTATCCCCCGCACCAGCTTCGGCCGCCTATGAGTCCACAGAGTACAGGCGGGTGGTCTAGTGCAAGGGATAAGCTGCTCAAGCGACGTTCCGTCCGCCAAGTTGAGCTGTACCAGGGTAATCTTGTTCTTGATGTTCCCGTTCCATCACACATCGTTCCCAAGGCATCTGGTGGAAGCGAAGAGATGACCAAGATGCGTTACACGGCTGCGACTTGTGATCCTGAGTGAGGCGTTTCAATGTTCGTATCTTTCTTGCAGTTTTCTAACGCTGTACTAGTGATTTCATGCGACAAAAATACTCTTTGCGCCCCTATCTCTACGGGTATGCTTGATATGTTATGTTTTCTTTGATCGCCGATCTGATTGAAACATTTTGATAGTCGACAGACGGAGCTCTTCATAGTCATGACCATGTATAATGAAGATGAAGTTCTGTTTGTCAAGACTATGAATGCGTAAGAATATAATATCGTTGGATTTATTCAAGTGTTGATATATCGTTTTCTTGCAGTGTCATAAAAAATATAGCGCATCTCTGTGGTCGTACAAGGTCAAAAACATGGGGTCCTAATGGATGGCAAAAAGTAGTCGTGTGCGTTGTTTCCGATGGACGTAACAAGGTCAACAAGCGCACACTCCACGTTCTGGCTTTGGTGCGTTTGATACACTCCTAATCTGCTGTTATCGCTAAGTAGTCGTTTAGATGGGGTGCTATCAAGAAGGTATCGCCAAGGATTCAGTCGCTGGAAAAGATGTTACAGCCCATATCTTCGAGTAAGCATAAATTGCCTATGTTTAGTTATGGAGGCCGACATCTTCAAAAGATACACTTCCAATGTGGTTGTATCAGAAGCGGGTGAAGTCTCGTCTGGTGCTTGTCCAGTGCAGATTATATTCTGCCTTAAAGAACAGAACAAGAAAAAGCTCAACAGCCACCGCTGGTTCTTTAATGCCTTTGGCCCTCTTATTCAGCCTCACGGTGAGCCAGTCAACTCGTTGGAGAATCATCTCTTTGAACACTATTCCTCTTCACAGTCTGCGTCTTGCTGGATGTGGGAACTAAGCCGACAGGAACATCTATTTACGAGTTATGGAAATGTGAGCAACAGATTTACCCATATTGAACCCGTGTCTTATCTTTTACACGATAGGCTTCGATAAGAACAAGAACGTTGGTGGGGCATGCGGAGAGTAAGCGTTCTCTCCGATCTTACCTCGAATATATTTCCTGATCAACGAAAAATTTAATTAGGATCTGCGTCGATACCGGCAGAGGCTGCTCCTTGTTATTGACCAGCCCTCTCGCAGCTTCTCAGAACTTTGAGTACAAGATGTCAAACATTCTGGACAAGCCACTTGAATCCGTATTTGGGTACATCTCTGTGCTTCCAGGTGCTTTCTCCGCCTACCGCTACAAGGCGCTTCAGAATCACCCGAATGGGACAGGTCCCTTGGCTAGTTACTTTAAGGGCGAGACGATGCATGGAGGCGGAGCAAGCGGTGCGGGTCTCTTCGGTGAGTATAAATCCGTCTAGTGTTTCTGTCGGATGACCAATCGATATCTACCTCCAGAGCGCAACATGGTTAGTCTCCTTCCTGGGAAATGAATAGCTGTGCATTAAGTTTGTTTTGTTCCTCAGTACCTCGCTGAGGATCGTATTCTCTGCTTTGAAATCGTTACGAAGAAAAGAGAAGCCTGGGTGTGAGTCCTTAAAAAATTTCTCGATGAGGCGCTCTTGATAGACGATGGCCATTCATAGTCTGCGATACGTGAAGAGTGCGAAAGCAGCGACTGATGTTCCAACATCTGTGCCCGAATTCATTTCTCAGAGGCGTAGATGGCTTAACGGATCACTGTTCGCCGCCATCCATGCGACATTCCACTTTTACCGCATCTTTACGAGTGGTCACAACATCATCCGGATGTTTATCCTCTTCATCGAGTTTATTTATAATGCAATCCAGCTTGTATTTACCTGGACGTCTCTGGCAAACTTCTACCTGGCTTTCTTCTTCGTGAGTGATCTACGGTTTTCATCGTTTTTGTATTTTGACGACGTTCCTAAGTTGGTCTCCTCGGCAACGTCTGATCGCAAAACGGACGCCTTCAACTTTTTGAGTGTTGGCGCGGGTTCCAAGGTCTTTGAGATTGTCCTTAAGGTATGTGATTTTTAGTCGTTTATGTTTTGTTAAATATTCGTTCACTCACTCGCCATGTCCGTAGGTCTACATTGCGCTGCTTTTCGTTATGACTGTCTGCTCGTTGGGTAATCGGCCACAAGGCTCAAAGTGGACGTAAGTCTGAGCTTGTATACCTACCTGACAGACTTTCTGACTCCATTGTTAGTTATACCATAGCCATCTTCCTCTTTGGTGTGTGCAACATGATCACCTTGTGGTGTGCCGCTTGGACCGTTTACTTGGCCGTCCCCCACTCCGTGGATGGTTGGAAGAATATCGGACAGTCAGTAACTTTAGCTGAAGCTGTAATTGGGTGACTAAACTAATATGTACTGCAGCCTGATTCAAGTCAATGAGACTTTCAGGGACATCGTTATTTCCTTAGTTGCTACGTATGGTGAGTATGGACTTAGTTCTGAAGGACGAGTATTGATCAATTTTTTCCACTACAGGCCTTTACTTCATTAGCTCGTTTATGCATTTCGAACCGTGGCACATGTTTACATGCTTTGCCCAATATCTGTTCCTCCTGCCGAGTTGTACGTACTATGGGATGCGCTATCTTTGAGTTTGCTGACGTGTACTTCGTGCAGACGTCAACATTCTGATGATGTACTCGATGTGCAACTTGCACGATGTTACTTGGTGAGCACTACGCTGTTTCCTGTCATTGCCGAGTCTAAGTCAAATATACAGGGGAACGAAAGGTGATAACGGAGCGAGCAAGGACCTAGGAGGCGCGAAGAAGGTCAAGGATGCTAATGGAAAGGAAGTTATGGAGGTCGAGCTGCCTACTGCCAAAGAAGACGTTGACAGTTTGTGGGCTGCGAGCCAGAGTGCACTCCGCCACAAACCACCTTCAGAGAAAGAGCATCGCGGTTGGTGGTCCATTTAATCGATTCTCACACGCAGATGCTGATAAGGAAGTGGACTCTCAGATGCTGATACGAAACAGGCTGATCATGACAGGAACTCTAGGACGAACGTGGTCCTTACCTGGGTGGGAACAAATATGTGAGTTAGAATAATGAAGTGTGCGAGGGTCATGGACTAAGGAGCCATTGCAGGGCGATGATTATTTTCTTCACGTCGCAGGCCTTCCAAGATTGGGTCCAGAATACGTTCGATGTTGAGGAAGGTGCTGCCTTCAACCCATACCTTGCGTTCTTGTTCTACGCTCTGTAAGTCTGAACCAAATAATAATGTTGTCAAAATGCCATACTGAACACTATTATAGTGCCGGAATCAGTCTTATTCGTTTTATTGGAACGACGTTCTACCTTTTCCTGAGGCTTTTCGGGCACTAATTGGTCGCTGGGCGTCTGATTGTCTACTCAAGTGCTTCCACTAAGCTGTCCATTCCTTCGAATATTCCTTTGTATGGCCACAGTTACCCTGTATTTGAAGATGATGCCTTTGCGCCGAATGTCTTGATACCAGTTTACTACATAATTATATAGTTGTTATTACCAGACAATGAGTTTCACGTTTGATCAATGACGTAACTGTGATCGACAAGAACGTGCTGGTCTGTTCAGCACACATCGGGACCAAAGTTGGCTGCCTGTTGCCGTCGCGTTGTACACTGGACTTACGTTGGACTTACATGTTTCTCTTTACTTAAAGATAGCGCTGCATCGAAGGAGGCGCCGCGAACTTAAATAGCCAGTCCGGGCGTCGAACAAGTGTTGCAAAGGCTCCTCTACGTTGACCGTATTGACAACATGGACTTGCCCAGCGATCCCCAAGAGCTGCACGTTTCTACCACTCACCCCTTGTTGTCGCTGGTTGCAGCCGTATTCTGGGCTCTTCGTATGTAAATACTATCTGTTCACTTGCAGTCATCTCATAACGCTTCGAAGTATGGCTGTTGTCCTGGGCCAAGTCCCTGATTGCGTTCGCAACGATATCTGTGCCTCGATTCATCTATGCAGTCTTGTCCTATTCTCTCACATTTACTGTATGCTGTCATTCTTTCACATTCAAACCGTATATCTTACTAATCCATTGCTCGATTGCCTCGATAGCTGAACTTCTGGTCCTTCGTCATTATATTCATCGCATCAGCAGTCGCACTCAACTACTTTATTCGATTCCGTTATTTGAATGTATACTCGACACTGAAAGAACCGCCATTGGTCAGGACGGATGCTAAGGAACTCCATCCCGATGTGAATGCGACTGAAGCTCCTCCGAACTTTCATAATTATCTGGATGATTTCCTAGAAGCTGTTAGGATCTTTGGGTTTCTTGAGAAACCAGTGAGTCCTCTGTACTCGTCATGCTGTGGAAGCAAGCTTAATTGCATATCAGGTCTTCCACGAATTGGCCAGACATTTGCAGACTCGACGACTCATTGCGGGAGATAGCATTTCGTTGAACCAGGATAAAAATTTCTACTGCGTTATCGATGGTCTGGTGCAGGTGCACACTCGGACAGGTGACGCCCAACCAGAGGAGGGTTCTTGGGAAGACGGAAGTCCCAATGGATACCAGCTTTTGAATGAAGTTGGTAGTGGTGGTACCTTGTCAAGTCTCTTTACTATTCTAAGCCTCTTCACGGAGAACGTTCGGATTAGTTGGCAAGATGACGAGGTCACGGAAGTTGATACGGATCAAGACCATGCATCGACTCGTCCGACGCGAACAAGGATGCACCGTTCAGACTCTGATGTTTCTAATATTGATTTGGATGGAGTGTCAGCTTATTCGTCGCCTTTGTCGAGTCGGTCACATTCTCGGCGAAGACCGTCCGTGTCTTCATCAGGTTCAACTATTCACGGAGATGATAGTACTATTTCGTCTCCCAATGGTCGTGGAACCCAGTCATTCCGTCGTGAATCGTCGTCGTATATAGGCTGGGAAAGCCAGGCTCGGATAGTTGATAATAGTATTGTCGCTCTGGCTGTCGAAGATGCTACCCTTGCTGTCATCCCTGCTGAAGCATTTCGGCGTCTGGTGAAGCAGTTTCCTAAAGCGTCCGCTCATATTGTTCAAGGTATGTCTACATTTTACAGTATAATTGCTAGAAGAGATTATTAACTAGTGGAAAAGTGATTTTGACAAGGTTCTCTCGTGTCACTATCAATGCTGCACACAAATATCTTGGTTTAACCACTGAAGTCATCCGAACAGAAAAAGCAATTAACGAAATTGCTTGTCATCCTTTGCCTAACAGGTTCTACGAAGGTGGGGGGCTGCATGCTCTCCGACACAAATTTGACAAGCAGTCTGGGGAGGAAAGTCCCGAACCAGAACGTGATTATTTCAGTCCGATACACTCACAATCACCTTCAGAAAATGGTCCTTACCTGTCTCATGATCATGGCGTCACCGAAAGCCCTTTATCATCATCGCAGACGTCGTTGCCCCGCGAAACCTTCAACCCCAAACGTACGCATTCATCTCGGCATCTGGTGCAAGCAGGGGATCTCCACACGTCTGCAATCCTTAGTGATCCGAACCGATTTTTCCACAGGCCTTTCAGCACAACTGGTACAGGGAATTTCTTGCCTAGCCCTATAATTGGTGCAGATCATCATTTACACAATGATGACTTCGATTTGAGGGAAGAGGTCATGTCCTGTATCGCCAAGTCGATCGGATTGCGTCAACCGCCTCTGAGTGGAATAGACTCCGTGGAAGCGTCACCTGCGTTTTCCCCTGTTGGGAGTCGAAGTGGAGATGGCCATGAACGCAACCAAGGGTTCACATCGTTTGGGTCACTTTCGCTGCTTGAAACAGTAGACGATGCCTCGTCTAGCGTGACGGGCGAGTCGGCGATGGGCAGCGTGCATGGTGTTGCGGCCTTGGATAATGAAGTTGAGATATTGTATTTCGCTGCTGGCTCAACTCTTGCTCGAGCAGGAGAGCGACATCCCGGTAGGTATATTTTGTTTGATCCCTACCCTTCTCGACAGCTGATTGAAATTTGATACTGCAAGGGCTGTTTTACGTTATTGATGGAATTCTCGACATTTCTCTTCCATTGGAGGAAGATACTTCCACCAAATTGGGACGAGAGGAACGGGAGCACAAGCCAGCTGCAAAACATCGATCTGCAACCGTTACACCCAGTTCGCGTCCGGACAAATTACCTTCTGCACGGCGTAATAACGTAAATCATACCGAACGCGCTAATAACAAAGCCTCCTCCAACGAGAAACGCAGATACTTGTTTACGGTCAAACCGGGAGGCATAGCTGGTTACATGTGTTCGTCACTTAATTCTGTGATACTGATCGACGTAAGAGACTCATTGACTTCATTCTACTAGCTTCTCTTTGTGGAATCCCATCCTATGTTGACATCACTGCCAAAATGGACACATACGTGGGATTTTTGCCATATAACGCACTGGAGAGGCTTCTTGAGAAACGACCGATTGTTCTCCTAACTTTAGCGAAGAGGCTTATTTCCCTATTGTCTCCACTGGGTAATTATTCTGTCTGTAATAATAACTGACTCCGTCGCTTAACATGTGATCCCTTAGTTCTCCATATCGATGCTTCTTTAGATTGGATGCAGGTCACTGCTGGTAAAGTCTTGTGGCGACCGGGAGATCCTAGTGATAGCTTCTATATCGTGGTTAATGGACGACTCCGAGCAATTGATGATAAAGAGGAAGGGAAAGTCAAGATACTCGGTAAGTCTTTTCTATCCAGCCTCATTTCTGTTTCTCGATCACTTATTCACTTTAAAATATTTATTCTAGGCGAATATGGGCAAGGAGATCCGGTAAGTCAAATTCTACATTGATGGAGTGGAAACTTCCTGATTGATTCCAACTTTAATAGGTGGGCGAACTTGACGTTATCACACGCTCTCCACGTCGGAACACAGTCCATGCCATCCGAGATACAGAGCTTGTACGCATGCCGTTGACGTTATTTAACGCAATATCCGCTCGGTAGGCATACTTGTGCATCACGTTCATTTTCAACTCATCCAAACATCATTGTAGCAATCCTCAAGTTACATCGCAGTGAGTAGAAACTATTTATTTGCATGCATGATTGTAGCATATCTAATGACTACGCTTCACTCATCAAGACTGCTGCGACTAATCGCTTCAAGGGTTCGTAACGAGGTTGATATTTCTTCCTCCGGCCGCACAGCGAACGCAACACCCGAACTTGGATGGAACAACTTGAATCTCAAGACCGTAGCAATTATGCCTATTTCCAGGGCCATTCCGATAGAAGCTTTTGCGAAGAAGTTGCAAAGTGCCCTGGAAAGCTTCGGTGCCCCTACGGCTTATTTGAATCAAGCGTCGATAAGCCGGAGCTTAGGACGACATGCATTTACGAGGATGGGAAAGCTCAAGGTCGCTGGTTGGCTGGCTGATCAGGAACAGCGATATAGGACGGTTTTATACGTTGTTGATTCGCCTGTCAACAGCAATTGGACACAGACGTGTATCCGCCAAGTGCGTTGCTGCATTTTCTGCGTCAAGTCATATGAAAGTTACTCAATTAATCTAGGCGGACTGTGTTATGGTTGTCGGAGCCGGAGATGATCCCAGCCTAGGAGAATACGAGCGTTTCCTAATGTCAGTCAAAACGACGGCCAGAAAGGAACTCATACTGCTTCATCCGGAACGTAGTGTCGTTCCGGGAAGTACAAGAGAATGGCTGAAGGTGTGCCTTGTTTTTCATCGGGCATACATGTCATATTTATAGTGCAGTAGATCCGACCTTGGATAAGTCGACATTTCCACGTTGAACTCCCTGTAAGCGATCATCCGATTCGATGGCGGATTTAAGCGTACTCAATGTATCTTTCAGGGAATAACCTTACCGGTGGGAAAGACAATTTTAAAGGATCCGGATCCTGCTGCTGTCACTGCGCTGAAGAACCTGAAGGATAAGGTGCAAAGTGAGATCCAGAAGTTCCGCGGAGGGCGCGACATCCCTCGCCCTCAAAGACCTGCTCAGATGAGTGATTTTGCCCGGTTAGCGAGAAGAATATGCGGGAAGTCCGTCGGGCTGATCCTTGGTGGTGGCGGCGCGCGTGGACTCTCGCATTTGGTCAGATTTTTCGCCTTTCGAAACCAATCCTAATGGCTAAACTTCGTTCCAGGGCCTTATCCAAGCTATGGAAGAGCGGGGAATTCCGATTGACCAAATTGGAGGAACGAGCATTGGAGCATTTGTTGGTGGTCTTTTTGCTAGAGAAGGTGATCTTCTATCCAGCGCTGGAAGGATTAAGCAATATTGTGCTCGAATGGGCAATATCTGGCGTTTGCTGTCTGATCTAACCTACCCAATCGTTGCATACACTACGGTACGTTAGTATAAACTCCGAGTCGAATCATAAAATAATAATAGTGGTGATGTAGGGCCATGAATTCAATAGGGCTATTTACAAGGTGCGATTGACGCTTCCTTGCAGTGATATAGACATAGCTAATGGCTTAATTAGTCCTTTTACGACTTACATATTGAAGACATGTGGATACCTTTCTTCTGTAATGTAATGCACTATCACGTCGTCAAGAAATGCAGTCGAGTTTACTCAAGTTCTTCGAACAGACCACGAACATTTTGACTTCTCGCATGGAGATTCATGAATCAGGATACGCGTGGCGATATATCCGTCAGTACATTTGCCATTGTTTCTTATGCGTGTCTGAAGCTAGCTCTTCAGGTGCATCTATGACCCTTGTTGGTCTTCTTCCCCCACTCTGCGACAATGGTAATATGCTCGTCGATGGTGGATATAGTGAGTGTTAGGATACCCTGCCCAATACTTCTGACTGACCTCGCATGTATAGTGGACAACCTTCCTGTATGTTACACTGTTGCTATGACTGGTCAGCAGATGATATATATTAGTTTTCAGGTATCCACGATGCTTGCGATGGGAGCAAGCGTAGTCTTTGCATCCGATGTTGCTTCTGTAAGTGGAGTTCATTCTCCGATTGATCGCACGTTTTAAGTGAACATCATCGCCAGATTGATGATAACTCCCCGAGGAATTTCGGTGATTCCGTATCTGGTGTCTGGCTGTTTATTAACAGGTGGAATCCGTTTTCGAGTGCAAGGAAAATTCCACCTATTACGGAGATTCAGAGTCGCTTGGCCTAGTGAGTCCCCCACCCAATCTTTTCGTGATGAGTGTTGATCTTTTTTGGGTAGTGTCTCGAGTGTAAAGACATTGGAAGAAGCCAAAGCTGCACGCGGTTGCTTTTACATGCAATTGCCTGTCCAAGATGTGAGCTTGGCTCATCTAACTGAGAAATCTAGCTAATGACGCTCTATGCAGTACGGGACGATGCAGTTCAATAAGTATGAGGAGATAGAGAGGAAAGGGTATCAAGCAGCAGTGAAAATCCTGCAAGAATGGGAGGAGGATGGAAGGCTAGCGGCTGTTCTGGAAGATCTGGCAGAAGTACGAAGCCAAGGGAAACGGAAAGGTTTGAGTGCTAGAAGGAATTCGATTTGAAAAGAAGGCGTATGAGGTTGGTGGAGTGTGTATTTAGATGCTCCTAATAGTTCTTTGCCAAAATGTAAACCTACCACATGAATAAAATCAGTAATCGCAGAATTGCCTTGAGCCTTGATCGGTGTAATCTGCGATCATGTCTTTGTCACGTGCGTTCCTCTTGGAATGTACTGCTCCGTGCTAAAATCTGCATAGTAATCGTACTCTTGCTCTGCAAATATCTCACTATTATTGAGGACTTAGTGAGACCTCGTTTCGACCGTATTTTTTGGCGTTACTGACGAAACATCTCCATAGTGGCTGAGGCAGACGGCTCAAGGACAGAGACGGAGGAGGATGCTGGAATCGACCTGTCGCTTCTGAAAGAACTGGGAAGGAGCTCTTTGGTCAATGCCCTCAATTCTGTATGTAGTATAATCGACGCAACTCTGAAATGCAAGCAGTGATAATCAGACATGCGTTGTAGGTGAGCGGCGTCAAAACGCTCGTGCTTGATCCATCCATTGCTGGACCGCTGGGATTGCTCACTGAGGTGTCCCTACTGAAGGTAACGTTATGAGTCTGTACTTCGACTCGGAGCTATGCTCAAGTGCATTAGCACCATGGCGTGGATAAAATGTTCTGGTTAGAAGCAGGACCTCTATCGTCAAGTACAACGAATGTGGTATATCTAACACGTCCGAAAATCAAATGGATTAAGATAATTGCAGGTCAGTTTGTTACTGAAGTTTAGCCTGCATGCCTCTAAGTGACGAAAGATCAAATCAAGCGCCATGCCCGTGAAGGGAAGCAGCATGTATACACGCTTTTCCTCGTTCCACGGACGTCTACGCTCGTAACGCGTGTTCTAGAGGAGGAAGGCGTCTTGGGCGAAGTCAACGTTTCCGCCTTCAATATGCAATTCATACCCATTGCGGACGACGTCGTATCCTTGGAACATGAGAACGCCTTCAAAGAGATTTGGGTTGTACGTATGAATGCATGGTGCAATTGTTCTCGTATATTAATGAATGGAATGTGCCTAGGACGGAGACGAAACTATTGTTTATGACTCTGCGCAAGCACTCGTGACTTTCCAGAGGGTATACGGGAAATTTCCACGAATCGTTGGGAAGGGAAATTGTGCTGGCGTGAGCTTCGTTCTTTCTCGGTTGATGTGCAGACCTTCAGAGCTCACAGCCGTATGAAAGCGCCTTACGGGTCTGCTTTCCCGGCACCTAGAACAAGCGACCAGAGATTCTGCATCAGAAACTCTGCTTAACTCTTCGGACAAGCTCGACTCTCTTATTATTTTAGATCGACGAGTGGACATGATAACACCAATGATAACCCAGCTGACGTATCAAGGATTAATCGACGAAGAGCTTGGGATTAAAAACTGCATGTTTCATACCACTTCTTCACTATATATTAATACTTACGAAGATGCGTCTAGCTCATGTCGAACTCCCGGTCTCAATTGTGACTCCTCCGAATCCACAGGGAGCTTCTAACCCTCCGAACACCAGTACGCCCGCTGCATCCTCGCTGGTGAAGGAACCGAAAAAGAAATACCATCTCAATGCATCCTCTGATCCGCTATTCGGCGAATTGAGAGATCTGAATTTCTCATCGGTAGGGAAGACGTTGAATAAACATGCTCGAAGGCTGGACGAAGATTATAAGGTATATGCTTCCTTGCCGTGTTGTTCGCGCTTCTCACACCAAGACTTTCAGAGCAGATTGCAAGCGAAAACCGTTGCTCAACTGCGAGACTTCGTAGGAAAGCTGAGCGGTTTACAGATAGATCACCAGAGTCTGCGTTTGCGTGAGTTCCGTAACATGCCTACAGAGCTATTATCGCTTAACTTGTTCATATTTTGCAGATACTGGCTTGTCCGAATTACTCGTACCTGTGACAAGGACTGTGCGATTTCTGAAAGTATTGGAAATTCAGCAAAGTGCGTACAAGTTTCCTATACTCGCTTCACGATTGATCATTTAGCGACCTTCCACATCAGACCTTCTTTCCTCTTATGAAATCTCGACCCAGATCTCTGCTATCGAAGATTTGATAGCACAAGGCGAAAGCATACAAATGGTTCTGCGACTTCTTTGTCTAGCAAGCATAGTCAACGGCGGTATTAAGAATAAGGTTCTTGAAAACCTTAAGCGGGAGATACTTCAGGTGGGAAGCTGTCTTTTATGGCAAGTTCTTGGTCTTACCGAGTCAATATGACTTCTTAAAGGCTTACGGCTATGAGTACCTTCCTCTCATATTATCATTGTCTTCCCCACCTCTGGGTCTCATCCTCACGAATCCCATTCCGAGTTCGTCCGCATCATTATCAGCGCTGAAAATCCCCTACCCTTCATTGCGAAAGTCATTGCGCCTAGTAGCAGAAGACGAGCACGAAAATCCGGACGAACCGGCGGATATCAGTTATGTATACTCTGGTTATGCACCATTGAGCATTAGGCTCGTGCAATGCGTGGTGCAGAAGGGAGGTGTGCTCAGTGTCCCTGGTTCAAGTGATGGTGGGGATGGTGCAAAGAAGGGCAAGTCATCAGCACTAAATAAAGCGAGGGCGCACCCTATCTTAGGTTGGAAGGGGTTTGAAGATGTGCTGGAGAGCCTGTCTGGAGAGACCATCGACGTATTTCAAGCTGGTCAGAATGTACGCGGTTCCGATGCTATCCACAGCCTTTCCTTAGGTACGGGTAAGTCAATGTCCGGATGGAGCTGTACAAAAGTCATGATGCTCACTTATCATTATCAGGAGAAAGAACGTCAACGTCTGTTGTATTCTTCCTGGGCGGATGCACCTATACTGAGATTGCGGCTTTACGGCTGATCAGCCGACAGATTCAGGGTGAGCAATGTTTCCTATGCTTCATCAATCCTACATCGCCCATAGGTTGATGCTTGTCCTAGGCCGTCGAATTTTAATAGCGACGACGGGCATTATCAGTGGCTCATCGCTCATAACTGGAATGGCCAGTGGGTTGGAGGGAGATGTGGCAGGCAAGGGTGCCGTACCTTCGTAGAAGGGTAACTGCTGTGACAGAAGGGCCTTCTGGAATCATCAGACCAAGACGATTGGCACTGCAGTTAACTTTGCTTTGCTTATGTGTATGATTGGACCGTGGCAACAGTAAACTGCGGAGTTGATTCCCAATAGTGGGAACAAAGAAGAGGTGACCAGTGTCATTTTCGTACGATATTCTAGATCGCCATTCACAATGGAAGTACCGCATATTGGCACGGTACTTGGAAAATGACCTATCATTGGCGATCTGCATGCAAAGAAGTTCGAATTATCTTTATGGGACCAAGAATACCTTATATGGAAATGAGAGTGACTGAGAATATTCTTCAGGAATACGAAGTTTGATGCTATGAACGCCACCGTGTCCTGTTCAGCACAAATGTTTCTCTCAAGGCGGACATCCGTGACGTTGCGCTTCTTGTCAGCCCCAGTCCCTCTCGACATGTACCGTGTTTGTGCGTGGCCCCTTCCATGAAGTAGGGTGCCAAAAGAAGCAAGAGATGTAAATGATCTGACTGAGAAGGCCCATCTTGTGGATTGTATTAACAGGACAATGCCGAGCTACGTAACTCGTGCTGAAAATCGGCGCAAAAGGATGGCCAGGTCAGGCAGGAGGCTCAATGCAAAATTGTATTCAGATTACGCCTGAGTATATTCTCGCATGGATGTCATTTGTATGGTACTCGACAGGGGACCTGTCCGAGGTCCACCGCACATCTCCACGACCGAACGCTCCGTCTCCAGTATCTGGCTGACGTCTCGCACCTTCAGGCCTGTTCGAGTCTGGCTTGTGATCGCAGCCCGAATATGCACGAGACTCCAACATTCTACGAGCATGAATAAATATTTGGTGGCCTAGTTGGACAAAACCAGTGATCGGGGACCTTGGTTCGCGTGACCAATATTCAAAGCCAGTTGCCCGCTTAAGAGGTATCTCGTACAGTCAGATCTGAACCAAAAGCTCCGCCAAAAGGAAAAGTACGCGCTACATCTCCTCTTTCTCCAACCACCATCATCCCCATCTTCAACTCCCCCCTTCAAACCACCTTACTGCCCTTTAGTAAGTCCCCTCCACAAGTTTTCCGTGCCACTTACTCATTGTTCCCCCGTCGATTTGGCGCGTTCGACGCGTCCTTAGGCTGAACTAGCCAACACACTCGACACGTGCGTTTACGCGCATCTGACGCGTTTTTCGCGCTCTGACAGGCTCCTCCCACCTTTAACACAGTCATCTGAAACATGGTTAAGAAAGCTGCTGGTGCTGAAAAGCCCGCCCGCAAGAGCAAGCGCCGTTTCATTAGTTCTCAATATTGAATTTCTGTGCTAAACTAGCGTCTTATTCAGCCAAGTCTGTTGGTGGAACAAAGAAGGGAAAGGTCTCTCCCTACAATAAGTTCATGAAGGAAGAGCTTGCTCGTCTCAAGGAGTCCGATCCCGACATGAAGCACCCAGAGAGGTCATTTTCTCTCTCATCCTACGTGTCTCCATGCGTAAACTGATTATGCGACATTCCAGGTTCAAGATAGCAGCCACTAACTGGGCTAAAGCGAAGGAGAATCCAAAGAACGCCAAGTAACGCCTCGCGTTGTTTTATTCACTCCCGATGTCGACCGATACTGCATCCTTATCTACGTGTATGTAGAGATCACCTTTTTGTCCTGCAAATGACATTACTCACAGTTAAACAGTAATTTCGGTGTTCTCTCAGGGACAGTGATGAACTTTCCCTTATTTTATGTCTTTGCTCCGTCGCGCATTTCGATCTTCTGCTGTCGTTTATTTACCCCATTCGTTGCAACTTCTTAAAGTGCTATCGGTTCATGTTCAACGTGTTTTATTTCATGTATGCACCTGTATTGAATGTCATTACTGGCTCGCTTTCTTTATAGTATGTTTATGTGGCTTGACATTGGAGTGGCCTATTTAGGCATAAACATTGGGCGTTTGTGCTCATCTGAACACGAGGCTCACAAGTGCGATCTGCGAGCCAGAAGCGAGAAAACTCTTGCACCAGAAGGAACTGTTGAGGTTCTCTAGCGAACTGGAAGTTGATTAAAAGTGACGCTTCTCTGATACAAGCCATACATCCTACGGCGGCTTAACAGTCTAGAGGGCTGCCGTGCCACCATGCAAAGGTCTAGGCAGATAAAGGGGAAGGGGCATTGCACGGCACCGCATAGAACAAGAGTCAAGAGTGTCGAAATGCATGTGTCCCCCCTGGATCGACGTGGGCAAGTGATGATGCCAGAAATAATTGCGAGAAGGGTGATTGGGAGAAAGCTGCCGAGCTTGAATAGATGGGCTATATGCGTCGGTCCGTCTCGGATATTGCGCTCCGCGCTGACAAGGGAAAAGAGGGAATCCATGAGAGTGAGAATAAGTGCACAAATTATGGACAAGGACAATAATATGGCAGCTGGAAGTGATAATTGCTGATATCCGATGAGAAGATCGACGGTGTCAGCGCAGTGCGGCAAGAAGCATGCTATTCATAGACCATCGCAAGCGCTCGTCGGGAAAAAGATTGAGGTGGTCAACTTGCTCAATCCGCGGAAGCCCCTATGGATACGTCGACGTAGCCGTGCGGTGCCACGAGTCTCTCGAGCCTGTCCCATAGCTTGTGACCAAATGCGTGCATACACACAGAAAAGTATATTGATGATATATACACATGATTGCATTTGGAAGTTACAAAAATAATACCCCTGAAACACAAGAAATGAACAGATAATGGCTTCCTTGTAGAGCCCTGGAGCGTTGACATCACTCGAATTACCTGAGCGAGCAAGAGCCGTCATTGACCTTGCAGTGCCCCAAGCTTACCCTGCTAGGTCTGCGTGCAGGACTGAGAGGCGTGAAGCAGGACAAGAGAGAAGACGGATAGGAATGGGGAATGATAATGATTAAAAGGGACTATGAGCGTGGAAAACGGAAGCCATATGCAGCACCGCATATAGCTGCCTCTGAGACTGCCCTTTCGTGCTTGCTGACCATGTCCCTGTCTGCTTAACACGAACGTCATTCATAAATATCTCCTACTGCGTTGCCCCCTCCCTCGCCTCTCTTGCCTTACTCCAAGTCCTAGTCGCTCGTCGACAACCCGGGTGTCTCTTCACCGGTTGGCTTGGAAGTGATTTGCAATACAGCCGAGACGGCGGCACACCGTGACGCCATGAGTTGCGGGCGTGTCATCGATGGCGACGAGCCCCTCTTCGATTTTGATGCCATTGAGGGCCTTGAAGGCAACGACCCGGCAACCTTGGACACATGCATGAGTGCACACACCATGCCCGCCGAGCTCTTCGACATGTCCTTCATCCCTCAACTCGCCCACCTCGACCTATCGTCCTTCTCCGCGGCATCGACACCCGCGGAAGTAGTTGACTTTATCTTTAGGGCTCAGGAGCCCGACTCGTACGAGTATTTTGAGGACAGTGGCGACTTGTGTGCCTTCAAAGACAAGGGCAAGGCGGTATCTAGGCCAGTAGACATCGTTCCGCGAGACAGCTCCATGACCCCGCGTTTTGATTTGTTTTCATTTAATGGCGGCACATCGGGTCCCAGCAAACAAAGCCGCCGTTCACTCCGCGCATCGTCATCCGTCTCACCCCCTCAATCCCCTGATTATTTTGCCTTTTCTCCGATGAGCGACGTCCGGCAAGGCTCTGCGGCAGCTAGTTACGCGACGGATATCACAACTCCGGGATCCTCATTTCCTGATGCACAGCAGCTCAAGTCGGATCTCTCGCATGAGTCGGAGGACGTTGGAAAGGGAAAGTCGCGCGCTGAACCACCGTCATTACCTCCCCTTTTGTTCAGTCCAACAGAATTTTCGCGAGGGGAGACGAATTGGCCGATTGAGATCGGTCATTCTCCGGTGAATGCAGTCTCTTCGTCCAGTCATGCTTCACCGACGGTCGTCGATTTCCCGGCAAGTCCCACACCTCCGTTGGGCTCGGGTGCCTCAACTCCCATTTACAAATGTGCATCTCGCCATCGTTCATTTCCATCTTTAACTACAGATTCTCCACGACGCTTTGCAACACGACAGCCTCGCAGGTCAAAGTTAAGTCTAATCAGTGGCAAGCGCCCGAGCAACTTAGCTCGCAAGTTACTATCGAGGAACGATGTTTTTGAGCCGGAATATATCGTCCCTTCAAACACCCCTATTCAAGAAACAGAACGCATTCTTTATTCTAGTCTTTCTGCACCGTCCACACCTTGCATCTCTCGTTCCTTTGCTATTTCAGATGCATATGCGATATCCGCCCTCCGCGTTGGAGGTTCCTCGCCAAGTCTCTTTGAATGTATGCTACCTAAAGAGATAAAGTTGGAGGTCTTTCATACTCTGCTCCGCCTGCATGAGGTGGACGGCGAAACACTGCAGAAGTCTTCTGGCTGGACAGCCTTGAAGGCGTCTCAGAAGGAGCATCGCTGGATTGGCAAGGAGAAAGGAATTGTTGAACTGATTCGGCTTAGCAGGGTAAGAGTTTCTTAATATGGTTATTAAAGTGTTAGATGTAGCTAACTTCCGATAGGTGTCCAAATCATGGCAAAGTCTTGTCTTCGATGGTCAGCTTTGGCACGACCTCAACCTCAAGGCATTTCCGAATATACCGATACATATGTTGCGCCATCTGGCGGTATCTTCGGGATCGTTCATTCGGACCGTGGACTTGACTGGTCATACACAACTCACAGCGGCGTCTTTCTTGGAACTCACGAATTCTTTTTGTATCTCAAATACCCTCCCTGGTGAAACCATGTCGGTCACCCAGCTAACCAGTATTAACCTTTCTGGTTGTTCTGGTATCACTACCCGTGTATTGCATGATCTGATCACACGATCACCACTCCTGGACAAAGTCAATGTCAGAGGCTTATCTGCAGTGACTAATGAGACGTGCAAATTACTCGGTACTCATTGTCCCGTCCTCTCTTCCATTGATCTTAGCCGCTGTCATGGCATGGACGCGTACGGTGTCTTGTCGTTCTTTGCTCCGCACAGCGAGTACCGAACAGTCCTAATGCTGAGGCGCCTTCGCCTGGCCGGTCTCAAGCGTGCTGGTGACAGGCTTCTTTCGGTGCTTGGACGTTATGCTCCGAACCTCGAGATTCTTGATCTCAGCGGCGCACGCGAGCTGCATAATACAGCTATAGAAGCTTTTGTGACATGCGCTGAAGATGGAGACTCTTCACAAGAAGTCCTGCTGACTTCTCGGGAGGCTGGACGTGATCCTGGTGATCCCACGAAGTACCGACGCCGTGTCACGAAGCTTCGCCATCTCTCGCTTTCGTATTGTCCCTTGCTTACCGACCACGCATGCTCGCACCTGGCTTATGCAGTGCCGCAGTTGGAGTTCCTCGAGCTTGCCGGTGTTGGAGCTGAGCTTAAGGATGATGGTTTAGTTCGTTTACTGAATACCACCCCGCTTATTCGTCGCCTTGATCTTGATGAGGCGTGCGAGCTCACGGATGCAACATTGGCCGTTCTGACACCACGAATATTTGAGGAGGAACCGACGAACGTGCAAAGATTGGCGCCAGGTTCGCAACTTGAGGTTTTGAATCTATCCTATGCGGTCCAGCTGTCAAACGATGCGATCCTCGCACTGGTTCGTAACTGTACGCGTCTCGTGCATATCGAGTTGGATAGCACACGGGTCAGTGGTAATAGTGTCAAGGAATTTGTTCGTTTATCGCGAAAGCGAGAGGCAGTGGACGCGGAGATCGTAGTGGTCGATTGTCGTCATGTCGGTGACAGCGCTGTGAAAGAGCTCCATGGGACGACGCGCACGCGGAAAGGCTGGCGTGCGTGGGAAGCACAACACTTGCATTATCTCGATGCACGGGATGACGAAGGACTCGGAGTTGGGACGGACGAATGTGATGAGAAACGGGTGGCGTTGAAGTCATTTTACCAGTGGCAGACGGTGGATGCTGTCGAGGCTGCGCGCGAGAAGCGACGCAAGTCGAAGAAGAATGGCCGCGGAGAAGAGGAAGTCGCTTTTACGAGACGCTCATCTTCAAAGTGGTGGTCGCCAGGTTCGAGACGAGGATCTGGCTCAGCGTCACCCGTCACCTGGACTGGGGATAGAGAAAGAGAAGGTTGTATCATAATGTAAATCGTCATTTTAGGTATGTAAACAAGATCTGTGGCAACAAATTGTGATTGAAGTGTAGCAGTGTATGTTGGTTGTATTCATTTTATTTTTTCCTTTTCTTGACTAAGCCTGTTGTTTGTAACTTTATGTATTCTATTTTTCACGACCCTGTAACGCTGCACATATGTATGATAAAACGGACTTATTGCGGACAGCGAAATTATAGAGCTAGATTGTACGAGATCGAGGAAAGCAGTAAAATGACTTGAAATATGGAATACATAGGTAAACGGAGCTATGATCTAGTCTTTCGTTTCGATTTTGCTTCCTTGCGACGTTCTGATTCGTGCATCCTCCTCCTACGATCTTCGACATCAAGGAAGCGACCCCCAACGTCCTTGAAAATCGTTGCAGGACGACCTGGTGCCGAGGCAACGACGACGGTCTTCTCAAGAGGCAATTTAGCAAGTCCGTCTTTCGCCTTCTCTCCAGTAAGTAGCGTAACGTCAGATTTAGCCTCACGGGCCTCTTGACGAGCCGCCCTGGCTTTCTCTTTGGCTTCTTCAAGTGCACGAGGAACGACCAAGTCCTACGAAGGATCAATGATAAGCAGCGGAATTACAGTATTGGAATCACAACAAGTGCACACGTACCTCTTCTTCAACAACAGGTTCCCAGAACAGACGTTGGTACCGATCACGAGCATGATCATCCGCCTCGTCCTGGTCTTGAGAATCAGCGAACGTTACGTCTTTGCGCGATTCAGGTACGGATCCCATAATAAGCTCTTCAGATCGTAGTATTTGCTCCATGCCTGCTTGAAATCCGGTTTGGAGTTCCTTTCCCTATTAAATGAATAATTAATCATTGGCAAACGGGGTAGGTTTTTGTAGAGAAGAGGAAGTCCATCAGATGGGGTTGAAAACGGTATAACCATAAGTGTGCTTAGCACTCATGTCTTTTCCCGCGAATGATAAAATATAGTTTCATCGCCGAGGATTGAAAGGAAAATTCACGAACCTAGTTGTTTTAGACGAAGCAAAGGCCAGACATACGTCATGTAATGTATCATTCTGCAAGGAAATAGCACGTACCTCCTATAAATGAGAAGTACAGTCAGTACGAGTTACCAAAGAGCGACAATTATAGAGACAGAGGGAGATCAGAAAGCCATGCATGTTAAAAGGTTTTTAACCATGTAGGTGTCTTAAAGACTAATCGATTTTTGGCTCATCATAGATTTTACAGAGCGCGAAAAACTTATTCGAAGAGGATAGACTTACTTTTAGCCAACTTTTCTCCATCCCTTTCAGACGTAGAATGGCATCTACACGTTTCAAGCTGATACCCAATGCAGCAGATAGGACGCGGACGTTAAATCTTTCAGGATCCTGCATGAAACGTTCGTACATGTGCTCTTTCGTCCTATTCGAAATTGGTGGAGGAGGTTTGAAGGAAGGATTCATCGGGAATGGCTAGCATTAAATAGGCGTTAGAGCAGAATATAACGTCTGAAAACGCGGACAAGTAACGAACATATTTTTTCCCTAACCAGTTCGGGCCGTGTTTTGGCGATTTGTACTCGAGACCAGGACCAGTAAGCCATTTGTCGACATCATCACCGACTGACCTTCGAGGTAGACGGATCCCTCGAGAAAAGACTCGCTGAACACAAGGGACGTCTAAGCGAGGCCGTCGTGCAAGTGCAGACATTTGTGAAGTGTGAGCTGCGCGAGTTTATAATTTTATGGTTACCCTGACACGTGCCATAGTTTAGGGTCGGTCTTTTTTGGTCCCGAAATTCCATTACTCTATTCTGGGGATTAGACTGTGACTGACTGATGAACCAAGAGCAGCTTTTCTCCCTGCTGCAGAGCTTTGCGTCGCTGGTACCTACGAAAGATATTGGGTGGCCAACGTCTGCATCGGCGGATGAAATACAAGAATTCTTGATCCAACGCTTTATCTCTTCTGCGCATTTCCAATCTTATACTCCCGCTGAAAATTACCAGAAATCTTTCTGGAAATGGGTTATCACGAATCTCGAAGAACAAGACGAAGAAGTCAACGAAGAGATATATTTGCATTACTTATCGCTGCTGGATAGAGAATCGACGTAAATCTTCAATGTTGCAGCGCTGGATTAGCATTCATTATTTCTCTCAGATCTGTCTCCGCCTCAATCCAGCCTCCGTCGCCATCTTATATTACCTACATTTGGAGAGATGATTCTCAAGGAACGGATAGACATCCATCGGGATCGGTGCTTGATAGCTGCCGTAGCTGCACACTGTTTGAATCTCGAACTACCGTTGAAAGTGGAACAACTGGCCTAAGGACATGGACAGCGAGCTTCGTCCTTGCCGATTACTTAGTTTCGAATTGGAGTGAGCAATATCAGTTCGTATCGATAATACATAATCAAATTCAAATGCAGGTGTGTTAAAGTCATCGCGTATATTTGAGCTTGGATCTGGCGCTGGCTTCCTGGGCATTATAATAGCTCAATTGCAAAAGGAAGATCTTAAACAACCAGACCATGGCGTTCAGGCGTACTTGTGTCTAAGCGATTTGAATGAAAATGTCCTCGCTCGCTGTGAACAGAATGTTAGACTACCTTGCAGTAAGACAAAGCTCTCGTTTTTCATGTTCTGGCTGAGACTCAATGATGTTATAGATGGCGTGTCATCTCACCCGGGATTACATTTCAAAGCGCTGGACTGGTCTGACGCTTTGGATAAATCTCGTAGGACCGATTTGTCCGCACTACTTGTGGAGGTAAATGCAGACTTGATTCTCGGCGCAGACGTGGTTCGCAGTTTCCATACATCGTCTCTATTCCTCGGCTCTTCGACCTAATGATGCTTTTAGGTGTATGACGTCACTATCATACCCTCACTAGTAGCGACGTTGCATTTAGCTCTGACTTGGATTTCACTAGAAGGAGAGCCATCATCGCAGCGACACTTCGAAACGAAAATACACTCAGCTCGTTTACGGATGAAGTACGAGAAGCGAAGCTTTGTATAGAAGAGATAGATATCCGTCAGGATGGATTGTCAACTTGTTTCCTACGTAATCAGCCTGACAGAATTGGAGAGAACAACAATCATGTAAAGATATTCGTTATTACGAATAGGGTTAATCCATAACCTTGTATCCACATCCAAACGGATTACGCTACAGCGATTTACAGCTCTTTAACTAGCAAAGCAGAAGTCCATACGTTCATTACCCTTATCCTTCGTATTCTCGAGATATTCCTTTCGTTCCTAAGGGAGACAATAATTAATGTGTTCGATCCACTCTCTGGAGGCTGCTGCGTACCTCCGCTGTCCAGGAGCTCCATATCCTTACACGCCGGTTATTCAACATGCGGTAGAATAGGAACGTTATGGCGTAAAGGCAAATGTTCATGCAGCAAATGGCGATGAGGTCTCTATTTCCGCGCTTGTCTGAGCCAAGTATTAGCTTTGTGAGTACCGTTGAAATAGCAAGTGCTCACATAGAGGCTATGAATAGTCGAGTCAGCAACGGATGAATAACCTTCAGTACTTTGTATGCCACTCACTTTGTCGTCCGCTCGATAAATGTTCGCCTGTAAGAATATAGATAGGTGAATATATTCCAACCTCTTGACAAACTATACGTACTATAATAATCCCGCCGGCCTTCAAAGCATCACATTCATCAATATGACTTTGAGTCAATACAATGCAGTAATTACCTGCACAAACATATTGTAGCATGACGCAGAGATCGTACGAGCGCGTACACTGTTTGAGTTTCTTGACGCCCATGCTACTTGTATCGGGTGGACATATGGATAGCCTGGAAAGCGTTAGCCACGGTATTCCTATACTTATGAGCTAGACGGACCTGTAATTAGTGTTACCTGATAGCATATCAAATTAGAAGCACATTCATCCAAAGAATAGAGAGGGCATTCTTACCACTGCGAAGTATATCCAAGGTGACGTCTGCTCCGTAAACGTATACAGTGCAATGAGCAATGGCAAAGCCCAAAATTGAAGCAAAACCGTCGCAAGCACCCTGCTATTGACCATTTCGCTGAAGTAAGCGGCAAGTATCATAGTTGTTAGACCAATGAAAGTCGATGGGATAGTCAGTAGATTCGTCTGTGTTGTGGTAAAGCCGAGGTTGCGAAGAGAAAGTGTTAGGTAGACTTGTGGAGGGCCCGTAGGAACTATCGGGTTATAAGAACAGGTTAATTTATAGCACCGTGCACTTGGTAACAAATACTTACTCTGATGTGTGATACCAAGTGCATAAATTGGCCACAATCTCCAATCACAGAGGGCCTCAAATATTTGACGCATGGAAAGTCCCTGACGATTGTGCATGTCGGACTTCGACGGGTCGTCTCGAAGTACCCTGAGCGATTAGTTAGCTAACGCAAATACATAAGCTCTCAAGGCAGTGTTCATTACCTGTTGACGATAATAGTCTCTTCCCTAGACACATAAGAAAACACAGTAAGCACTGGTAACCTTCAAAGTATCTCATTTCCAACACACCTAACAGTGAACCAGCCCTTGGGCCTAAACCATGCCTTCGTCTGCGTCGGACCAGGTGGGAGAAGGAAAAACGAGAGTAAACCAATCGTTAAAGTCAAACAGCCCTCAATAAGGAATAAGTATCGCCACCCGGCCTGGCCAGCAACACCTCGCATCTGCAAAATTCCCGTCGCAAGAAAAGAGCTGACAATATCCGTTATATATCCCGCGACCCAGAAATAGGCCATCCTAATCGGCACTAAGACGGAAGTCAAACATTAAGCTTTGCGATGGGGAAAATAAAACGTATCACAGTGTGGTACTTACGTTCCCTCTTTGTGTAAAAGTAGGATAAATACAGAACAATATCGGGGATGAAGCCTCCCTGGAGAAAGCCAAGAAGACACCTGCAAGCACACGTTAAGTTAAGCGGGCAGCTGACAGATGCAGTGGCTCTTCACCTGGTAGCAAGGAATGACGCACGACCAGACAGGCGATACTGGCTGACTGCGACGACGCTCCAAACTGTAATCTAGATACATACAATCAAAATATTATCACCAAAATTTCCTTGTCAGTATGTATTCACCTGAGTTGGGATCCACCGATCAGGACCAACTCGCTTCGAAACCAATTGAGAAGGGAGTTCCGCAATGAGGAAGCATAGACGAAACAACGAGTTCCCAAGGTTGAAGTCATCAGTAGACAATCCAAGATCGTCCAAGAAGTTGTCCGAGTTGGCATTCGAAATGTTTCCGCGATCAAAGTCGAGTGCGAGATACCTATTCTTAATTAACAACCGAAATAATATGGGAAATAGAGTATATTTGATACATCGCACCTATAAGAAGAGCAAGAGAGCGAGATAAGCAAGCGGTGTTAATGAACTTGGGAAGAAGTAGAACTTACATGCCCAAAGCATTATACGTAAGTCGACCTTTCGGACAATTTTCTAATTCGTACAGCGGTGTTAACGCTCTGATGACAGTGAGGCGACCATTGTTCTTAACGCCGACCTTCTCTTCTCGCCAGGTCCACCTAGCGTCGGGATCAAATCTGTGAGCATTCTCATAGGCTGCAGGAGGCCGATAGACTTCAAGCGTAGTAGGGTCATCAAAGACAGACGGCTGAGTGGCAATACTATCTAGATCAAGCCTGGAAGGCCGGAAGACTTTATCCCAGAAAGGTCGATGGTCTTCTTCTAGAGGTATTCCCAGAGGCAGTATTTCCTTGACACCTTCACCGAGTTTGCCAAGCGTAGAGTCCTTATCGTCAATACCATATTTGAGTTGTTCGTCGAGAGATCCAGAAGCAGAGGTTGAGTTAGCCATCTAGAGAGTAGTTCCCCTTGAAGGTACCGCTTGCTGAACGATACAAATACCATCTCTTATCAGTCTCGAGCACGAGTCTCGAAATCTTACTGGAAGGATGTTAATCTGCCGACGTTTCTTCTTCACCTTAAGAAGCAACCAGGTAGCATGATAGGGCCACTTGCGGTGTTCCTTGTACAATGGTGCAATCCTTGCGAACCCTATCGCGCCAAGTGCTTATTTAAATGGTGAGAATGAATTTGTCAATACCGTCTAAATGCCATCAACTATCTCATACATTTCCTAACCGGGTGTGCCATTCTATTCGATTCACACGTACGATACACCACATGACTTACTTCACCGCCTGGGCATACCACGTCCGCGGCCTCGTAATGCGCGTGCAGCAGTGCCTGCCGGCGCTTTTGGTCCAGGATTCGGCTGGGAAGATAGAAGGTAAAAATAGATTAGCAATCGTTCTTATACTTTCGTACTGCAGAGACGAAAATTTTGTTTGACGTACCGCTTCGCTCTGTGGGTTGCGGACAGTCTCGTCCACGCTAAGCACCAAGCAGGCAGCTTCCGTCGCGCTGCTGATTTCGTTCACCTTTACAAGACTTGGTTCCCAAACGAATGCTTCCATGTTGTTCCGTACGCCATCGAGGCCATCGACATCGACGCCGGCCCAAAGCTCACCCTTTGCATGCCTCATACGGAGCTTATTGAGTACGTCCGTTGAGTCGAGACCGGCATTGTCGGAAATCTGGCGAGGGATGATTTCGAGAGCGTGAGCGAAGGCTGTCATGATAAGTTGCATCTTTCCGGGAATGGTCAGAGCGTATTTTCGAATGTACGCTGATACATCCATCTGGAAAAGAGTGAGATACGAATTTACGAAGACAGTATTGGTACACTAACCTCAACTGCACCACCTCCTGCGACAACTTCCCCGTTGCGCATAGCGCGTTTAACAACCATTATTGCATCGTGTAAACTCCGTTCGACCTCTTCGATGAATTGTTCCGCGCCGCCTCTAAGCAATAACGTGCACGTCTTTGCCTTCGGGCATTCTTCGAAGATGTTGTATCTCTCTCCTCCAACCTGTCGCTCCTCAAAGCGACCACAGGTACCAAGGTGTTCGCGAGTGATGCCTGAACATGTTGACTGTACCGAACCTCCTACAGCTTGAACGACTCGACGGAGGTCAGTAGCGGGAACGCGACCTGCACAGAAGATGTCACGATCCGCGAACCATTGTGTCGCGAGATCACCGATTGGAAGTTTGCTGAGGACAACATTTGCACCGGTTTTCTCAATAGCCCCGAGTTTACGGTATATGATTTCCCATTCTGCATCCACGATCGCCTGGTACTCCGAAACTTGCTCAACGCGTACCTCCGCGTTATCTTTCTCAGCCTTGAGTTCGAGCTCTACATTTAGACACAGGACCACAGGGTTTTTGAAAGATTTGGGTTGCTGCTCAGCACCAGCATACGTAAAGGTCTTCTTGAAAGACACTCCGCGAATTAGCAATGAGTCCTGCATGCCCCCGCCGGGAATTTTTTTGATCCCAATAAGGGACTCATCCAAGTCATTTTCGTCAAGGCATTGTACAGCATCGACAACCATGTTTGAGAAGAAAGGTTTCTCGGAATGGATCAATTTTGATGACATTGATGTTGAGGCGCATTTGAGAAGCAATGATCGGAATTTTCTGGGAATAAACTCGTTCGGTAACAATCTTACATCTGAATGAATGGCGACATACTCTGGATCCGACTTGTCAACCGTGACTTGAATTTCTTTTATACGTTCGATTGCCTAAACATGTTTAATCAATATCTGGTCCAAATTGAAAAAAAGTTCATGTATTTACCATTTGCGCCGCTTTACGGAAGCCCTTGGTAATAATATGTGGGCTAACGCCTTCCTCAACGAAGCCTCGTACTTCTTTCAACAACTGAGCAGCCAGTAGAACGACACTCGTAGTGCCATCTCCTACTTCCGCATCTTGAGCACGTGCAATATCGACCAAAGTCCGCGCTGCAGGGTGAACAATGTCAAGCAACTTCATAATAGTAGCACCGTCGTTGGTGATCTGTGCTTCGCCACGATCATTGACGATGAGCTTGTCCATTCCGCGTGGACCCAACGTTGATGACAGGGTATCTGCGATGGCAAGGCATGCTGAAATATTCGACAGTAACTGGGGTTTGCCTTGCGAGGTGTCAGTGCCCTCTCGCAGGAGCACCACAGTTGGTTGCTGCATAAGTATTAATATGATTAGACTCTGAATGGGATAGTAATAAGCAATTGGATACCATAGGTAGTGGCCTCTGCATTTTGTTTGGCGATTTCTGCTGGATGAAGAATTTGGACGAGTGTAAGCTGTACGCGTCTCTCTTTAGACGCGTTTTCCACGAAGTTCTCTTTCTCACGCTTTCTTCAATGGTACGTCCATCTGCCATTATTTCTTTACAAAGCTCATGCATATTTTCTTTCTTCGACAAGTCTTCCGAACTTAGATATACGGCAAACACTCAACTAGAGCATTGTGAGCAAAATTTCATATTTCAGTTCATCACGTAGCTGACTATTACGGGACCAGTGCATGCTCGGTATACAGGAACCGGTGAGTTTCATACTATGACTCAAATTATGCGCCCGCGCTCTGACCATACGGTACAGGCCATGCCGATATGACGAAGTAGTACGTATACTACTCCACTTGAGGCGTGTTAGAGAAACTAACAGGCCTGATGCTGCAGTGAATGGTTGACACACCAGCACAGGGATACTTGTGCATCGATAGTCGGGCACCCTACACTAGCATCATATTTGGCAATTGCTGACGGGGAGAGCATTGGGAGGGTCAAGTTTGAGATGACAGAGGTGTGTGATGCTGGTGGGGTCGAAAGGGATATATTTTTCTCATCTGGTATTCATTCTAGCGAATGCTGCAACCCTGTGGACCACCGCCTGCGAAGGACGAGGACTGAGTGCTCCCACTTGTCAGTTGTGTGGCAGTTGTGTGCTGCGTATGTCTGTCTTGAATGAATTACGTGGGACGCGCGCCGGGAGAGAGGAGACTTAAATGAGGACGCCAACACAGCGGGTGTTTGTCATTGGCGGGAGCAATATTCCGTTTCACCCGATCGGCCCGTGGGATAGCGTGTGCCACATTCCGTTCAATTAATCATGCGCATATAGACAGGCCTTGTATTTCTACCTACACTGTGCTCGATAATTCGCAATAAATACTCAAAAAATATGATGTATCTGAACATTGCCAGGGGGATCTGCTAGAGAAAGGGAAAGAAATGGAGAGAGAAAGTTTCGAGGACGGTTGTGGAGAGGTACGTTACGGAAAAGGATGCCATCAGACGGATTTGATTGAGAAGTCTCCCCCCAAGTGTTCCATGGACTCCCAATGCACAGCCGCTCAATCTCCTTTCCCTCGTCCACTACGTCTCCTGCGACTCTCATCCCTCCACCAGCGACGCCTGTCTGCATCGTCGCGAACCGACGCCAGTGTGCTGCCCTGATCTGCGCTCATTCGCGGAACATTCGTCTGGACTAGAACGGTCTCGCGTCACTCCCCACTTCGGCTCCTGCTGCTTGTGCTTGTTTTTTTTTACCTCGCTGCTGCACTTGCTATCTTCAGCAGTTCTAGCCACTATCACAGTTCAGACGTTACTTGGGCCACGCAACTGATTTATAGATAAAAGCCACGTTCGGCGTTGCCGACCACCGCTTTCGCCACGCTATAAACAGCCTCATTTGCATGGACTCATGTCCTCGACGACTATTTCATCTCGCCCTCGAAGGCGATCTTTGTGGGCCGCACCGTCCTCTCTCTCAACCCCCTCTCTTGCTCTAGAGGACAACAAACCTTCGCGCACTTCGCGCCGCTTTTCTACCTTACGAGAACCCCTCCAGAGGCCGTCCTCTTCCTCGTCGCGCAGTTCCATCTACGACAGCAATTCACGTTCCCGATCATTTTCCCGAGGCTCGAGATTATTGGAGGATACAGTCACATCCGAGTCTGACAAGAGGATGTCGTTTATTGATTTCGGGGAGCGTTCCCCAGGTGGATTTCTTGGGTCGTTGAAGGAGCGAATGAACAGGAAGAAATCCGCGCCATTGCTCAGGAATTCACTGCTAGTCCCAACCCCGCCTTCCGACGAAGATTCCTGGATGTTCAGGTCCACGCCACCTCGCAAAGCTAGTCGCCGGTCGCGACTCAGTACGGTCATGGACGACACGGTAAAAGCGATAGACGTGGACGTGCATCCCGCGCTCAGTTTCAGGGAGGAGCGAAAGCTTACTGTTATGCCGGAAGAGATTGTGGATGGTACGGGTTATGGGATTCGTGAAGCACGAAAGGCTTCCGTAACAGAGTCGGAACTCGGGGAAGGCGTGGACCTTTCAACAGCCGCATACCTACCCTTGCCTTTGAGGAGCAAGGACTGCATGTTCTTACATTCATATCCACACTCAGAGGCCCCATACATGCAGAACTACAACAAGGTCGCATTGTATAAGTGAGTATCTCTCACCGAAGAATTAAACTACTATTCTCATATTTTTTACAGTGATTTATACTTCCATCTTCTTCTCCGTCGTCTCAACCCCACAGGGTCACCTAGTTTCCGTGATTACCCGTATCCCCCACAGGACGTTCTTGACCTTGGTTGTGGTCAAGGTACTTGGGCGCAAGAGGCTGCGGCCGCCTGGGCAGAGTCCGGTACCCGGATCGTGGGATATGATCTCGTTGATCTCGTCAGCGACATTGCAAGACCACCTCCAAACACGACTTGGAGAAGGGGCAACTTGTGCGTCCTATTTTGAGTCTATCAGGCACAATTCAACTGACGGTGTTTGATATTCACAGTGTTGCATACCGCTTACCATTCAAATCTGGGAGTTTCAATCTCGTACGGCTATCCAATCTGACCGAGGCTGTACCTCAAAGCCGATGGGAACATGTGCTCATTGAAGTACGACGAGTATTAAGGCCAAACGGTGAGTATCTCCTTTAAACGTTTGAATATAGAAGTTGTTTTACTGAACATAGCTTTCGTGTTGGATTAGGTCGAGTGGAGATCATCGACGATGAAATGATATTTCCTTACCTCGAACGGGTTCCCAAACCTTCTGATAGTCGAATGACGTCTGACAGCGGTTCGCACAAGTCTCATGCTAGTTGGGGTTCTGACCTATGGAAACCGTCCGACGAGACAGACGAGGCTCGACCGTCTGAAGCAGAAGAGTCTTCTTTCCTTGACCTCGATGCGGTAGGGGATCGAAGCAGCGTGGGCTCGGCCCCAGGCTTGTGTCGAGATGATTCACCATCTGAAGAAAGCTCCGATTGTCCTCCAACTCCAACAGGAGTCGTTAGTGTCCACGGTCTCGAGACATCACTCGATTCTGATGACCCTACGACTCCACGCAGTAATCCAGTAACTCCCAATTCACTCTGCAGAGAGGTCGAGTCAATTTACCATACGATGGTGGAAGGAGTATACCGAGTGGATTGTCGGCCAGGCGACTTCCTTGAATTCTTGCTTCGGAAAATCTTTGGACCATCCGGAAAAGCGAGAACGATGCAGGACTTTCAGCTCTCACTTCTAGACTCGTCAATGCATGACCTCCTCGTCAAAACGAGGCATGTAGATTCCATGCAAGACAGACGATCAAAGAAGCTCTTCAAATCAGATCGTGATGGCAAGAGGTTTGATAGAAACAAGGAGATTTTGGACAGGGTTGCAGTGTCGCAGAGCAAAAGCAAAGCACTACGTGTGCTTGGTGCTGATGGGCCAACCACACCGACATACGATCCAGTCAGCACGAATGTCTCTGACGAAGGGGACTTCGACGATGAACCGTCCGTCGTACGGCGACCGTCAATGCGCCCACGAGCGCCTTCTGGAATTCAAGTTTACGCTTTCCCTAACTCTTCCCCTCGACCTTCAAGCTCATCCTCTGCGATATCAGAAGCAAAGAGTCGTCAATGGCCGACCGGGTTATTCATTTTCCCGGATCAATTCCTGGAGACGACTCCATCGGAATTAGAGCGATATTTGTTCAAACACATCGATGTATTGCTCAGCTCCAAAGCCGCTCTGGACGACTTCGTTCTAAATCTCCGCGACGAAAACGGCAATAGCATCATCGAAGAAGACGAGTGGTATGATATTCTCTGGGAATACGAGCGCTCACGCCGGGAGCGGTTTAACTTACCCGATGCCGGAGGTCAATTCGATGATGGAGATGACGAGGAATGTGATGTGTCAACTCTATTGAAGGAACCTCCACGGCATCCTCGCACGATCATACCGGCTGTGGCGGCGGTTATCAACAATCAAAGTCGTTTGCACAAGAAGGCATCCGAGAACCCCACGCTCGTGCGACGGATTCGAGTCTTTGAAGCTTACAAGATCAAACCATCACTCCCAGCCTAACGTATCTTTATACTTATACGCTCTTTTTTCAAATGTCTTTTTTGGGATTTCACACATTCTATCTCAATTCAGATTTCTCATAATTTCTTAAAATCATCTGATCATCACTCATTCTTATTATTATCTTGCATACCTTTCTTTGTGGCACTTACAATCCTTTTGTACGGACTTCACTGTTTCGGATGTGGTTGGTTTTGTTTTCTGTATTTGTATCCTTTGGATTACTCATTGGTTTACAGTATTGTTGGATTGTTTGGATGTGGAAGGTGTAACTTGTTGATTGTAACTCTTTGCTGCTTCTGCTGTCTTCATCGTTGCTTTCATACTGTTTTCACAAATGTAACTAAGTAGCTAACAGCTTATAATTTGCAATTGAATTTTGATTATTTCTCATCTATCAACGAAAGTATGATAAATGCAACGTTCTGCGTGTGTACTTTACATCCAAGAATAAATCTGGGTTGTACTTAGATCAAGAATACATGCAGCCCTTGTTGGAAGAAGAAGAAATCTGAGTCTTGTTCGGCGAAGTTCGTATCTACTATCCTTTAACCTTCTTCAGTTTTGATTTCGATTCCTTTTTGGGAGCATCGGGGTCAGAGTTGGCTCGACTGTCTGCTGCAGCGTCGGTATCAATAGCTGATGTAGTTTTCTTTTTCTTTTTCCCCTTCTTGGGCTTGTCGTTCGGACTTGGTGTAGGAGCATCTTCGTTGGCTATAGTTGTCAAATAGTGAGAATTTTATATGAGAACTTCTAATGAAAGCAGCTTACGGCCAAATGGATCCATTGGACGTTTTCGTTTCTTCCTCTTATGTGATTCGGGTTGTACCTCGCTAAGTTCCTGAGCTGTCTGAGTGACCTCGGCCTCCAGGTTAACGACCTCCTTTCCCTTCCCCTTCTTTACTGTTACTTCGCTAATCTTTTCCTCAGTAACATCGTCAATAACCTCTAAATTAGGTTCTTCACTATCGGATTCTTCTGCGAGTCTTCGTTGGTACTCTTCTCTTTCGCGCATTTTGTCTGTTACGCGGATGGGTGCGTGTGCTGATGTCGATGGTGGTGATTGTTGTGACGGTGCGTTCGAAGGTCCAGCTTCGCTTGCCTTTGGCTGAGCTGCAGCGGTGGCACTTTGTCGAGCTTCGGAAATTGCGTGTTTGATGAAACGTCCAGCGGCAGCTTTGTCGACCTCTGTCGTTCTCTCTGGAATACCAAACAATTTAAGTCAGCTGGCTGTGAGGAAGTATTGATTGATGTAATGTACTTTTGTTGGACTCCTCTGCATCCTTGATTTTACCAAAATATTGACGAACCCGGTCCTAAGGCGTTATTTATATGTTTAATTCATCGTGGAACGAATAGAAAATGAGTTATTCGTACAAGTTCAGCAACGACTGGATGCGTCTTTGGATCTATACCTCTTGTCTTCAAATATACTAGAGTACAAGTAAGTCAAGAGCTTTACATGCACAATACACGCGGCACTGCCATTACGCACTAAAGACGAGGTCATTTATAAGATATGGTAATACGACTTGAAGTTTTGCCTGTTGCAGGGTATCCAACGAGCTAAGTGTATCTGGCAAGGGCTTGGAGAGTAACGGCTCCAGTGTCTTTTCCAATTCGTCTAGTGAGTGAGATAAAGCATTGACTTTGGCAATTTGCTTCTTCATGTTCGCAGACATCCTGGATGGTGGAGGAGACCAACTTGGGCGTGACTGTTTAAGGAAAGAGCAATGAGGCAAATTTCGCCCGTGACAGAGTAGTAACAATCGCGTTTACGCGTCTCCCAGCGTCTTCCCCGCTTCTTTCATTACCAACAATGTCGCAGAGCCCACAAAGCCTGTCCTTATTCTTGTCAAATCCTAAGGACGATGCTGAAAGGGAAGCCGTACTTAACAACTCTTTAAGGGCTCAGAATGATGCTGTAACTTGCTAATAGGATGCATGTATTCTGACCGGGGTAAAATTAGAATGTGTTCAGAACACGAGCGACGCAGAAATAAATGCTAATTGACACTGATTCAGAATTACTGCACTGGGGAAAGCGAGCTTGCAACTTCCTCCACCAAGTCCTCGCAGCGACGCTGTATCAATGTTTGAAGAAATGGAACCCGAAAGTAATACCTCTTTTGAATCTTATTTACAGATGAAGCAAAAGATTGTACAGATTATTCAGCCTGCTCCCATCATAAAACACTAGTACTCTGGCTATTATCTGGGCTTGATACTGGTTTAAGTCTAAGGGAGGACAATCTAAGAAAACAAAAGTAAATACAATTGTCAGACTGACTAATATGAGAGGATTTAGTATGTATTGTGACTTCTACTGTACCAGACAGATTACTTATTAAGTATATTAAAAGAATTTGGAAGGTTGCTCACTAATATTTTGAACTGGGTCTTAAAGCTTCTTGATCTTAGTATAATGTGTGTATATAATCTAGATAAGTACTAAGTAAATGTTTGGCAAGTATAATCAGTTTTAAAAGAAGTAGAATAGTAAATTATTCTGAAAAACCTTATTCTAGTACTAATATACTAGTCTCTTTGTTAATATGTATACTACTATCTGTCTTCCAGTACTGAACTCACACAGTAAACATAGCCCATCCATATGTCAGCAACAGTGTAGAGGGGACCTGAAGGCTCAGTAAGGGGAACCAGGCTACAACTATCCTACACAACAGAAATACAGAATGCAAGCACCAGAATGTAGTCAGAACTTGCAGAACAGGTAGAGAGAGAGAGTGAGACAAGAGTAGAGTATATAGAGTGAGCCTAAGAGTACAGGACTACCTAGAGTAGACAAGATCAAGACTACAGGACTAGTCTGATCTTATACACTTATATATACTAGACTATATAAGAGTACTCAGAGAGTATGAGCCACTAAGAATGATAAACTATAAAGAATGAAAGAGAGGAATGTTAAAGATAAAGGTACAAAGAATGAAGGGGTGGTCAAAGGAATGAGATGATGAAGTAAGGAAGGGTAGTAGTAAGAGTCAGTACACATATAGTCTATAGACAGTACCTCTAAGGGACAGAGGTCCTAAGTTCTGGTACAGAAGAGTGTAGAACCCTTGGAACTGAAGGTACAAGAGTAGAGAACTGTAACATCACCCCTCCTCTAAAACCAATCACTCTGATTAGTAAACATTAGGCTTAGTTAGTAGCTCAGACATAGGTTAGAACAGTATAGTGTAGAAATCTGTAAGGTAGAGTTAATACAGAGCACCTGGGTGAAG
>NW_006760390.1:1045079-1056186 GCF_000271605.1 Fomitiporia mediterranea MF3/22 | reverse complement strand
ACACTTGTATAACTTCCACATTCCTTCTCATACAAGACTGAGCCTACTACTACTGTTCCAAGACTGTATTCAACATGCTAAGATAATGTAAGTGTCCCAGGACTTTGTATACCATAAGAACATAGCTTTGAACCAAGGTAAATACACATATATTCTGCATTATATTATTACAAGCACATATACCTTACTGTTTTACTTAGGTGCAAAGCATAGAGCTGAGCAAATCAATAATAGAACCACTATATTCTACTCACACAACTGTAAACATCCTCAGATTGAGTCACAATTGCCCTCAACATCTACTGTCAGCAACAGCATAGAGGGGACCCGAAGGCTCAGCAAGGGGACCCAGGCTACAACTATCCTACACAACAGAAATACAGAACGTGAGCACTGGAACGTAGTCGGAACTCGCAGAACAGGCAGAGAGAGAGAGTGAGACAAGAGTAGGGTATATAGAGTGAGCCTAAGAGTACAGGACTACCTAGAGTAGACAAGATCAAGACTACAGGACTAGTCTGATCTTATACACTTATATATACTAGACTATATAAGAGTACTCAGAGAGTATGAGCCACTAAGAATGATAAACTATAAAGAATGAAAGAGAGGAATGTTAAAGATAAAGGTACAAAGAATGAAGGGGTGGTCAAAGGAATGAGATGATGAAGTAAGGAAGGGTAGTAGTAAGAGTCAGTACACATATAGTCTATAGACAGTACCTCTAAGGGACAGAGGTCCTAAGTTCTGGTACAGAAGAGTGTAGAACCCTTGGAACTGAAGGTACAAGAGTAGAGAACTGTAACATCACCCCTCCTCTAAAACCAATCACTCTGATTAGTAAACATTAGGCTTAGTTAGTAGCTCAGACATAGGTTAGAACAGTATAGTGTAGAAATCTGTAAGGTAGAGTTAATACAGAGCACCTGGGTGAAGTTAATAGAAGTCTTGGATTGTCTTAGGAGTATGAGTAAGGTTCTTAGCAGGTTCCCAAGTGTGTTCTTCAACTAGGTACCCTTTCTAGTAAATAAGGAATTTGAGCTTTCTGTGTAGTAGTTTAGTATCTGTTATGTACTCTACTTTGTACTCTGGTTCAGAACTAATGAGTTCTGGTAGAGGTAGTAGGGGTCTTTATTGTAAAGGAAAACCTGGATTATAGTACTAAGACAATAGAGCCTTGTTGAACACTGAGTGTATGTACTTCTATGTTGCTAGAAGTTGGAGTTTGTATATAGAGACACTAACCTTCTTTTCAATAATGAAGGGTCTGAAGCACTTGTTGTCCAACTTCTTCATTAGACAATCTAAGGTCAGATTAGTAGCTTCTAGTATAACTTTGTTACTAGACTAGTAATCCTTGGCTGCAGATCTCTTCTAATTATAGTTCTACTTTATAACCTGTACTACCTTTTCCAAAAGAGCTTGTACATCCTTTCTAGCCTTGTGTATCTGTTCTATAAAGTCTGTTACAGATTCAGAACTACTGTTCCAGTTCAGAACTGTCCCCTAGTATGGATGTCTCTCATAATTGAGGAAGAATAGGGACTGTCCTGTTGTAGAGTGTTACTAGTTATTGTACACAAATTCTGTCAGAGCTAACTATTCAGACTAGTCCAACTACTAATGATTGATGAACATCTAGAGATAGAGCTTGATCTCCTGATTGACTTGCTTAGTTTGACTATTAGTCTGTAAGTAATATGTAGTAGAAGGGTTCCCTTAAATTCTGAGAAGCATATACAAGTCCTACATGAATTTTGACTCAAATTACAGTCCACAATCATGAATAAGCTTCTGAGAGAGTCTATACAACTAGAATACATGATTCTGATAAATATGTACTATACTTTCAGAAGTGAGTTCTGTTTGAGTCAGAACTATATAGACTTACTTAGAGAATTAGTTAACAATTATACAGATAGTGTTATAACCCTAAGACTTGGGTAGCTTACTAATCAGGTCTACCAAGACTTCTTCCTAAGAGTGATCTAGAATCTAATACAAATGTAGGGGAGCCTAAACCCTTGTCTAGTAAGCCTTAGTCTATTAGTATGTATTATAACCAGTTATGTACTTTAGGATTTCCCTCTACATTCTAGACTACTAGTAGTTCCAAGTAATAAGTTCCTATGTTTTGTGTTAGTCTGGATGTCCTACAGTTGGATTGTTGTAATAAGCTCAGACAATGTCCTCCTACAGTTTCTAATCCTTTAGAACATACAGTTAGCCTTCCTAGTAAACCTGTCTATCCTTATCCTTCTCTCAATCTCTAGCCTGCTTCTCTAGTTACTTTACTATAACCTGGTTCTGTGTGTGTTTTAAAGCTTACTGTATGTAGGTAACAAAGTCAACATTCTTAGATTCAAGTCAGATCTCTTAGATTATCTTAGACACAAAATAGGAATTGTTTAGGAGAACAAGATTTTTGTTATTATTCTCCCCCCTTTTATAACTTACTTGTCTTGAGAGTAAATCAGCTTTCATCATTTGTGTTCTGGGTTTGTGAGTCAGTACAAAGTTGTAGTCCTACAGTTCTAACATCTAGCAGGCCTAACAGTAGTTGAGCTTCTAAGGTGCCTAGAAGTACTAGAGATTAAGGTGATCACTCTAGATCTTAAACTTCTGTACTATACTAAGAAGATATTGACACTACTCTTCTAGAGAACAGACAATCACAAAGAGTTCCTTATTATAAATAGGGTAGTTCTGTTCTGTTGTAGAGAGGGATTCTAATTGGAACACTATTAGACACTACTTTCTGTCAATAAACTAGGACAGTACTACTCTATTTATAAAGTTGGAAGAGTTGGCTTTGACTCAGAACTTGTCTACAACTGTTAGAACTGCTAATACAGGCTTACTAGTAATAGTCTGTTTAAGAGACTCAAACACAGACTACTACTGATTGTCCTATTACTAAGGAACATCTTTGCTAGTAAGATTGTGAAGGGGCCAGGCAATAGTACTAAAGCCTTGAATAAAGTATTAGTAGTAGTTTGTAAACTTAAGGAATGCTTGAACCTGTTTCAGGTTCTAAGGTTGTAACTAGTTCCAAACTATAGTTACCTTTACTAGATTCATACAGACCTCTCCTCTACTGATTACAAAGCTTAGATAATCTACTAACTCCTGTGTAAAAGAGTACTTTACTTCTTAGAGGAATAGCTTATTATCTTAGAGTTACTATAAGACTACTCAGATCAGTCAGTAATAATACTCAACTGTCTGAGTAAAGATCAGAATGTTGTCCAGATACACACTAACATACTCTAAGTTAATCAGATCTGTAAGGATGTGATTCATAAATGACTAGAACATTGTAAGTAAGTTAGTTAGTCTAAAGAACATTACAGTCAGTTTATACAGTCTATAATTAGTTTAGAACACAGTCTTTGTTAGTAACAGTATAGAGGGGACCTGAAGACTTAGTAAGGGGACCTAGGCTACAACTATTCTATACAACAGAAATACAGAACACAAGTACTAGAACATAGTCAGAACTTGTAGAACAGGTAGAGAGAGAGAGTGAGACAAGAGTAGAGTATATAGAGTAAGTCTAAGAGTACAGGACTACTTAGAGTAGACAAGATCAAGACTACAGGACTAGTCTAATCTTATACACCTATATATACTAAATTACACAAGAGTACTCAGAGAGTATGAGCTACTAAGAATGATAAGCTATAAAGAATAAAAGAAAGGAATGTTAAAGATAAAGGTATAAAGAATGAAAGGATAGACAAAGAGTAAGAGACTATAGAATGAACAGAGAATGAAGGAGTGGTCAAAGGAATGGAATGATGAAGTAAGGAAGGGTAGTAGTAAGAGTTAGTATGTATATAGTTTATAGACAGTACTCCTAAGGGACAGAAGTCCTGAGTTCTAGTATAGAAGGGTGTAGAACCCTTAGAACTAAAGGTACAAGAGTAGAGGATTGTAACATTACCCCCCCTCTAAAACCAATCATCCTGATTAGTAAACATTGGGCTTGGTTAGTAGCTCAAGTATAGGTCAGAATAGTAGGGTTTAGAAATCTGTGAGACAGAGTTAATACAGAGTACTCAGATAAAGTTGATAGAAGTCTCAGATTGTTTTAGTAGTATGAGTAAGATTCTTAGTAGGTTCCCAAGTGTGTTCTTTAACTAGGTATCCCTTCTAGTAGATAAGGAACTTGAGCTTTCTGTACACTAGCTTAGTATCTACTACATACTCTACTTTGTATTCTAGTTTGAAACTAATGAGTTCTGGTAGAGATAGTAGGAGTCTTTGTTGTGAAGGAAAACTTAGATTGTAGTACTAAGACAGTAGAACCTTGTTGAACACTAGGTGTATACACTTCTATGTTGCTGGAAGTTAGAGTTTGTAAACAGAGGTACTAACCTTCTTTTTAATAACAAAGGGTCTAAAGCACTTGTTGTCCAACTTCTTCATTAGACAATCTATAGTCAGGTTAGTAGCTTCTAGTATAACTTTATTACCAGACTAGTAATCCTTAGCTGTAGACCTCTTCCAATTATAGTTCTACTTCATAACCTATACTACCTTTTCCAAAAGAGCTTGTGTGTCCTCCCTAGTTCTGTGTATCTGTTTTACAAAGTCTGTTACAGATTCAGAACTACTGTTCTGGTTTGGAACTGTCCTCTAGTATGAATGTCTCTCATAATTGAGGAAGAACAGAGACTGTTCTGTTATAGAGTGTTACCAGTTATTGTACACAAATTCTGTTAGAGCTAACTATTCAGACTAATCTGATTACTAATGATTGATGAACATTTAGAGGTAGAGCTTGATCTCCTGATTGACTCACTCAGTTTAACTGTTAGTCTGTAAGTAATAGGTAGTAGAAGGGTTCCCTTAAATTCTAAGAAGTACATACAAGTCCTGTATGAATTTCAACTCAAATTATAGTCTACAATCATGAATGAGCTTCTAAGGGAGTCTATACAACTAGAAGATGTGATTCTAATAAATACACACTATACTTTTAGAAGTGAGTTCTGTTCAGGTTGGAATCATATAGACTTGCTTAGAGAATCAGTCAACAATTATATAGATAGTATTGTAACTCTAAGACTTGGGTAGCTTACTAATCAGGTCTACTGAGACTTCTTCCTAAGAGTAATCTAGGATCTAATACAGATGTAGGAGAGTCTAAACCCTTGTCTAGTAAGTCTTAGTCTGTTAGTATGTATTACAACTAGTTACATACTTTAGGATTTCCCTCTACATTCTGAGCTACCAGTAGTTCTGAGTAATGAGTTCCTGTGTTTTGTGTTAGCCTAGATGTTCTACAGTCAGATTATTGTAATAAGCTCAGACAATGTCCTCCTACAGCTTTTAATCCTTCAGAACATACAGTCAGCCTTCCTAGTAAACCTGTCTATCCTTATTCTCCTCCTAATCCCTAGCCTACTTCTCTAACTGCTTTACTACAACCTAGTCCTGTGTGTGTCTTAGAGCTTACTATATGTAGGTGACAAAGTTAACATTCTTGGATTTGAGTCAGATCTCTTAGATTGTCTTAGACACAAAACAGGAATTGTCTAGGAGAACAAGATTTTTGTTATCATTCTCCCCCCTTTCATAACCTACTTGTCTTAAGAGTAAATTAGCTTTCATTATTTGTGTTCTAGGTTTGTAGGTTAGTACAAAGTCAAAGTCCTACAGTTCTAACATCCAGTAGGCTTGACAGTAGTTGAGCTTCTGAGGCACTTAGAAGTACTAGAGATTAAGGTAATTACTCTAAATCTTAAACTTCTGTATAGTACTAAGAAGATATTAATACTACTCCTCTAGAGAACAGACAATTGTAAGGAGTTCCTTATTATAGATAGGGTAGTTCTATTCTGTTATAGAGAGGGATTCTGATCAGAACACTATCAGACACTACTTTCTATTAATGAACTAAGACAGTACTACTCTATTCACAAAGTCAGAAGAGTTGGCTTTAACTCAGAACTTGTCTACAACTGTTAGAACTACTAATACAGGCTTACTAGTGATAGCCTGCTTAAGGGACTCAAACACAGACTACTGCTAATCATTCTATTACTAAGGAACATCTTTACTAGTAAGATTGTAAAGGGGCTAAGTAATAGTACTAAAGCTTTGAATAAAGTATTAGTAGTAGTTTACAAACCTAAGAAACACTTAGACCTGTTTTACATTACAAAAAAGTCTTAAGTATTATACTTGCTTGTAATCTTGTATATTTTATAAAATTTATAAAATTTGTCCAATTACTTATAATCTTCCTGGGGGGTTAAGCAAGGAAAGTACAATGTTAAATAAGCAAGAAAAAATACTTTTAAAACTTGGCAATTTCTGATATAATTTTATAAATTGTCAAGTTATACAAGTGATTATAATATACTTCCTAAATTACAAGGTTAAGACATACTTATTAATTTGTGACAGTGTAATATCTGCTTATAATGCTTACAAGCCATTACAAGTGTTTGAATAGCTTGCTTTTACTTACTATACAATTTTATATCAAATAATTAATCAAATATAATTATATTTAAATTATAGAATACAAAAATAGTAAATAATACACTATTTCTACAGTCCCAACCCCTACACTACCAGCTGCCTCTGCCTCATTCTTCTGTGAGTAGGATTTGTGTTGGACAAGGATGAATGCATTCTCAGGCTGTTCAACATAGTCTTTGTCACCATGTTTTGGTTGTTGCTCAGTCCCTGCAAGTTGAATTGCAAGTGTGTGTGGAATGAGGTTGAGTAGGTTGTAGAGATTGAGGCTGTGCCTGTAAGACAAGCTTAGAGTGATTAGCAAGTGACAATAAGAGTGAAAAGATGGACACACTGTGACAGTGTGTAGTGAGTGTGGGTGGGTCACCTGGATTGGAAATCCAGAGTGTTGAGCAAGCTAATTTGGGCTGTAAGGGAAACGTGTCTGTGCAAGCATGTTGCATACTCTAGCTATAACACAACACACAATCAGAGGTGCAGTGAACTCAGTAATAGTTGTGGATGACTTCAAAGGTGTATCTCTGGGACATTCTAGCTTGAAGGGAGAGGATGAAGTGGGTAGTGCAGGCAGACTTGGCTCAGGAGAGGTGAGTAGTGGCTACTGCTTCTGTTATTCAAAATAGTGTTATGGACAGTACTAGGGTATATAAATGCACACAGTGTGGGCCCATCAAGGGTAATGTCAAGCATAGGATGGTAGGTGGGGAAGGAGAGTGTGCAGGGGGTCAGAGAGAGGATTGTGCCTGAGGAGTGGTAATACATGGACATTGTTGCAAGTATGTACTTACTGATTGTTGCTTGCATTGCTGAGCAGGAAGAAGTATGCAAATGCATGGAATTATTGAAGAAGTTGTTCAACATTGGTTAACAATACAGATGCATGAATGCAAATGCAAAAAAGAAGGCAAGCATAAGAAAAAGGAGGACAACAAAGGAGAGGCAACACAAGAGGCAGAGCAAGGAGTGGGAGGGATGAAAGGGAGACAAGAAGTTGGGAGGAGAGGGATGAGCAACTATTGTGTGAGTTATTATAGAGTGGACTGGCTACTTACACTTTACACTGAAGGACTGTGTAGCCAGCTCAGCTGTGTTGTCACAAGATCTGAGGCTCAGCACAGGCATTGTAGTAGTAGATTAGAGAGACAAATCCAGTAACCTTTATTGCTTAGACAGTTGCAGGCAGTGTGCCTGCTGGAGGATGCTTGTAGGCAGAGGACTAGTCTGGAGAGAACAAAAGAGACAACATAGTGTTGGGGGAAGAGGGTTGGGGAGATGATGGAGGTAGGAGGAAAAGGAGTGACAAGAGCAAGTGTGTCATTATATGCTCTTGATCTTTGGTACTCGATTATGTAATCACTTCAATATATTGTTTAAAGGTAAAAACAAATTATATTATAAGTCTGAAAGAGTGATTGTTAACATTATTAATATATATAATTGTATATTATTTTACTAAAAGTATTGTAATTAACTTACAAGCACAACATATTACTTTTATGACTGTTATAATTAATCAACTATTGTTACAGATAACTTATAATATAATTTTAGCATATTATAATAGGAGTTGAGCACTTGTACCTCACATGTAATGTTGTAATAATACTATTAGTAAGCTTACTTGCTCTAAAACATGTTTGTAGTTTAATAGAAACTTTGTATATTTCTTACATTTATATACAATCATTATAATTACATTATAAGTAAAATATAAGTGTTATTTTAGAATGTAATACTTATAAAATCATTTTATTAGATTACCTTTGCTATTATTAAATACATTTGTTGTGACTTTTTTGTGATGTAGGTTCTGAGGTTACAGCCAGTTCTAAACTGTAGTTACCTTTGTCAGATTCATACAGACCTCTCCTCTACTGATCACAAAGCTTAGATAATCTACTGACTCCTGTACAAAAGAGTACTTTACTTCTTAGAGGAACAGTTTATTATCTTAGAACTGTTGTAGAACTGTTTGGATTAGTCAGTAATAGTGCTCAACTGTCTGGGTGAAGATCAGAATGTTGTCCAGATACACACTAACATACTCTGAGTCAATCAGATCTGTAAGGATGTGATTCATGAATGACTAGAACATTGTAAGCAAGTTAGTTAGTCTAAAGAACATTACAGTCAGTTTGTACAATCTATAATTAGTTTAGAACATAGCCTTCTACTTATCTCTGTCTCAGATCCAAATATTATTGTATTCCTATCAAATGTCCAACTTAGTGAAAACCCTAGATGTATGTGTCTTATTAATGAGCTCCTGAATCAGGGGGAGCAGGTACTTGTTTTTGACAGTACCCTTATTAAGACAATAATAATCCTGGACTAGGTAGAGCTTCCTATCTTTCTTTTTGACAAAGAAGAAAGAGGAGACTATAAAGGACTTTAAGGGTCAGATTCAGCTGTTCTGAAGATTTTCCTGAAGGAACTTGTTGAGTGCCTCCTACTTGTCTCTGTTGAGTAGGTAGACCTTACAATTCTTAGGTTAGAAACCCTTAGTCAATTCAATTGTATAGTCTCAGAGACAGTGTTTAGAAAGCTGGTTGAATTCCTTTTTACTAAAGACTTTAGGGAACTCTTAGACAAAATCCAGTAGGCTGGGTCTACATACATTCTAGAGTAGAGTTGTTCTGAGAGGGTTCTAGACTGGTTCTGTCTTAGACATCCTTTAGATCAACTCTATTCTGTCTTGACTAGAATATGTATTCATATATTTATCCTAGTCAAAGAAGAACAACTAGTCACCTTCATTAGAACTGTTAGTAACATTAGAAGTGTCTGTATCTACTCAGAACAGTAGTGTAAGGTAGCTGTAAGACTTAGGACACTGATTAAACACAAGTGTCTACTCTAACTAGTTAATAGTAGGGTTGTAAGCCTTAAGCTATTTGAATCTAATAAAGATGTCTGTCTTTCTAAGGTTAGTGACTCTGAACTTAATACTTTCCTTATAATCCTAAATAGTTATTCATAGTTGGACAAACTCAGTAATCTGACTATTCTAGTTTAGGGTTCTGTCTACATTGTATACTAGGATTAGAAGTAAAACATGTTAAGTAAGAAGATAGTGTTTCTACACAAAAGCCTTATTAATACACAAACTAGTGTATCTACTGTTTACTAGAACTGTTGTTTAGATCTGGAGGGATCCTAAGAAGGGAGCTAAGAGGACAGGGACTTAGAGCTAGTGTTTAGAACATCCTCAGATAAACTACTACTTGTTCTGAAGGGAATGTACAGCTTGTACAGTCTTGTTGTCTGAGAGGGTAAGTATATACACTAACATTTCCTTATTAACCTCTCTCTTTCAACAAGGACAGACCTATGTTCTCAGCTATAAACTCAGCTGAGACTATCCCTACTTGATACTATAGACAAACTACTAAGTAGTAAATAGGGCTGGGTAGTGTTCTAAACATTCTGTAATCTTAGAATGTAGAAGTAGTAGGTTAGATTGTATAGATTTAGACTTGGATGAAGTGTAAAGAGAAGAATCAAAAGAATCAGAAGAAATAGGAGAACTATCTACTTTTGTTTCTAACTTTTTTCTTTTTAATAAATAATTTTGTTGATTTATTTTTTCTACTTTTCCTACTTTTTCTACTTTTCTTACTTTATTTACTTCTAATTCTACAGTGTCTATTGAATCAAAAGTGACTATTAAAAAATCCAAGTTATAGCCCTTTAGTATTACATTTACTGTTAGACCTTTACAAAATCCTAGAGTACATAGTCAGAGTCTAGGAGTTCTAAGATGACTTCTGAATTTGTAGAAAAGGCTTCTTATTACAAATCCTACTTGTCACTCATTATTACTCTAATAACCTGACAGATATACTATTACTTCTATAGACAGTCCTTAATTTAGTACTCTAGCTTTCTGTAGGCAAAGTATACTCCTTACTTTCAGGCTTCTCTAATGTCTATCAGAACAGATTGATTACAAATTACAGACAGATTAATCTGAGGGCTCAGAACTGTTAGAGCTAGACACATGTGTAAGTATTCTATACAGACTTAATACATTTAAGCTGTAGCTTAGTTGAAGGAGATAGTGTGTGTCTTCCACTCAGTGTAAGTAGTCAGTTCTGACATTATTCTGAGAATCTTATTAACTAGTTCTGAGTAAAGAGCTTTTTCAAGCATTCTAATAAGGACATTATTGAACCTGAGTATGAATCCTACCTTTTGAGCTAGGATATCAAACTCCTGAAAGAAGGTATTAGCAGAATGTTTGCCCTGTCACAAAGACACAAGCTTGTTCTGTACATTGTACTTCTTATTCAGATTAATGAAGGAAGTATAGAGCTGCCCTATGAATTCTGAATACAACTCATTGTTCTGAAGTCAGATCAGACTTTCAATCTGATAGTCTTTGATCCAGTTCTGGGCCCAGGTGGCTGTGTTACCTTCCTTCATAAAGGAGAGGACAAATAGGATACAATTGAGATCTAAGAATAGATTAGTTGAAGTAGTAGTTGTCAGCAACAGTGTAGAGGGGACCTGAAGGCTCAGTGAGGGGACCCAGGCTACAACTATCCTACACAACAGAAATACAGAACACAAGCACTGGAATGTAGTCAGAACTTGTGGAACAGGCAGAGAGAGA
>NW_006760390.1:950457-1039141 GCF_000271605.1 Fomitiporia mediterranea MF3/22 | reverse complement strand
AGTAGTCAAAGGAATAGAATAATAAAGTAAGGAAGGGTAGTAGTAAGAGTCAGTATACATATAGTTTATAGACAGTACTCTTAAGGGATGAAAGTCCTGAGTTCTGGTACAGAAGAGTGTAGAACCCTCAGAACTGAAGGTACAAGAGTAGAGGATTGTAACAGCCTTCTACTCATCTCTGTCTTAGATCTGAATATTATTATACTCTTATTAAATGTTTAACTTAGTAAAAACTCTAAATGTATGTGTCTTATTAATGAGCTCCTGAATTAGAGGAAGTAGGTACTTGTTTTTAACAGTACTCTTATTAAGACAATAATAATCCTAAACTAGATAGAGCTTCCTATCTTTCTTTTTGACAAAGAAGAAAGGGGAGGCTATAAGGGACTTTAAGGGTTAGATCCAACTGTTCTAAAGATTTTCCTGAAGGAACTTGTCAAGCACCTCCTACTTGTCTTTGTTAAGTAGGTAGACCTTATAATCCTTAAGTTAGAAACTCTTAGTCAATTCAATTGTATAGTCCTAGAGACAGTATTTAGGAAGCTAGTCAAATTCCTCTTTACTAAAGACTTTAGGGAACTCTTAAGTAAAATCTAGTAGACTGAGTCTATGTGTGTTCTAGAGTAGAGTTGTTCTGTAAGGGTTCTAGACTGGTTCTGTCTTAGACATTCTTTAGATCAACTCTATTCTGTCTTGACTAGAATATGTATTCACATATTTATCCTAATTAAAGAAGAATAACTAGTTACTTTTATTAGAACTGTTAGTAACATTGAAAGTATTTACATTTACTTAGAACAGTAGTATAAGGTAGTTACAAGACTTGAGACACTGATCAAAAGTGAGTGTTTACTCTAACTAGTTAATAGTAGGGTTGTAAGCTTTAAGCCATTTGAATCTAATGAAGACATCTGTCTTTCTGAGATTAGTGACTCTAAACTCAATACTTTCCTTATGATCCTAAACAGTCATCTGTAGTTAGACAAACTTGGTAATCCAACCATTCCAGTTTAGAGTTCTGTCTACATTGTATACTAGGATCAGAAGTAGAATGTGTTAAGTAGGGAGGTAGTGTTCCTGTATAAAGGCCTTATTAATACACAAACTAGTACACTTACTGTCTACTAGAGTTATTGTTCAGATCTGAGGGAATCCTAAGAAGGGAGTTAAGAGGATGAGGACCTAGAGTTAGTACTCAGAACATTCTCAAATAAACTACTACTTATTCTGAAGAGAACATACAACTTGTGTAGTCTTATTGTCTGAGAGAGTAAGTATATACACTAACATTTCCTTATTAACCTCTCTCTTTCAACAAGGATGGACCTATGTCCTTAGCTATGAACTCAACTAAGACTATCCCTACTTAATACTATAGACAAACTACTGAGTAGTAAACAGGGCTGGGTAGTGTTCTAAACATTCTGAGATCTTAGAACATAGAAGTAGTAAGTCAGATTGTGTAGATTTAGACTCAGATAAAGTGTGAAGAGAAGAATCAAAAGAATCAGAAGAAATAGGAGAACTATCTACTTTTGTTTTCAGCTTTTTTCTTTCTAATAAATAATTTTATTGTTTTACTTTTTCTACTTTTTCTACTTTTTCTGTTTTTCTTACTTTATTTACTTCTAATCCTACAGTGTCCATTAAATCAAAAGTAGTTGTTAAAAAATCTGAGTCATAGCTCTTTAGTACTACATTCACTATTAGGCCTCTACAAAATTCTAGAGTATATAGTCAGGGTCTAGAAGTTCTAAGGTGACTTCTGAATTTGTAGAAAGAGCTTCTTACTATAAATCCTGTTTGTTACTCATTATTACTCTAATAACTTAACAAATATACTGTTACTTCTGTAGACAGTCCTTAATCTGATACTCTAACTTTCTACAGGCAAAGTATGCTCCTTACTTTTAGGCTTCTCTAATGTCTATTAGAACAGATTGATTGTAAATTATAAGCAGATTAATCTAAGAGCTTAGAACTGTTAGAGCCAAATGTATGTGTAAGTGTTCTACACAGACTTGTTATATTTAAACTGTAGCTTAGTTGAAGGAGATGGTACACATCTTCTACTTAGTGTAAGTAGTTAGTTCTAGTATTATTCTGAGAATCTTATTAACTAGTTCTGAGTGAAGAGCTTTTTCAAGTATTCTAATAAGGACATTATTAAACCTGAGTACAAATCCTACCTTTTAGGCTAGGATATCAAACTCCTGAAAGAAGGTATTAGTAGAATGTTTACTCTGTTACAGAGATACAAGCTTATTCTACATATTGTGCTTCTTATTTAGATTGATGAAAGAAGTACAGAGCTGCCTTATGAATTCCAAATACAACTCATTGTTCTAAAGTCAGATTAGACTTCTAATCTAATAGCCTTTAATCTAGTTCTAGGCTCAGGTGGTTGTGTTACCTTCCTTTATAAAGGAGAGGACAAATAGGATGTGATTAAGATCTGAGGATAGATTGGTTGAAGTAGTAGCTATGTATAGTTTGACTTAGTACTGAAAGTCCTTAAAGTACTACCTATTAAAGTCTAAAGGGTAGGCTATATACACTTTCTTTCTAGAATGGGTTACAACTTCTAGAACAATTAGAACAGGTTCTAAAGAGGCTGAGAGTATGTAGTTAGTAAAAGCCTCTTAGATAGAGGTCTACACATATTAAGCTAGTTCTACTTGTAACTACTAATCTAGTAGGACAGTAAGGGTAGCAGTTAGTGTAGGAGGGTCTATGTTTACACTACAAAGGAATCAGTACTAAACTAAAAGGAGTAATGAATAGAAGAAGGGTGGCAAAAGTTTAAAAGGGGTTTAAGGAGTTTAAAATTTAAAAATGTAGAAGGGTCAGGACAAAGAAAAGAGATCAACACAATAGTGAGTACTAATGCTTAAAACATAGGAGAGTTGTAGGGTAGTAATGAGTAGTCTTAATCTAATGTTAGTGACAGTGTAGAGGGGACCTAAAGGCTCAGTGAGGGGACCCAGGCTACAACTATCTTACACAACAGAAATACAGAATGTAAGCACTAGAATGTAGTCAGAACTTACAGAACAGGCAGAGAGAGAGAGTGAGACAAGAGTAGAGTATATAGAGTGAGCCTAAGAGTACAGGACTACCTAGAGTAGACAAGATCAAGACTACAGGACTAGTCTGATCTTGTACACCTATATATACTAGACTATACAAGAGTACTCAGAGAGTATGAGCCACTAAGAATGATAAACTACAAAGAATGAAAGAGAGGAATGTCAAAGATAAAGGTACAAAGAATGAAGAGGTGGTCAAAGGAATGAGATGATGAAGTAAGGAAGGGTAGTAGTAAGAGTCAGCATGTATATAGTTCATAGACAGTGCCTCTGAGGGACAGAGGTCCTGAGTTCTAGTACAGAAGGGTGTAGAACCCTCAGAACTGAAGGTACAAGAGCAGAGAACTGTAACACCATATTACTATTAGTGTGCCAATTATAGCAACTTTGCCTGATGTCGATCATTTTTCGGCTCCGATCCTGACCACATACAAATTTTGCAAACTATCCATCAATTTACTCCTCACACATGGAGGGAGGACAAAAACCATGATGAGAGTGGGATTCGAACCCACGCCCCCGAAGAGATTAGATCCTTAGTCTAACGCCTTGGACCGCTCGGCCATCTCACCGATGCAAAACATGTATTTGTAGCAATTCTTGAAGTCTACTACAAAGGTTGAAAATTCATAGAAAAGCAAGGCTCACTCACAATATTGCAATCCCATGTTGCCAGAGACACATTTAAAGAACTGACGACGAAATCGAGATAGCAATATATTCCTATTGTACATACACGTTGTGCGAAAGCCTGATAACGATTGAAAGCCCAATTTTCCCCACTATTTCACTCGTGTAATACATCTTGCTTGGATTACAAGATCGCTTCTGAGATTGTGAAATGGACTTGATCGCCTTCTCCAAGGGTGAGGCGAACTGGTAGACGTGGATCAATGCGCACGGGCTAGAGCATAAGATCGACATAAGCATGATGATGTTGATGATAGATGTACTGAGCTTACCCCGCTGTTTCCAACGTAGAAGTCACCACGTTGGAAATTGCGCGTGATGGCCGCAGCTTCTTCCTCAGTCAGCGGGCGTGGCCGCTTAGCCGGACGGAAAGTTGAGGTACTGGCTGAGTAGTCATAGTAATATGGACCAGGTTGAGGGGGGATCTGCCCCATGAATGTCGACGGAGGTGCGACGGGGACGGTGTTAGATGCCTCTAAAACGAGCAATGAGACAGGAGTCGAAATGTATTTTGATGAGGTGCTTACGCTGGGCCGCACTGGCTTCATTTTCTGGGTCGGGATACTGGCAGGTAGCACCCAAGCCACGCTTTAGACAGGACTGATGATAAAATGTATAGGTTACCTGTGATGTATCTGCGAATACTTGAGGACGTACCTGACAAGGCAGGACCTACGTAGGGAGATGACGCCCGAATGAGACTCCGAACGGATGCAAACAGAAACTCAATTTACCTCGCTGCATCGTGTTTTACCCGAATGACAGGCCGTGCAGGCTCTTCGAACTGACAGAACTCGGTCAGAGTCGCGCCTCTGTCCATGCATACAATTCGGAGACTCACTTCGTGGAATCGGAGAGGATCGACGCTGCTTGCTTTTCCCTGTATTACTACCGTCCCCGCCGGGCGTTGCGGGAGGTGGTTGTTGCTGTTGTTGTTGGTCAAGTTGAGGCTGGTACTGACTTGGCTCGAAGGTGGGTTGCTGCTGAGCGCCATCCTGGCTCTGCCCAGGCGCAGCGGCATCGTTGAAGCCCGACATTTTACTTCCGCTGGGATGGCGGCTCGGTTCGCGGGCGGGCGCGACGGTTGAACGGATGGGTCGGATGCTTGTCACGGGCACGCACGGCTGCGTAGGAGAGATTATAAAGGGAGCCGGCATGCCGGACCGGTGTGCAGGCGATAGAAGCACCTACCCTATTCGTCAGTCGGCGGACCGGCGACGGAAGTGCGTTTGTTATGCGGGAACTACGCCTTTTTCTGCCGCTGCGCCTCGTGCCCAGCCAATTCACTTGTTTAGTTGCTCAATCCCGCTCAATCGGCTTGAAGAAGCTGACCTATTTCGGATGACCGGCCAAACTCGGTTCGTCCCTCGGCCTTCCGTCCTCTCCGGCGTCCGGTAATTTCTGTTGCCGTGATACCTGGTGTGCCGTCGTTTGAGATACATCCAATAACGATTCTCAAGATACATCATGTATATTGTACTGATATGAATAACAAAGTTCACTTGTCTAAGGACGCCTTGTAAGCCTTCCAGAGGCTATTGACATCCTGTCCAGTCAATTCCGCGAATACACCCTCATCGTACTCGTGGTCTCGCATTCTACCGTTCAGCCTCCGAACGAAGTCATTACCATTTGTATTCTCAATCTACAAGCAGGATGAGCTATCGGCATCATGCAAAGGAATGGAAAGGAACTTCACCCATTCTAAAAAGTACCCCGTTATCTGGTATCCCTCGTCCCATTTGTTTCCACCCTTCCGCCAATGAGGCGGTGGCAACCCTGCTTTCAGACGGACGTAGTCTATGGCAACATCTTAGCCAAGCGCCTCGTTCAATTGAGTATAATGCGCGCGCACCTGCGATTCCTTCGATGAGACCGCCTGGGCATGTTCCTTTACCGTTGCATTGAAAACAATGGACCATCTCATGCACAAGTACTCCAAACGTTTCGTCATGGGCTCGCTGCTTGTTATTAACGATATGCCGCACACTGAGATGGATCTCCTTGTGGTCTTCATCGAGCTCACTTCCTTTCGTATACGCCACACCGTCCATATCGTCTAGATGGAGAGTGACCGAGCGTACGCTGTTGAATAAGTGACCAATATAGTCAAAGTACGAGTAATGTTCGGACCTCATACGCACTGTCTAGGGCATGTTTGCACTGTGTAGAGCCATTCAAGCACAGTTGTAACAGCGATATTAAGACATTCAGAAGGGTTGATATGTTGGAAGAAAAGTATGGCACCAGGGTGACTTAGGTCTTTCGCTACGAGACGTAACTTGACAGTTGGCCAGGTGGGTTGTCGTGGAAGATAACTTGGCTGGTAAAACGGTGTCTGCCTTGGCCTCTCTTGAAGGCGTTCTAGCCGTTCGTCGTCCTTTTCACGGTTGTTGAGCGGAAAGTTCGGCATGGGTACGCGCATGCTGTGGCGGTGGGATTGAGAGTTATGTTGTCCTTATTCACATCCAGAAACACTCATGATGCACTGGCACTGCTATTGTTAATTGCAAAGCATTTCAAAAGCATATGAAAGCCACAAATTACAGATACAAGTACATATATTATTCTAGATCAGACTGCAAGGTTTGTCCTCCAAAATATAAGAGTATAGTTAATAAGTTATTGCGATTAGCGTTATGAGTCGTTATGTCGGAGGGAGTGCACGCAGTTCACTTTTCATCCAAGTTCCGCCTCCATCTCTCTGGCCAAGAAATCGTCATCAATTTCTTCACCATCTTCTGTTTCTTCATCACCGTCATCGAAACTTCCATTGCTGCCGTTCTCCTGCACCGGCGTTCCCGGGTTGCTAGAATCTACCTCAACAGAGCCGTCATCGCTCCCCTTAGTCGCGAGTTCGTTCACTGACACAGCCGTCTTGAGTTTGGACATGCCGGAGCGGCTCGCGGCAATCTTCTTCCGTTTTGCTAGGGGCGACCGTAGCTCTTCGGATATTTGACCGCGCTCGGATGGTGTGATGCTTCGTAATCGTTTGCGTTCTTGTCGAGTCGTAACAGTGAGACTGCACAATCAAAAGAAACATAAAATTAGTACGGATCCGTGCAATCACCTCAGTTACTTACCTAGTTCCGCCAACTTCTTCATCCGCAGCGGATTCATCCTCAGATACATTGCTACTCCGAATGCTTCCCGTACTTCGCACATCATCATCGTCATCATCTCCCATTTCGCTATCACTCTCCATCATCGCCGCGTCAACCTCGTCATTGGCGTTCTGCCAATCTACCTCGTTGAGATTTAAAGGGCCCTCCGTGTCCAGGTCCGTCACTCCTGCTGATTCTCCAGTAGGAGCCACCAGTGACTCACTGTTAGGGACCGCTTCAACTGCTTCATCTAGTAAATCTTCCAACAAGTCCTCTTCGTCACCGTCACCTACTAGACCTTCGGGATCGGTGTCCGTCGAAATCGCATTTGGATCCGAAGGCGGGCTCGATGATGCGACATCTTGTTGCGTCGAGTCATCCTGGGTAGCGTCTAGAAGGTATCGCCGTTCGTCTTGTCGTCTCCATTGCGCAACGGAATCCGTAAACCATTGCAGCCAGACAACAAATATATTAGGTTGGGACCTAGCCTTCTCAACCTTCTGAGTTCCTCTCTGTCCAAATTAATTACTAAGTGATTTATGGAAAAGACCAATTACGGACCTTAGATGTTACGACGTGCGTGACTTCTTTGTCCAAGTCTCTATGGCATGTAGCCCCAAACGCCCTAGCCATTCTCCAGATTTCCGTTGCCTCGTGATCCATTCGTATATTCGTAGGAATAACACCAGAAAATAGTATATGCACGTCTTTAAACGTTTCCTTTCGTATATTTGGAATTATAAACTAAATGATAGGTCAGTACATTGCGCGATCTATCAGCATTTGTCCAGATGCAAACCTTCACATCATAAGGGACTTCTAGTCGTGCGACTGACCGTCGCCTCTTGCTAGTATTATTCTCTGGTAACCGATTGTCGTATGCACCGAAAAATCGTGTATGTACTTCATCAAGGAGCTGATTGAATAAGTTTGTTAGAAAATAAATGGTAGCATCAGCTTGCAACCTAAAAGCATACCTGCCTGACACGCATAAGCTCCGTGTCGTCGTTCTTGAGTAGCGCCTTTCTATGGTGTTTGGATTTTGGATGCTCGGTCTGTACAACTGTCTCGCCATTCGATGACCGATGTTCGGATTCTTTTGCGTCATCAGGCTTTTCTGTGTCATCATCACTTTCTAGCTGTTCTTGTTTCTTCGCCAATGGTCGCTCCTCCACCTGCGCCTCCAGAGCAAGAGTGTTTTGTGTGATCATTTCGGTCTTCTTAGCAGACTGCTGATCTCCTGGAAGTTCATCGGCGGTGTCCTCGGAAACAGGTTCCGATCCGGTGGTCGAAGGTGGAGTAGGGGACGACGGGACAGGTATGGGAGGCGTAAGTTGGGCAGGAGCATCAGATGATTCTGTAGGTGTCTCTGGGCCGTCTTGTGAAACATTACCAGTTCCCATGGCATCAAGTTTAGGCAAGAATGTTGAGTTGATATCTCCTATTCCAATGAAGAAATCGTCTACAGCAAGGAGATTGTCAATAAATGGTCAATTGGCTCCGTGGAATGCACTAACATGGTATAACCTTAATCAAGTTCGGGGACCATTCCCAGACATCGGCTCGGTCATCGATAATTACCACCATTGATGTATCGCAAGGGAAAAGACGGCGCAGGCTTTTCTGCGTTAAACCTTGAAGACTGTATGTAAGCAACTGTTCAAAGTAGAATCTACAATCCACGCACTGCCGCTCTCATCACGACTCAATATTCGACCTCCGAACAATCGCCCATCAGGATCGATCGCTGCACAAACCTTCTCGGCGTACGCCCGCGTTCCCATCGTGTAAACATGCATCTCATATCTGGAAGCCACAGACGAAAGAAATTCTTTCCAACCAGGTCTAGACAAAAAAAAGGCTTAGAACTTTTAGTCGTGTGTGACCTTGAGACGGACTCACCGAGGTTTGACATAGTATAAACAGCCTTCATTCTGGATACCCTTGTCAACATGCTTGTCTTTCCAGCGAGATTTAGGAGCACAAAAGTTGTCTGGGGGAAGGCGGAACTTCTTGACATCCTTCAATGCCTCCCAGTTCGGATTGACCTCATCCTCATCCGAATCGTCCTCCTCGCTATCTTCGCTGTCCTCGCTACCATCCTCCTTTTCTCCCTCAGCAGCTTGTTTCCTCTTCGCTTCTCGACGAGCATGCCTCCCCTCCCAAGCCTCACCTTCTGTTATCCAATCTCCCACAGTCGGGTCGACTGTCGCGTGGACGATAGTTTGGTCAAGGTCAACGATTAGGGAGAGTTTTCGGGACTTCAGAAGATGCTCTGCAGTTTCCCGCTCTAATCGTTGTGCCTCTTCGAGTGAGACTGTGGGCCCAGAGGCAGAATGCGTCATTTGAATTGTAGCTCGTGAAGACTCAGCACGACCGGTATAGTCGAAGCTGTAAACAAACCTATGTAAAAGCACTGCAGCACAGTAGCACAGCTCCACTCACTGATCCATGTTTATTCCGCATAGCGCACAGAGACCGTTGAACTGAATGCCGTGCTTGCATGGCTCCAGTATTCGGAGAGCCGGTTTGGACCTGGCGCGTTCGCGGGTGATTGTCTCTCCGAGCTTGACATTCCATGCCTTGAGTTCCCCTTCGAAGGTTGCGTCCCATGAGCCGAAGCGTGTCTCCGGCGGACCCGAGGCACCGGCGGGGTGATGTACGAACGCGTAGTTGAGAATCTTCTGACCATGCTTCACTGGATCTGTGACGCGTGGAAGGAGAGCATGAACGATAAACGGGAAGGGAAGGATGTCCGGGAAGAATATCTCTGTTTCGGAAGACATGCCTCTGGCATCCACGAGGCGCAGCAAAATTGGTGGTAATAAGGAAATAAGGCAGGTTGGAAGCAAAGCTCTGCGTCTGAACACAAGACCTTCACACCAAGCACGGACTCTGTAACGGGCAGTACTTTCCCAGGGTAAGGCAAATACTATCAGTATCATTAGATTCCGGACGGACAACACTTTTTCCTTTTCTGATCTGATGAATGGACTTCAGGAAAGTACTGTATGTTTCTGTCAGACTTTTACTGCACGATTATTGAATAGCATGGATTACAGCATAGAATATTCAGGTGGCCACATGACATTCAGAAAGGCATGGAAAATAAATGTAGCAGGAGCGTTAGATAGAAAGAAAAGGCGGTGATATGAAGAGAAGATAGTATAATGTTACAAGTCTTCAGGGTAAGGGGGTAAATTGCCGGAACCAGGTGCTAAACCGCCCGGCTCCGCACGTTGTGTATCTATCCGCTGTGCGACTAGTTCGAGTATTCGGTCCACTAAGGCAGGATCATCGGATATCATGTAAGAAGCGTTCTCTGGAGCTGGCAGCGGACCTCTGGACAAACGTGAATTATTCTGTGGCTCGGCACCCTCATTTCGTGAAGCACCTAGTTCACTGGGCAGGTACGTCACCGGAACAGACAGTGCGGACCGGTGATCAGCAGATGCTGTAAATTCGGTTCCTCTAATACTCTCCGGTACACTTGAGGTAACAGGAAGAGGTAGACCCTTCTCATCCCGTACACGATCCATTCCACGGAGATGTCCCGTAAGACGCAAGTCCAGAGATGATGAGTCTGAAGAAGGACCGATATCGCGTTTCGGAGCCCTCATGTCAATGACATAAGGAGTGACCGCATCGCCCTCCTGCTCGTTGTGCTCCCGACGGAATCTCCGTGGTAAAAATATGGAAGATGCTACTGATGAGCGTCTCTCCAGCCCGTTTGATCTGCGTTTTGCACGGCGTTTTGACCAGATATAAAAGCCGATCATACTGGCAACAACGAGAAATGCTATGATCGGTCCTACTATTATTCCTGCCTTTGAAGCACTGTGGCTAATCCGCAAATGTCAGATTCTGTGGTTGAGAATGTAGAAAGATTATAACTCACGCCCTGTTCGTGCTTGTGAGGGTATTGTTGAAATGCGTAATTTGCACAGAGTTCAAGGAAAGCGCATTGGTTCCGACATTCGTAATACTGAGTGAATGTGTGGTATTCTCCTCTAAGCCATCTTGATAGAATAGCAACATATTTCCTAGTAGCCATTGCGAACTTCCATTGAAAAGATGCTTCGTGCCGTCTAAATTCTGCTAAAACATTAGCGGATTGTTATTGACTAAAGTTGAGCAGAACGTACGACAGAGTATAAACCATGGTTTGTGGTAGATGAGCCATACAAAGCCACAGCTCTCCCCGTGAAATTAAAGGAGGCAGATGCACCGGAAGCTGTGGTACTGTGAAATGGAGCTGGTGATGCGGAAGAGGGTATATCGGCGACTGTTTTGGACGGCGTCCAATCACCAGCATATGCAATTGCACTCGTGTTTTGATTGTCGATAGTCTCGTAGACAGGTGTAGAAGAACTGTAACCCGTTAATTATATTTCAGTTACTTTATACACTGTTTTTGGCGGTGCAAAAAGTACATACGCGCTAGAATTTGCAGCTGAATTGACGATCGCATTATTAAAGCTGAGTATCTGGTCACCACTATCGGGTTTCGCAGTCAAGGATACATTGTAGAATCCGGGAGCCTTATCCGATACGGAGAAGAGAACGTTTTGGAAAGACGTTGCATTTTGAATAAAGCTTCCATCGAAAAATACGTCGTATGAACTATTTGTTGTTCCGTATAAAGCTACCCCAGTGCCTGCAATATATATAATGAGATAAAAGTTATGCATATAAACAGGATATCGGAAGCATACCATAAAAAGACAGAGATACAGATGCTCCCGGTGCGGAAGTCAAGTGAAAAGATTCACCAACTGGGGAAGGGGCATCTCGATTGGGAAGAAAACCCGAGCCCGAATACCAGGTTTGCCAGCCGTTATGAAGGCCATCACCTTGACCGCTTGCACTTGCAACATCGGCTACAAGACAATCAGGAAGGATGGGTTACAAGATAATTGCGTTGATGGAAGTGATCGACATACCATACGGTGAGTAGAAGAGTATGGGACTGGTGTCGTCTATCGTGAAATTGTACCGTACCAGGCCAGCCATGGTGGTAGACGACGAGGGTGTGCGCGATACGGACGCTTTCTTTCTCTGAGGGCATCACGTTGATTGATGGATTGTGTTTGAAATACAAGCTCGTTCTAGGACAATGATATGTTTGAAGGAGGCGCCTAAATCCGGCTAAGCACCGCAGGGACGATCGGCTGCACTCTTTGGGTAAGAGACTGAACCAGATTCCGATGAAACGTCTCTCGGTATTTTGCATCCGCCTACGAGTGAATGGAGAAAATCACCGGCGACCAAAGATGCTGTAGTACCAAGAATTATGACCGTTTGTGGTAGCTTTATGAACCTGTGTACGCACTCTACACCGCATAGGAACCTGTTCTTTTCAGTGGAAGAAGAACGAAAATCCCCCAAAGGACCAAATATATAGCAAAAAACATGGATTGAAACTGAAAGTGAAGTGTTCATGGTCCGCTGTAACAGGATGTCGTAACTTTGGACGTCACAATCAGATGGACACAGCCGATCTGGCGCTTCATTCAGTTTGCCATGAACTGTATAAATGGGAGCAGACTCGAGTATCACAGCTTGGTGTGAAAACAAATGTAGATGGAGCATATCACGGAGAAGTCAATTGAATATAAGTAAAAGCTCCGACGTTCTTGATTTCTTATGATGCTGTTGAGACGACTTGTAGGCGCCTCGCCCAAAAATGTTGGGCAAATTTGCACTTCAAGATCAGAATTATCAGAATTATGTACTTGATGAGTTTGAAAGTATGCACAATACGTAAGTACATTGGAATTAGGATATAGCACCTTGGTAAGTTCAGAGCCTTATAGACGCTCTATTCAGCTTGGCATAGACGAAACGTGTCTCCAGTCGACCCGAGGGATTGGCGGGTGAGGTACGAAAGCGCAGCTGGGAATCTTCAGAAATAAGGACACGTTGGAAGGGAACCCGTTACTTTGCTCTACCACTAGATACTAAAGATTCATAATGAGTATGTATTCTGCCAAAGGTTCAGGCCAGCATCGGACAACACTTCCCCATTTCCGAAGAATGGATCAGAGGAATATACTGTTTGATACTGTATTTTGCACTGCACAATTGTTAAGCACAACGAATCACAGGTTAGAATATTAAGAAACTACGTGACAGTCAGAAAGGCGTGGAAGACAAGTGTGGAAAAAAACATTAGACAGAAGAGACAATTGTAATGCAGACAGAATAGTGCTACACGCCTTCACTGTAAGGGGGCAATTGGTTAGAAGAATCAGGTGCTGAGCCGCTCCCCTCCACCCGTTGTGCATCTATCCGCTGTGCGACTAGCTCGACTATTCGGCCCACTACGGAAGGATCGTCGGATATATTGTGAGAGACGCTCTCCGAAGCTGCCGGCGAACGTCTGAGCGAACGAGAATTGATATGTGATCCAGCACCCTCGCTCCGTGAAGCACGCAGTTCACTGGGCAGGTATGTCACCGGAACGGACTGTGCAGATCGGGCATCAGCAGATGCTGACGAGTCAGTACCTCTGATATTCTGTGGTACACCTGCAGGAATAGGAAGGGGTCGACCTTTCCTGTCCTTTGCACGGCCTATTCCATGGTGATGTCCCGTAAGACGTAATTGCAGCGACGATGACTCTGAAGAAGCACCAATATCGCGTCTCGGATCTCTAACGTCAGCAACGTATGGAGTAATCGAGTCGTCGTGCTCGTCGTGCTCGTGACAGAACCTCCGTGGTGAAAAGATGAAAGATGCAGCTGATGAGCGTCTCCTCATTGGCTTGCGCTTTGTTTGACGTTTCGACCGAACGTAAAAGCCGATCATACTAGCGACCACGAAAAAGGCTACGACTGGTCCTACAATTACCCCTACTTTTGACTTTGAAGTGCTGTGGCTGTTGCGCAAATGTCAGATTTAGTAACCGAAAATGTAGGAAGGAGAAGAACTCACGTCCCTCCCGTATTTGCCTGCCCTGCAAGGGTATCGTTTAAGTGCGTAATTTGTACAGAGTTTAAGGAAAGCGCATTGGAAGTGGGGTCGCTACCAACATTCATAATACTGAGTGAATGCGTGGAATCCTCTTCTAAGCCATCTTGATAGAACAGCAACATATTTCCTAGCAGCCATTGTGAGCTTCCATTGAAAAGGCTCTTCGTGCCGTCTAAAGTCTACCAAAGCATTTACGGACCATTATAGATTAAATCAAGGAATACGTACGACAGTGTATGGACCATGGTTTGAGGTAGAGGAGCCGTATAAGGCCACAGCTCTTCCCGTGAAATTAAAGGAGGCAGATGCGCTAGCCACTGTCGTATCGTGATATGGAGCTGGCGAAGCAGTAGTGGGTACTTTGGGGACCGTTACGGTCGGCGACCAGTCACCTGCATATGCAATCGCACTCGTGTTCTGATTGTCGATAGTCTCGTAGACTGGTGTAGAAGACCTGTAACCCGTTTGTCATATTTTAGTTACTTGATACGCCTTTCTGCTGTGTCAAGTAAAAAAAGGACATACGCGCTAGAATTTGCGACTGACATGATGACAGTACTATTAAAGCTGAGTATCTGATCATTACTATTGGGTTTTGCAATCAAGGATACCTTGTGGAACCCGGGTGCTTCGTCTGAAGCGGCAAATAAAACGTTTTGGAAAGGCGTTGCATCCTGAATAAAGTTCCCATCGAAAATTATGTCGTATGAGCAGTTTGACATTCCGTACAAAACTACCCCAGTGCCTGCAATGTATATAATGAGATAAACTCTCTGCATGTAAACGACTTATCGGAGGCATACCATAGAAAGACAGAGATACAGAAGCTCCTGGTGCAGAAGTCAAGTGATAAGACTCGCCTTCTGTGGAAGGTCCATCTCGATTGGGAAGAAACCCCGAGACTGTATACCAGGTTTGCCAGGCGTTGCGGAGGCCATCACCTCGGCCAATTACACCTCCAGTATCGGCTACCGGGCGACCAGGAAAGATGATTACAAGATATTTGCGTTGATGGAGGTGAGCAACATACCATATGGCGAGTAAAAGAGGATAGGACTGGTGTCATCTATTGTGAAATTGTACTGCACCAGGCCAGACATGGTGGTAGACGACAAAGAGGAGTGCGATACGCAATCTTCTTTTTCTCTGAGGGCATTACGTTGATTGATAGATTGTGTTTGAAATGAAAGCTCGTTCTGGGGTGATGTTGAGTTTGAGAGAATCGCCCAAATTTGGACAGGTACCACGTAGACGAGCGGCTGCACCTCTGTGAACAAGTGGCTGAATCGAATTCCAATGATCCCTGGCAACTCGTTCCTGCCCGGGACTCAGCGAGAGTGAATGGAGACGATCACCGGCGATCAAGGGCTCTGGGATACCAAGAATTACGACCTTTGTGGTAACTTTATTAACCTGTGCACACTCTGTACTGCATATGAACCCGCTCTATCAAGTGAACGAGGGAAGGGCGGAGGTTCTCCAGAGCCGAATAAGTTTAATGGAAAATATCATTTGAGGTCGACGTATCTATGGTCCGCTGTAGGAAAGTGCTGGGGCTCGGGACGTCACAATCGAGCGGATCCAACTGATTAGACGCTTTGTTCAGTTTGATATGGTCTGCATAGATGGAAGCAGGCTCGAGTGGCATAGCCTAGCGTGAAAACAAATGTAGATGAAGCACACATCACGGAGAGGTCAATTGAAGAAGAAATCTCCAATGTTCCTGGATTCTTAGAATGCTGATGAGACGACACAGGAGTCAGTAAGCGCTTCATTCATGAATATTGAGCAAATTTCCACTCCATGTCCAAAATTACGTGGAAGATATCGGAAGTAGGTATCATGCGTGAGTACATTCGCATCAGGATATAAATCCTCGACTCCTCGGGTAAGTCCAGAGCCTTGCAGACGCTCTATTCAGTTTAGCATAGAGTCGTACGGTATAGATACTAAGATAGCAACGCAGAGTGGAACGTGAATAGCATAGCCGCGTCAAGAAAGAAATATAAGCGGAGGCTATTACGCAGACGGGTAGATCTGAGCAAATTTACAGAGTTTCCGGCTTCTTGACTTTCTGATGAGACAACAGAGTGAGCGCCTCGCTCATGGACTGCCAACACAACCCAAAGCAAACGTCTCTGTTTCGAAGATCAAAAGCACGTGACTGAACTAATGCGAGAAATTGAAATTAGACGCTATTGCTTGACCGAAACGCTACAATGAATGATCATCAAGACGTTCAGCAACAGGCAATCCAGGCAATTCTAGGACCACCAGACCCCAAAGTCGCGCAGAGCATCTTATCTAAACTATGTCTAGACAAGCTGCCCAGTCCTGAACAAGTCTACAAAGAGATTGAAGACAAGATTTTGCTCCCAAAGACAAGTCTACCGGAGCACTGGCTTCCGTCGTATCAAATGTGAGAAATTTAAGATCAGCATGCATACAATCGTCGTTGAAATGCAGATGCAGTCATTGGGAGCATCATCTTGAAGTTCCGACTCTGCTTGTGACCGAACCTTCGCCATCTCCGTCGACTTTGTCGTTCGTCCGCACCGGATTAGAGGGACGTGTGACTGGTTGCGTAGAGGTGTGTCTTTCAATACCAATATAACTGCATTGCATCCGGGGATTCATGAGTCGCAGGTACCAGTGTCAAAACAGGGCACTGGACTCAGCTCTACGTCTCTTGATCGTGCACCTGCGCCATTGCAAAGCTTTGTACGCGGGAAATCCGGCCACGTACCATTTTGGCCAGGAGGGCTCGATGAGGCTCTACTAGCAGAGAACGAAATTGAACTAGCTCCGAAGGGGCTCCGGACTGTACCGCCTGGTTTCAGCAGAGGTCTCCGTGATGGTACTCAAGATGTTGAAGGAGATATGATTGCTCTAGATGTTGGCGCACGTACTTCAGATAAGGCGACTGAAGTGAGTCTCGTGGCATACTGTACTCCGCATTCTCAATCCTTATGACAATCTGCTATAGCTTCATGATGAATCAGCAAATACTCCTCAAGAAGGAGGAAACGGCGAAGTATCGCACGACCCTTCGGAAATAGACGATTTACTTCCAACATCCGTATGTAACGTGCTATATTGTCTTGTGCGAGCTCTGAACGTAATCATCATAGCGTTCACAACTGAGGCCGGTTGTCCCGGCTTCAAAGCCGCTACGGCGGACGGCCGTCCAAAAACGAGAATGGGCACATGTTGTCGACGTAAGAAAACCTATGACGAATTTCCGCGAGCTAGTACCCGAAATGGCTCGCAAGGTACGATTGAAGTTTGGTTTTGTACGTAGACATTAGCGAGCTTAGCTGTCGAAACCAGTATCCTTTCGAGTTAGATACGTTTCAGAAGGAAGCCGTGTACCACCTGGAGATGGGTGATTCGGTTTTCGTTGCTGCTCACACTTCTGCTGGTAAAACGGTAGTAGCGGAATATGCCATCGCTTTAGCCGCTAAACATATGACAAGGTCAGTATCATCTATGTTTAACCAGTTATTACTCGTTGAAAATGCAATGTTACAGAGCCATCTATACCTCTCCTATCAAAGCGCTCTCAAACCAGAAATTCCGCGATTTCAAACAGACATTCTCCTCTTCTTCTGTGGGTATTCTTACGGGCGATGTACAGATCAATCCAGAGGCGAACTGCCTGATCATGACGACTGAAATTCTGCGAAGCATGTTGTACAAAGGCGCCGACCTCATAAGGGATGTCGAGTTCGTAATATTCGATGAGGTACACTATGTGAATGATGCAGAGGTATGATTGAAGTTCCTTGTATCAAGTAAATGTAGCTTATCCTCATTCTTAGCGAGGCGTTGTTTGGGAAGAAGTCATAATTATGCTCCCTGAACACGTCAGTATAATCCTGCTATCTGCTACAGTGCCAAATACGAAGGAGTTTGCAGACTGGGTTGGGTGAGCACTTTTTTCCATTAAGGTGACGGCTGATCCTGACCCGAACATATAGGCGGACGAAGAAGAAGGATATTTATGTTATCTCCACTCCATCTCGTCCAGTTCCCCTTGAACACTACTTATATGCGGGTCGGGATATACATAAGATTGTCGATTCCAAAGGCCAGTTCCTATCGACTGGGTTCGTTTTATTTATCTATGATATAAATACGGTCTGATGCGATTAACTTCTTCAGCTACAAAGATGCTGGTGAGGCGTTGCGTAGAAAACAGGACAAAGAACGAGAGGCAGCAGGTTTACCTCCTGTGCAGCGCCTGGGTGCTCGTGCAGCTGCTCCGCAGCGTGGCCAACGTGGAGTGACTCGCGGTCGTGGCGGTGGAGCTCGAGGAGGGGGTGGAGCGCCAGGTGGACCACGGACGTTCCATCAACCAGACAAGAATCTCTACGTACATCTCGTCGGTTTCCTTCGGAAATCCAATTTACTACCGGTCGTTGTTTTCACCTTTTCAAAACGGCGATGCGAAGAAAATGCGGCAACACTGACTAACGTCGACCTTTCTTCAGCGAGCGAAAGGAGTGAGGTGCATGTCACGATCGAAAAAGCCCTGGCGCGATTGAAAGGCAGGCAGACATTTATCTTATGCTGTGGACACTTCTGCAATTTCCTATAGGCACGGACAAGAAGTTACCGCAAATAGGCAGAATGAGGGACCTTCTTTCTCGGGGAATTGGCGTCCATCATGGTGGATTACTTCCTATTGTCAAAGAGGTATTTATTACTCTTGACACAGGAAAACTCAACTAACGTGTTCAAAGGTCGTCGAAATTCTATTCGCTCGTGGACTTGTCAAAGTTCTCTTTGCAACAGAGACCTTTGCTATGGTAGGAGTCCTGTGTATTGACTGCGTTCTGTTATAACTTTGAAGTCTTTTCTCAGGGAGTCAATATGCCTGCGAAGTGCGTTGTTTTCTCTGGAATACGAAAACACGATGGGAAAAGCTTCCGGACCCTTGAGGCGGGAGAGTATACCCAAATGGCTGGCCGAGCTGGTCGTCGGGGTCTCGACACGACTGGGACGGTCATCATCACAGCCAGTGATGAAGTGCCTGAAGTATGTGCTCGAATACGCTCTTCTTGTAATGAAACAAAAGCTGACTTCTGCTTTAGATCACAACGCTCCAAACTATGATGTTAGGAACTCCAATGCGACTTCAGTCCCAATTTCGGTTGACGTACAATATGATTCTGAATCTACTCCGCGTGGAGGCATTGAAAGTAGAGGAGATGATCAAGCGAAGTTTTTCTGAGAATGCGTCGCAGAAGCTCCTACCTGACCAGCAGCGAAAGGTCATTGAAGTAAGTTCATCTTCACGTCTTGCTTGGCGAATTGTCATGTTAACGTGCATGATACACGTAGAATGAGAAATTACTCTCAACGATGCCGAAGTTGGACTGCGAAGTATGCCTTCCAGACATTAGAGCATACTACAACACGTCCGCGCAGGTTGTCGATCTTAACGCTACGCTGTTGAGTTTGGCTGCCGCGAGCCCTCAAGGGAGCAGGACTTTCGGACAAGGAAGAATCGTGATTCTGCGCGACGATGTGAGCGTCATAGTTTTGGATGTGGCTTCGTCTGATTGCTTTTCAGCATTTCCGAAACAATGCAGCTGTCATTGTAAAAGCCGGCCCTGCACAAGACAAAATGAAGACGTTCTTCATCCTAGCACTCAGTAACAAAGAGACTAAGGCTAAGAAAATAAGTATGTTTGAGTTCCGATGGATTTCGTCACTATTCCCATCTTATACCTCTTTCTCCTCCAGACCCCGAGGCTCAACCAGTGCCTCCCATCTGGCCTCCACAAGTGGATTCCGTCGTGAATGAAGACTTTGTTTATGAGTATGCAGTGGTACCAATAACGAGTATCGCGTTGGTGACCAGCAGGACTTTGAAGGTATGTCCTGAATCTACGATGAATTAGTAATGTCATTGAGCTATTTCAAGGCCGACTTTGACCAAATTGAGCGTGCCAAGATAACACCGATGAACAATGCAGTTGCAGCCATGAACGAAATAGCTAAGGAGTGGGTCGCTGCTGGCTCCATTCCTGAAACGGATTGGAATCGCGTACGGGCGCTTGAGTTCCAAGAAGCGCTTCGAACACGGAACGAGCTGACGCAGAAGCTGGCAAGTAAGGCTTGTCTCTTGTGTGAAAGCTTCAAGGACCATGTACGTTGATATGATACTGTTAAGCGAGACACTGATGTCCATCTTATTCTTATACCCAGTACGCTATTTTGCATGGTGAAATGACTTTACGAGCGAATATCGATAATCTCAAATTGGCGATTTCCGACCAGAATCTAGAACTCATTCCAGATTACGAACAGCGAATTGCTGTACTGCAGGAGCTTAAATTTATCGACGCAAACTCGACAGTGCTTCTAAAGGGCCGGGTGGCCTGTGAGGTACGACAGCTTACACATTATCGATTTAAAGCTGCAGACACTTAATAATTATCGGACAGATCAACTCTGCTGATGAGCTTATACTGACGGAAGTTATTCTGGAGAACATGCTCGCGACCTACGAGCCTGAAGAAGTCGTTGCTTTGCTGTCATGCTTTGTGTTCCAGGAGAAAACGGATGTGAAACCCGCGGTTACGCCACGACTTGAGGAAGGGCGTGCTGCGATATTAGGGGTTGCAGAGCGTGTTGGAGCTGTGGAGGACCGTAATAAGGTGGCTTCTCCGGATTCAGAGTCGCGTCTCAAGTTTGGACTTGTTGAGGTAGTGTATGAGTGGGCGAAAGGGATGGTAAGTCTTTCTAATTTTCGGACCCCGTTGTTGAAAATTCCTCGTAAAGTATTTTGAAAACTAACTGTTTAATACTCGTAAACTATAGCCGTTCGAACAGATTATGCTTCTCACTGACGTTGCAGAGGGAACAATAGTTCGCGTAATAACCCGTCTAGACGAGACATGTCGAGAAGTTAGAGATGCAGCGCGCGTTATCGGCGATGCATCATTGATGAAGAAGATGGAGGAGGCGCAAGTACGGATCAAGCGCGATAGTGAGTTTCTTCCTTTCTTCTACATTCTTCATTTCCTTCGTTCCCTCTTCTGGTTGCCTTTGGAGCGGTATCTTCGTTTCTTTTCGGATTTAAGGCGAATTTTTACTTTTTTTTCGTCTGCGTTCTTCGGACTTGGCGTTGGAGCATCAGCATAAAAATCCACGCAAATTTTTTTCTTTCACTCCAACTCGACTTTTCTCATCCTTCGTCCCTTTGCTTGACCCTTCGATCGACCCTCGCGTGTTGTTCATGTGCTGATTATCGATCTTTTCCCCCGCATTTTCTCCACACAGTCGTCTTTGCAGCAAGTTTGTATTTCTAGCAGCACAAATGCTCGTTAAACATAAAACAAAGTGCAGTCATCAGCATGTATTATTAGGCTATAGACTTCATCAGAGGCGCTAGATGTCATGATTCATCGCGTCGCATCATGTGTTTCAGTGTTTCAGAGTAGTTGCCGGATGGGATGAGATTCACAAGAGAGATGGCTTGCTACGCTGAGTTGTCCCGATCAAGATGGGATTGATCGGCTATTGAGATTCTGTTGAGATCGAGATGGCACACTTCGCCTGCTGTGCCCAAGCACCCTGATTCGCTGTCGCGGAATCGTTTTATTTGTGGAGTACGGCGGGGTCGATAGGCCAGGGCCGGGCGGGAGTAAAAAACAAACAAATAAGAATTTTTGGTTGACAGCTTTCCATTTGAGAACGCTTTGGTATGTAAATCGGAGACGGATTTGGGAATATTGCAAGATAGAGTCTTGCTCGCGTGCCTAGTCAATGGAGAAAATTTTCTTACTTTAGTACGATATGTTGGAAGGGAAGGAGAAAGCTGTTTTGGTGACGTGGAGAGCGCTTTTTCCGGAAATGAAATAACCGAAATAAATTGTGGTAGAATATTAGTGAGCTGCGAAATTTGGGCGAGGATATCGCTGTTCGATCTATTCATCCAGGCGCCGTATCGTCGAAAGAACAAGCTGTTTGCGGTCGTGTGATAGATTGAGAGAAGAGACAAAGTAGGAAAGAAGAGGAGATTGAGGATGGATTCTAGCTTGGACCTTAGCCAACATAAAGTCATAGATGACGCCCAACATATTCGTATCTCGGCAAGCGCCAGAGGAGAGCGCAGCTTGTACAGTATAGCCGGATTGATTCTATGAAAGTGAAGTCAGCGGCGAGCGGTGGCTTACGAGGCCGCGAGGCTGGTGTATAGGGGCTGCTGCTGCACCGGGCGATTGTCCTTCATGAGCTGATGGCTATATACGTCGAGCAGAGAAGACACGCAGCGGGGTGACAGGCAGGGGTTATGAAATAATAGAAAGCGATATCGCGGCCTCGAGGCGGCCAGCGAGGTATGAGCTCAATGGATCCAAGGAAGCATCGATGAACGGCAGTCGCTGGGAAACATCAGCCATTAGAGAGCGCCGTGCTCTGGTTGGCCGATAACAGCGCTGTCGCCGCCAAAGGTGTTCAGACTACCTACTCACAACACAAGCGAGTTGTTATATACATCTACCCGCCGCCTGCGTCGACGACGTAGACTGGCAGGGTCGCAGCAGGTTTACTACTGAGTACGGAGTGTGCGAGAAAATAGGCATTTGGTTATTGGGCAGATAAAGGAAATAATATTACGCGAGATGTGGACGCATGTTTCTGGCCCTTATCTGAAAGCGCTGAAAGGAAAGCCTTAGCCACCTCTACACCCGAATATCTACAATTGGCCATTCCGGCCCTCCATTTGCCCTTCCTCCTCTTCACCCCTCCCTTCTCCCTCCACATCTCTCTCCCCCGTCCCTCACCATGCTCTCCGTCCACCGTTACAATCAACAGCCCTTTATTTTAATGCCGACGTCCTCGCGACCGTCCACGCCGCGTCGCCACCAACACGTCGTCGTCGAACGAGGTCGCTCAAGAAACGTATCTCAAGCCGCACTCGCTCGCAGGAAATCAGAGGAACGGCGCAAGCGTGCTGCTCTGGCAGAACAGATGGCAAGTAATGCTCGTCCGATCTTTTCGCGCGCCACGTCGCCGCCGTCCTCGAGGTCGCGTGCCCAATCAATACATAAGAGCGTGTCTGCGTCAGGCGAGGAAACGGGTCCTGTAGCTTCTACCAGCGCCAGTCGCTTACCTTCACCCCCAACGCCAACGCAAAGAGTCGAACGGTCTGATTACATGGCAGCCCCTGCCGCGAAGCCCTCTGACTCACGCTCGCATCACCGTGTCAGCAGCGAACCTTATACCAATCCCGATTCCGACGCTTCTTCACCTATCGGCGAGGATGAAGATTCATCCGCATGCATGGAGGAGAAGCTAAGCTTACAGGACCAAATGCAACAAGCCTATGCCGCTTGTCAGACTAGTTGTCTCCCCACTCTCGGACGAAATAATTGCCGATGCCGGAACATGCATCGTGCACGCGTACTTTATCTCAAGACGCAAGGCATCGACGTAACATCCGACGATGACCCGCGTATTGGACAAGTACGCGATGAGGATTTTGTTTTCGTACCGGGTGGCAAACTTGTATTCGATGAAGAGTCACTCGCAGCGCTGAAGGAGGAGCGTGAACGTCGAGAGAAGGAAATTAGGGAGAGGCAGTGTCGTGTGCGTTGCCAGGCAGTGGAAGCTGAGGCTCAGTGTAGTCGGACAAGTACAATGTCCACACGGCGATGCACTGAAGAACTAAGGACAGCATCGCAGTCGTCACAAAGATTGGAGATTAGACCGAGACGAGACCGACTACCTCAGTCGAGTAAGGCAGGACTTTCACGACAGGTGCGTAAGATTCGGAAACATAATGAAATACATATATAACTCAAGTCATGACTCACCAGTACAATGATTCAACACCATATACATCTTCATCACCTTCATTAAGAGTTGGACCTATTTCAGCGGCCCAGACCAATAATCAGATAGAGTTTGAGCGGACCGCGCCCTCCCGGGTGACGGCTCGTGAAGTCGTTAGAAGCCTTCATGGCAATCTCTTTCCAGATTGTGAGCCGAGGAGGACACGCTCTGCAGCGCAGAGCCGACTTCTGGATACATTACTGGAGGCCATAGTATGGCAAGATGGAGAACGGAGACGAATGAACGGCAAGGGTGGGATTGATGCTGCGCCCCGAGATTGTACGAGGGATCAGTTTTCTGACGAACCTGTAATGGACAAAGGTGTATCCCGTTCCGTCGGTTCAGATTCAACCATATCCCGTACGAACTCGTGGGCGTCGTCAACAACGAACTCTTCTTCATCTACATGTATCACGTCCCCATCTTCCTCTCCGTCCTCGAGCAAATTACATCTTCTACCTCTCGTTGAAGGTCGGAACGCACGATACCGAGTTTCACATTCGTATCACTCGCACAGGAAGAGCCACTTTACTGCTGTCGCGATGACGGAAACGCCCCTCATGAAATTTGAGGGTGACTCATTCCAAAGTGGCAAGGCAAATTTCAGAACATTGCGCGGCTCTATACACGAGCGAAGTAACAACGACGTCAAGTCGGCAATTGTCACACGCGTACGACAATCCGTCTACGGACTCGTAGACTTTGCGAACAGGATACAGCAGTCTTACTTGCGCACTGTCCAGTTTGCTGTTGTTCTGCATCCAGACGCGGCTCCACTTCAGACTGAGAGCCAGACCTCCCTACAATCGAACCGGAGCAACCTACCTTCCAAGCCAAGAGGTTATCGTGCGAATCCTCGAGATGTACAACGCTTCGCTCCCCATCCTGTTAGTGCGCCAACACGCGACCTTAATTTCCCTTCTGAAGTCAACATTCCTCTTGGCGAGTCCTCACCCTCCCGTTCTAATACCGCTACATCTGCTCGGGTTTTCGCACCGCTTGCATTTGTCCCACCATCACCATTACGTCCCCGTGAGATGCCTATTACGCCGGAATGGCGGCTACGACCAGTTGCAAACCCTTGCACGTTGCGGCTTAGGGCACATGCGAATTGTTTGAACGTAAAGGGCATTGCTTGGGAGGGTCGATCGCATGTTGGAAGCCTGGGTTGTGGACGAGAACGTTTAACAGGTGTTGCATTTGAAGGGCTTGGGGGAAGTCGGCTTGTCTTCGAAGCGAAATGATTTTCTTTTCTTTCTTCCTTTCAGCTCTTCTCTTCTACACTGTGCTGCCTTTTTTCCTTCTCCGTCAACGCACTTATTTATTGTGTTGCATGCCACTTTATGCTTTACTCTCTTCTTCTACAATGCTTGACGGGGCTATCTTTCTTCCTTACCACCCTACAGAGTTTATCCATCATTGTCTACTTCTTCACGACATTATTCCCAGCTTCTGGACCATCATCTTGAGTCTCCTTACATCATACCTTATAATCGAACCTCCTATCCATCAGGCAGCAATCTATTTTCTACCCTCTTATATCACTGTACTACCCACCAACGTCATATATCCGCGAAGAATTTCCTCTCTTCATTGACCCTCCGTAATACCAGTACCAGTTCTTCCTGTTACCTACTTTTTTATATCTCTTTCACCACTGTACCGATCATCTATCTACACAGGTTTCTTGTACATGTACGCACTGCATATGTAGCTTTAACCGTTTCCGTTTCCCCTAGTTACATTCTGTAGTATAAGGGTATTATTTCCTTCTCTTTTCCTGACGTTCATAATAATCAATGCTGTGCATATTGTAACGACGCCCGTTGTTGTAGCGATTTGTTGTCTGCATTATGTCCATATTGTCGTTGTGGTCGCTCCAAGCAGGCCTTCCATATTTGTCAAGCCGGACGCGTGAATCGGAGGTTGAAATCAAGCGCGTCGAAGTGATCGACGTAACGCGCAATCTAGTACCGTCAATTTAGACTGCACCATAAAGTCGCAAGTATAGCTCCCTGGATCGCGGGTCCGAGGATCATATTCTTGTTCAAAACGAAGCTTCGTGCAACATAAGAACGGTGTTGTGAGCCTGCCCACGAGGTCACTGTTCGAAGTGCGCGAGCAGTCAGGTGGTCTATGTTCGGAGCGGTTAATACGGCGAACAAATTATCTCAATTATTTAAAAGTAACGTACGGCACGGAAGAAGTGGTTTGTGTTGTTGCTGTTTGCCTTTCGTGAGATTGTGAGGACAAACGAACGATGCTGACGATGCGGTTTCATAGGAGGATGCAGTTATTGCAATGGCAGCCATATGTATATTTGTGGTCTGTCTGGTCGCAGTGGACGAGTTCGGTCCCGCCGATTGGGACGCCGGCGAGTGTAGCTGTTGATTATGTTAATCCGTTCGTTTTTTTCCCTTTGTATAGTATTCTTGCAATAACCATAGCTAATGATGTCGATGTTCTGGTCAGCATGATAGGAAATGGCGGAATCACACCTGACGGCTCAGGAGGGATGATCCCAAGCGTTGCACCTCCCTTCGGAATGACGCGTTGGGTTGCGCAGACGCGTCAGAACTACGTTTCTGTTACGCCGTATAACCATACGGATCGTGTTATCCATGGGTTCCAGGCGACGCATCAACCTGCTATTTGGATGGGTGAAAGCGCCACATTTACAGTCGTTCCTGGTACTGGCGCGGTGAAGCCCCGCTTTGAAGATAGAGGTATGCGCTTTGATAAGGAGGACGAGAAGGCTGGTGCTGCGTATTATACGGTTGATATGGTTGGTGGGGAGGATGAGAAGGTGAAAGCGGAGATGACTGCGAGTTCGTATTGCTGTTCTCCTTGTGTACTGCGTAACAAGCTCTAACTATTTCCTCTCCAGCTTCGCGAGTCGGCCATCTCCGATTCACCTTCCCCGCTCAATCAGATCCATACATCCTAATCGAAGCAACTCGCGCATCTGTCCTAGGTTCCTCCGACCCAAACAACGTTACCTTCCCCCAAGGTGCTATAACCATCGATCCCGCTACACGCGAGATCTCAGGGCGCAATCCGGAACGTCAAGACTTCCTCATCGGGCCCAGTCCAGCACCCAGTTTTGCGGGTTATTTCGTCGCTCGGTTTGATGCGCCGTTCACGTCTTGGGGAATCGCGAAGAATGGATCGGTTAGTGCGAATGAGACAGATGGTGATGGTGCGATGCTCTCTGGTTATGTGCGCTTTTCCAATGGGTCGAGTGCGGTGAATGTCCGTATGGGAGTGTCGTTTATTTCTGTTGACCAGGCTCGACGGAACCTTGAGAATGAGATACCTGACGGACGTGCGTTTGAGGAAACAGCGTACGAAACCCGGAAGGCTTGGAAGGACAAGCTAGATCTGATTCAGGTCGAAGGAGCGACGAAGGAAAACTTGACGACGTTCTACACCGCGTTCTTCCATTCATTACAGGTTGGTTTGTTGATTTTGACAGAACGGGGATCTTTGCACTGACTCGACTGTGCAAACAGTATCCATATGAACAAAGTGAAGACGGGAAATATTATTCTGGCTATGACGATACTGTTCATGAAGGCGCTTCGTATACGGGTTATTCTATTTGGGTAATTACTAGTTTTCTACCGTTAGTTGATGGTATTGAAAGGTTTTGTTAGGATACCTTCCGCGCAGAATGGGCGTGGCAGATCTTTCTCGTCCCAGAGCGCATTTCTGACATGGTTACCAGTATGCTGCAAGATTATAAAGAGGTAATGTGGTTGTAAAGTTTTTAGCACAATGCTGATGTTAGTAAAAGGGCGGCTGGCTTCCTATGTGGAAAAACATTGTCGGTACGACTTATCAATGACATTCTGCAGGGACATTCTTATCATTTAACATGTTATCTACATTGCCTAGAAACAAACATTATGGTCGGGACACACGCAGACGTCCTTGTATCAGAGGCCGTTGTGAAAGGCTTCGGTAATGGCTTTGACACTGAGTTAGCGTATGAAGCTGTTCATAAGGACGCAACTGTCCCCCCAGTCGGCGACGATTATTTGCAGTGAGTAATGCTCCGTTTAAAAACAGAGGCTGTTGTTTAATAAATAACTTCAGGTATGGAGACCGCCAACAGGTGACTGGAGGTATTTTTATCGGAACAGCTCGGAGAAGCTGAACGACACTGTTGCAGGGTGTTGGTTATGAAGTCCGTGCCGGTCTGTCGACAGTCTACGAACAGAAAGGCTGGGTCGCGAATGATATCCATTCAGAGGCCGCATCCAGAACTCTGGACTATGCGTGTTTGTTTGTTCCTATACTCATTTAGAAGCCGAAGACTAATAGAAGGATGTACAGATGACGACCACGCTGTCGCAATCCTAGCAGCATTCCTCAACAAAACCGAAGATGCAGAATTCTTCGGCGCACGTTCACACAGCGCATACAAGTCTATCTTCAACAATGGGACTGGGTTTATGGAGGCACGCAATGCTTCTGGTGCATGGGCTGGTGAGGACCAAGGTTGGACAGAGGGAGATATGTGGGCGTATACCTTTGATGTGCCGCAAGATATACCTGGCCTTGTTGCTTTGAAAGGTGGTAATGCCAGCTTTGTTAACTTTTTGGACCAGCATTTTGATGGGGGACATAATATGCATACTAACGAGGTGAGTAGCTTTGACACATGAATTGAGAAAGTCTGCTTAAGCATAGGAATATCGTCTTAGCCGTCGCACCATATACCATACCTTTACTCATTAGCAGGTGCTGCGTCGAAGACACAGGAACGTGTTCGTGACATTGCGATGAACGACTACAACGATACTGTTGACGGTCTAGTTGGGGTAAAGCACTCATTCTCTGACCCTTCTCCCCAAGATATTGAGCATCTTATATTTTTGTAGAACGAGGACTGTGGTCAGATGAGTGCATGGTATCTCTTCAGCTCTCTGGGCTTCTACCCCGTGGACCCGGTGTCAAATACATATGTTGTCGGAGCGTAAGTGGCATGCCCTTCAGAAAAGAAGCCCAACTCTCGGATTAACATTACCTTCCTCCCTTGATTCATCCTTCTTTCTCCCACACAGACCCTTCTTCGACAAAGTGACAGTAAAACTCCCTGGTGCACCCCGTCCACTCGTCATCTCCTCAAGTGGCGCAACCTCCAAAAAGTACGTGAAGAGTCTAACCATCGACGGCGTTGCACTTGACAACCCCGTCATCACACATGCGCAAATTGCACGAGGGGCGAACATCGTGTTTGAGATGAGTGACACTCCTCAGGCGTGGGGATCGGCTACTCTTAACATTAATAATGCACGTGGTGAGGGTGCGTTTGACTCTGAGGTACACAAGCGAACAGAGGGAGGTGAACGGGTTGAGAAGGCAGAGCTTTAGAGTCTAAATCCTGTGCAGGATCACTTGTCTATTTAGCTAAGGCTTTCTGGACTCAGAAGAGACGATCCGTTGGATATGTACATATAACATTGTAATATTTAAGCCCCCATGGAGATGTGCATTGCATGCCAAATTGAGTAACAAATCACTATAGACATACGACCAGAAGACAACAATTATTGAGATGCAGACCGAGATGTAGAGGCAGCAACAGGTGTGGTCACTGGCCATCTGAGCGTCTCATAATAAGGTTGTAGACAGCACAGGCATGCTCATTGTTACTGTAATTGAACCGGAGCTTGAATTAGAGCGCGTCAGACTCCTCCCCTCCTCGGATCCGCGTGTCTGAGCTAAAATTAACCCACGATCTGAGGTGAGGTGTATGTATGCCAAACACCAGACTCACCAAACTATCTATTAATATTGTTAGCCAAACAAGTACTGCTGCAGAGGTTCTGCATTTGTAATAAATCAAAATCATATGTATTAATATCATAAGAAGCCCATTCCAAATATTTGTCTTGTAGCACATGATATTCGATTTTCCACAGTCGGAACTTCGAATGCATATGGTGGGGCGGGGAAGACTGAGTTCCGATAATCGGTGACGAGCGGACTAATACAGTTATATAAATTACTTTACTTTATATGCGTATGCATTTCGTGAATTTGTCGGGGGTATATAATAATATGTTATGACATATCGGCTCTTCAAATTGCCGTGCCTCGTGGATGGAAATCGACTTTATATGAACGTTGGCACGTTCGTTGATGAAATAAACGCTTCACAGGAGGAAAGACGCGCAAGATCGGTGTGCCAACGAGGCGAGATGATTTAGAAGGTAGAGAGAGATGTCGTCAGGAAATGAAGATGAGACGAGATGTGGATGGTTGAAACGTTGTGTCCGTTCCTTGTATTGCAGTTGGTGATCACTGACTGCATCATGTAGTATTCGTGCTCTCTCACCTCTACTGCTTATAGAGGTTGTGCAACAGGAAGGTGTGATATCGAGATGTCTATTTTCAGTCGATCAATTCGTATTGATGTTGCGTATGGAAGTCAATTTGTGCGCTGGAAATCGTGCCGACTTGGAGCACGACGGTTGCTGTAGATCGATTTCCTCCACCTCGAAAATCTTCGCCAATCCCGAGCCCCGACACCAAAAAATTTTCAGAACTCTCAGACCCTGTTTTGGAGGAAGCAAAAGATCAAACTCGGAAGGAACCAACGGAGAACAAAGCTTCTGCAACATCTGTTCATCGACAGCATCAAGGAGGAAGGTCCGGTGACCTCACATGCATCCTGATGCCGAATTCTGCGAGATGTTGGCATCGCGATAGAGATGAACGAAATAGTGCTTCAGGTACAAGGGATCCGCGAGATTAACTTTGGGCGGGTACGGCACGGTTACGTGTTCTCAAACGAATCGCAAACGAGGAGCAGCTGCACAGTGAAAACTTGGAAGAGTTACTAGTCCAGAGAAGCTCGGAAGTTGCTGAACGCGATGAGCGTCCAACCGTGGGTTCGGCTTCTTCGGACACGAGTACAGTCTTGGTGTGAGGATTCGCAAACGGTGTGGCGGGCGAGAAGAACTGAAGTGCATTGTGCAGAATGCCTAAACATAGGCTGTGGGCGAAAGCGCAGAAAGGCTGCTTCTTTGAGACCGAAGCGTGAGTTTTGCAGACGCGCGCCGATACTCCAATATGGTTCTGCCGGGCGTGGTTACCCAGGCAGACTAGTATGCAGTAATGTACTAGTTGCCATGGCATTTTATCGAATCGGACGCTGCATGACCAGAGTTGGGGCTCGGAGAGGATTCGAAAAATCTTCGTTCATCCCGATCTGGATGGAGGATGGATTGCTGATCGGCTATTCGCGGCTGCGGATGGTCGGAGACGGAAGTCCTTTTATTGTTGATTAAAAATACATATTTCCCCCTCTTTCAACTACAACAACAATGCTCTGCGGCTCTGCCAGGCCAAAACAAACGGTGACATGAGGACAGCAACACATGGATATTAGAAACAAATGTATCCCTTTTCACCAGATGCATACAAGGTGAAAGGACAACCCGGTGCAATATATGGTATCCTTGGAAGCATTTGATCCGGCAGGAGTTAATTTAGTTTTTCGTGATTCACATCTCAGCGTAGAGAAGAGGTGGCTTGCGGTATGCAGGCGTCCCCACGCGAAACACAATCGATTTGCCTCCATAAGCATGTGCCTCCCTCTATTCATCCACTCTGTGGCCTACCCATCTGATTCGAAGCTGGTCCACAATAATCAGCTAGCAACCCGTGGCCCCATGATTTTTTTACACCTATAAAGACGCTTTGACTTCCTTTCCCCGCCCCTCTCACAACTCACTCCCGCTCACTCACTTTCTCCCTGCTTGAAGCAGAGCCTTTACCTTTCTTTATTTCCTTTCGGGACTTCTTCATTCTTTCGCGCAATGGTCGCCTCAAGCATTCTTGCCCTCGTCCTCGCGGCATCCGCCTCAACGTCCTGGGCCGGTCCCCTCAATAAGCGCATTGCGCAGACTATCGCCGACTCTACTGCCAAGTGGGAGCAGGCATGTGTACGTCTTCTCATTTCGTGTGTCTGTGCCCCGGTCCTTTTTGACTTTGTGGCTTTGCTTTGTAGACCGCAGCGGGTGGTGCCGACAAGTGTAATCCCCTCTCCCAGACCGCATTCATGACCTTGCTTGCTGCGGCTGGCCCATGCGACCAGCAGAACGCAGGAGACCAGATGATCGATCTCGCGAAGCAGCTGAACAACAACGCAGACATGATCAAGTTCACACAGATCTTCGTCCAGCAGCCACGGAATTCGCCCGACTCGTTCTCAATTCCTTACTGCCAACAAGCACCGAAGAACTCTGAATTGAACGGACTCTTCCAATGCCAGTTCGATGGTACGAAAGACACCTTCACGGGTAACCTCCAGGCTGGTGCCCAGGGCACTGTGCCACTTGGGTTGCAGAGTTTGAACCCTCCGAAGTCCTGCCCCGCGAACCCGCAGGGTGGTATTGCAGACGGTACTCAGCTTGTGGATGTTACCCAGGATCCCGGTCTTAAGTGCGTATTTACGCAGTTGAAATTGTTGACGATTTTAGCTGACAGCCACATTTTTAGCAACATTAAGGGTGGTTCAGGCAACTCTGGCAATAACTCAGGAAACACTGGTAGTGGTTCAGGAAATTCCACTGGTAGTGACTCGGGAAATTCCACTGGTAGTGACTCGGGAAATTCCACTGGTAGTGACTCGGGAAATTCCACTGGTAGTGACTCGGGAAATTCCACTGGTGGTGATTCAGGCAACGACACCGGTAGTGGCTCAGACAGTGGCTCAACTGGCTCCTCCAACGGCAACACCGGTGATACCGGCGACTCGAGCTCAGACAATGGCTCGTCCTGCAATCCCATTTCTTCCGCCGCAGCGCCTTCCGCAACTGCTACTGGTAACAACGCCGCCGCAACGCCATCATCCTCTTCATCGTCGTTCGTCCTCCAGAATGGAAAGGACGCGCAGAAGCTCAACGCAGAGTTCAAGAACCTCTCTGCGGATAGCTCGTGCAATACGGGTGACTCTGGATGCGTTGGCTCATCCTTTGCGCTCTGCTCTAATGGCAAGTTCGATTTGATGGACTGCAGCACTGGTGGAAACACATGCGCTGCTCTTCCTCTCGTCAACAAGCCGGGAACGAGTGTCACCTGCGTATCTGAATCCGAGGCTCTCCAGCGTATTGCCGCGACGGGTGCGACGGGCGGTCTGACTGGTTCAGACTGAACGCGACTTTCGCTTGTGCGATTTTGTGGGTATTTTGATACTGAAGAATTTTTATAACGAAGCCATTAAGGCAGAAAAATGTATCATTAGCTCACTCTTAGCGGATATACCTCACATTCTTTATTCCCCTTATTTTGTATGACTTCTCAACAAATGGAATTTTTGAAATCACAATAATGATTGAGTGGGAACATGTTTACGTAATATTAGTAAAGTATTATAAAGGAAATCAAGGATCGGTGCATAAGGCAAAGTTTTGAAGTCAAGGTAGCCATTACCTGTACACACCATGCCTTCGAAACCAAAATCAATATTCAAACAACCAGGCGCACGGCACTTCCAGCTTGTCCACCGTTCCCAGAGGGATCCACTTATTCATGATCCAGAGGCTAGCACTCATGTCTTGAAGCCTATTCTAAAGGTATGTCACTGTATGTTTTTGGCAATCATCACGGCGAGCCATAACAATACGCTTGCTTAGGGCAAATCAAGAGCAGAGCTCGAGCAATCTCTGTCGCCTTCCGAGCTTGCGCAAGACCAAGAGCGTGCAAATATCGGCGAGGCATCGTTATTCGGCGTATACTACGATGATACGGAGTACGACTATATGCAACATCTGCGCGAGGTCGGCGTGCAAGAAGATGGAGTCGACAGTGTACTCATCGAAGCACCGAGCTCCTCTGCGAAGAGAAAAGGAAAAGGACGAGATATGGTTGACCTGACCCTACGAGACCTACCCAGCGAGGCGTTACCTTCACAAACAGAACTTACGAGGGACCAGGTGTACAGCGCGCAGGACGCGTTACCTGAAGATATTAGAGGACTTCAGCCGGATATGAATCCGCACTTAAGGCAGACGCTTGAGGCGCTGGACGATGATGCGTTTGTGAACGACTCGGCGGATGATGATTTCTTCTCTGAGCTCGTTGGCGAGGGAGAGCTTGAAGGGGATGCAGATGACCTTGAATTCGAGTTTACGGAAGATGGGTTGGATGAGGGAGAGGAGACGGAGAAAGAAGATGCTGGCACTGCTGTTGGTACGAAAGGGGAAGAGGAACGAGACGAAGGCTGGGAAGCTCGATTTGCCAAGTTCAAGAAATCGCTTGAAGCAAAGATAAAAGAACAGCAGGCCGAATCTGACCTGGCTTCTGACATCCGTTCGGAGGGAGGTGATACTGTGGGGCACTTACCGAACATCTCAGTCATCGGTGGCAAGAAGCGACGCAAGGGAGCTTCCGACGCTTCAGGCTATAGCATGAGCAGTTCCTCCATGTTCCGAAACGAGGGACTGTCGTTGCTCGATGAGCGATTCGATCAAGTAAGTCTCAAACTCGCAAGACCCTTTGCTTATTCCTCTGTCTTACTATGATCTTTACTAGATCGAGAAAGAATATGAATCCGACGAAGACGAACTCTCCGAAGACTCAGATGAAGCACCCGAACTCCTCACATCCCGAGAAGACTTCAACGCCATCATGGATGATTTTTTGGACAACTATGAAATTCTCGGTGGCAAGATGCGTCCCGTCCTTCCGGGCGAGACCGTCACCGACAAACTCGGGACAATTCGCCAAAGTCTTAAAGAAATCGGATATGACGCACATGCTCAACTGGAAGAAGACGAAGATGAGAGCGATGAGGCATATCGAGAACTTGTGGAAGAGAAGGGAGAACGGTGGGATTGCGAAACAATCCTAAGTAAATACAATCTATGAGTGTTATTGGAAAGGATACGTTTTGATTTTTGTTATTTGCAGGCACCTACAGTAATTTGGAAAACCACCCAAAGCTCATCCGTGTGCGAAACACGGAGAAGGTGCCAAAAATTCACCTAGATCCAAAGATTGGCGTCCCGTCACTGAAGTCGGACGAGGACAAGAAAAGTTCTCAAGCGGATATTGAGGCCTCTCGAAGTAAGTATCTTTCCCTTAAGCACTTCTTGGCACGACACTTATTTGCTCTTCGTACGAAAGCGACTCACACCACTATCGCACGCAAGAAAGACGAGTCAAAAGAGGAAAAACGCGCTCGAAAGCAGGCAGTGAAGGAAGAACGTCAGACACGCCGTGCTGAGAAAAAGATCACGCAGGAGCAATTTGCCAATGAAAGGCGAAACCAGCTCAACGCACACTCAAATTTGAAGAAAGGTATCAGAAAGTTATAGCTTGAAAGTGTAGATGTTTGTAGGTTGGAACATAGTGCTGGTCAATAGATGTGATAATATACAAGTGCGGGAATGTGGAAAACGAAGAAATGTGTAGTAGTACAACATTGAAGTTGATCCAGAACCATTACTATAATCATTACCAGTCGGGCCAAAGCTCGTGAAGACCGTGGTTATCCTCTTCGTACGCATCGTAGTGCTTCATCCATCGGTCAGGAACCTGGAAGAATGGAGGCATGTCAGAAAGTAAAGACCAAACGCGCACGGCGAAAAACGCACGAGAGGGAAGTATCGCTCCATTGCCGTCAAGAATCTCTGCCTATATTGCTTGGGAGTGACAATGGTGGGTTCTCCCTTCCCCGCTCCTGCCAAGAAAGTGGATTCCTTGACCCAGCTCTCGAGCTTCTTATCCCAAGTATAAGTACGGATATAGTCTAAAAATACCCGTCAAGACCTTACATCGGGACATCTGAAGGAATTCAATACGTACCGACAATACCAACCACGAGCTCATTTTTCACGCTGTCAACGCCGACAAGGAGGGAGTAATCCATGACGTTTATGTCCGCCAAAAACTTCGTGTCGTTGTACAACGCTCCACGGAATAACCGTTTTGCATGTTCCCGTACGTAGAAAGGTGACAGGTGGGCAGCTAGACGCATCTATTTAGTTTGATACAACTCTCTAGAATCCGGTGCTCACTTTGCATAAGATTTTCATCGAGCAAGACTTCATTCTCGCGGCCAGTGGCATGGACATGTCGATTTCTCGTTGATCCTTTAAGATCGTAGATCTGGAGGATAGAGTTGACACAAAGTCCTTCTTAATCATCTACAATCACTTACCTTCGAGAAATGCTTGTCGTAGAAGAGGTTTTCCATAACAAGCAGATTCATCTGCGTCGACTTGTGCCGCGACGCCCTTTCACCTGTAGCCTTCTTCCTGAAAACGAGCTTGTAACAACCAAATACTCTCGCTAAGAGCGTCGGACGCTAGAGTACTAGGTCAGAATGTTATGGCTGAATTTGTAAGAATAAGAATAATTACTTGTGCGGTTACGGCCGAAGACATGTAATCGAAGTAAGCGGGACCGAACGTCGCCATCGTCTCCAGTTCTGGTCGAGAAAGCTCCTTCGCAATGAAACGGTCATCTACACATGGATTAGCTTGCGATTGCAAACTCAGTCAATACTTCGCAAACCTCGAGTCTTTAGGAAAGCAGATCCGGATTTGCCACCACTGGCATTCCACTTGACACATCGAGCGAGTGATTCGATCATACTTTTTTCGCAGTCATAGGTTCTGCGAAGAGCATCGAACTGCTCTGGATAAAGAATTGTACAAGTGATGGTGAGATCTCCACTTTCAAATGCTGCAAAACTATCAGTAACGATCAGAAAAGACGGAGAGGTTAATCATACATATGGCCCAAGGAAGCCTGGACGATGGAACACGGAGATCCTCTGTGGGGTTTCCGTCATCCGTAGTTTCGACATTAACGACGCCCCATGTGGAATTAGTGTCTGTCACGGAACAGTCGTCTGGCATGAACGCCTCCTCGCCATCCGACAACCTCGGTTCCTTGACGAGTCGCTTCTCCGCTCTTGACTTTGTGAGCATGTCACGATATTGCGGTGAACTGAAGGCCGTCAACAATTAGAGATGAGTTCAGGATAATCGGTGCACTCACTTTAATGCCAGAGCTATGATTGACGTCGGTTCATCCGTTCTGACAACCATCGAGGACTCCCGGAATATGTGTTCAGGATCTGCCATGGGATCGTCACCCTCAAAATCGAAATTGCCACGAATATGATTGGGCCAGAATCCAGACAGAGCTTTCATAAAGGTAGACGGTCTCTCATAGATAGATGTTCCAGTTTCAACATCAGACGGCGAGGGTGTTTCGGAAGGTGTTTGAACAGTCTGTCCTTGAAGGAGTGGAGAAGGTAAGGTTTCTGACATCGGCCTTGTATCGGTTGCAGGGGTTGGTAATGGAGCAGGTGGATAAGTCGACTCCGGCGTTACCTGAAGGATAGGAGGCTCATTGTGGGTTGTGCTTTGATCAGCTGGAATCTGATCAACGTTCTTCGCCTGCTCGGAACTTGAGGTCACGTCTTTACCCGCTTCTGTCTTCTTCATGGTCAGTACTCCTTCGTCGTCGTCCTCATCCTCATCGTCAGCTTCGCTCGATGAATCATCAGAGACGTCGGAGACATCCTTGATAGCATCTTTCACACTGTCAAATACTTCTACCGTTGCCCGCGAAGATGCAACAGGCCTTGCTCGCCTCCCCCTTATCACTGCATACCGCCTTGTCGCCTTTTCGAAGTCTTTGTTCATTCTCTCGAATTGACGAGCAATGTTAGAAACCTTTCCCCCAAAATTAGTGTTTGAAGCCTTCCGAAGGGTATTCCTAATGTTCGACGTCGATCCTACACGACTAGGCTGTGACTTATCCTTTGACGAAGGTTTACTAGCGGCCTTCGCTTTCGCATTTCGGCTAGGTGTCACAATTGCTGTCGCTTTCGAAGGAGGAGGTGAGACCCGTCCGCGTATGGTTGAATCAGTATCATGCTTGTGCATCCCAGGTCGTTTATCTGGAGAAGTTCTCCTAGAGGAGTCACGAGAGTCCATGGACGATACCGGACCCGGTATGCGACTGTTTTGATGAATGAAGCCAGTCGTTTTCCTGTGAGCAAGGTATCTGGGGGCCACATTCGCTGCGTAACTATGTTCAAAGTCGGAAACAGAATCCTTCCTTTTTAGCGTCTTTGACTTGCTCTTCACCCGAGATCGCGGAGGCCGCTGAACAATTGGCGTTTCCTGGTCACTCTCCAGAGCATAATGCGGTCTGGATGGGAAAGCAGAGGTAGCGAGTTCTTGCGAAACGGATGCCGGAAGGAAGTCTTGGTATCGTTTTACCAGATCTGCTACACTAGTATGCTGACCTGAGCGACGTGGGAGTTTAGACGTTGGCGGCATGCGTTCTGCGTCGAGCTCAAGGTTGTCGATCTGCTTTAACACATCAGCAACAAGTAAAATGACAGTGTAACTGGACATACCTGGGCAGTGTTGCTTTCGTTAAGGTCAACGACAGGACTGGCGATTGCATGGACTTTTTTGTCCGCGGCGATTGTGGAATCACTATCTGATCCGTCCTCAGCTGCCGCCTTGGACGTTTCATCATCACTCTCCGAGATAGTTACCACAGGTGCCTTGGGCCGAGATTCTTTCGATGCACCCTCGACATCCGAGGTATCGGTTGTCGACTCGGTTGAGGTTTGTGACTCGCTGGTCGTTCGACTCTCACCTGGTGGCAATTCATCACTTTCTGATACACTAGAGGCCGGTAAATGTAGGTTCTCCAAGACGCCGGGAAGGTCATAGCGTCGCGGCCACATCCCTCTGACGGTGCTGAAAGTACCCTTTCTATCTTTTTCTGTAAGCTGAGATAACTTGGGCTTCGGAAGTTTATCAAAGTCAGCCTCCCACGCGACGATTTTATCCTGTCTCTCGGCTCGAACGCGGTTCAACGCAAGAGTGTCAATTGGTGAAGTGTCCTTGTAAACCTCTTGAATGAGCTGTGCCATCTCTGCCCGTTCAGCGAAGGCCCGTTCAATGAGCTTGCTGATGGTTGCGGTAAGTGCAGCGTCTGCTTCCTCATCTCCAGTTGCGGCGTCAACATTGATGAGCTTCAAGTCTTCAACAAGAGCAGAATACCACTGAGCATTCCTCTTAAGTAGCTTCTCATAATCCTCGTTTTTGACATGCAGCAGAGTTTCCCTTCGAATGTGGATATGACTTGGTGGGTAAACGACTTCGTAGAGAGTGATTGGATCCGTCTGAAACATGACCGTCATCCCTCGCATCGCAAAGTAACGAATGTGATGCTGGTATATATTGTGAATGCAACCTGCACCTTGAACCAACTGAACGTCTGCCGGATAGAAGTGGAGCTCGAGGAACTTCGCGAAAGAATACCGTTGCATTTCCTCCGACACAGGAATGAATGGCGTTGCAGAGCCACACACCTTGCATGCACTCCACGTTGTGATGAGGTCGGGTGCTGGAGTAGCATTTAGGAGTGTTTTTATCTGACCGTCCCAGTGCTCAACGTAAATTACTAGCCTACTCTCGTTGTGAACGAAAACCCGACAGTGTCGCGCCAAGGGCTGGTCACAAGCTTTCCCGGAACAAATAGCTTTAGGATCGAGGAACTGTATCAAGTTTTCATGGATCGCCTTCTCGATAAATTGACCCAGTGTACAATCATCATCGCCGTAAAAGGTGATCTGCTTGAGGTGAGGTGGGAAGCAAGCTCGATGATGGCCCAGCTCTGTGATCGGCAAAGTAAACTCCATGGCAATGATATATTGGTACTTGTCCACCACGAAATCGTCATTATTCTTCCGCAAATACCATTCCCATACGCGACGTTGCTCTTCGTGTTGCCATTTCACAAGGTCATAAGCGCTCTGCACGGCTATATCGTGTTCATCCCGGAAGTGAACTTCTTCGTACTCGCCCAAAAGTTGTTGAGTTTTGGTTGAAACAGTTGCTGATCGTAGATTGGAATAGGACGGGGAAGGCGCAAGTTTACTGGAGAAATAATCGGTTGATAGAGTGGATGTAGAGGTTTCCGTTGCATGTGATGCCCTAATGTCTGTCACAGGGGATTCCGGAATGCCTGGGGAAGGTAAGGCTTCAATCTGTGCCTTTATATCTTCAGTGGTAGTGATAGTCTCGGGGGAAGAAGCCGTCACCGTTGCTTCCTGCGTGTGTCTTGGTGTAGACGTTTTCTCCTCGGAACGGATAACTTCATCTTCCCATGCAATACGTGCTCGATGAAGCTCGTCATCGAGTTCCTTCATTCGCCATATCGGATGAGGTGGAGGAAAACGGAGCGTTGCAGAAACTGAAATGAAGGTTTTGAGGTATGGCTCCAAAGAAGCTTGGATACGGCGCGAAAGTTCCAGTGACTTAGCATCCTCGCTCGGTAGTTCTTCCAGAGACATATGATCCGATAATTCCTTGCTATGTGTATGCATGTCTAAGGATCCAAAGCGCCGGGAGTGGGCAATACGAGATTGCTCGGACATCGCCTGTGTTGAGGTCAAATAGGATTGAGGGACAGCATCCGGCGTTAGATGGGGTGCTGTGATTACAGAGTCCTTCCATAGGTGCGTTTCCAGTTTCAGGTTTCGGACTATGAAGGCCAAAAATAAAGTAACTTTCTTGATTCGTCTCAGATGACCCATATCGCCACCCCTCAAAATTATTGTGCATCCTAAGTCACGGCTGCAACCCTCGAACCGCATATATGACTTTCGTCTCGCTGGGATTAGAGGATGGTCGAACGTTTGGACTCTGTAAGACCCACAGTGACCCAGGCGAGGCTCAAACGCCAACTTGTCAATGGATGAAAGAATATCACCTTGGGTCATACGAGCAACGAGTCGAATAGCTGATTCCTTCACTGTTCTAGCGACCGCGATCTTGTGTTCCACCAGAGCTTCTAGTGCCAGCCGCGAGACTGACTTCTCCGCCAGTACAACATGAGGCCTCAAAGCAGCAATTCGGGTGACAAGGTTCCCGAGGTATTCTTTCTCTTGCCGAACAATCTGACCAAAGTGCATATATTGACCTTCGACACGCTGGAACTCGAGGGGAAATGTCACAAACATAATACGGGGGTTGCGCTGTTCTCTGGACATTTGTTTGTGAGCGACGTTCTTTGTTATCACCGCTCCGTCGACATATTCTGAATCCCTTGGAGAGCCACCTGGTATTTTCTTGATCTTGACATAACGGCGTACATCCATATCAGCTCCTTCTCGGTACGGGTAGGCGGTAAAAGTGAGATCCCTTGATATTCGAAGGGCGAGCTTCTGGAGAGTCTCTTCCCATTCCTTGACATTCGATATTCCCTCCGTCGTAAGCATTTGTCTTAGCATTATCCGCAGATGGAACATCGAAATGGTATTGAGCTCCTGAGCATAACTTGGCAAAGATTAGACTAAACTCCTTGTCTTAACAAAATGAACACTAACGCTGTACTCTCTCGCCGAGTGCGCCATCCGGCTTCGCCCATGCTAAGTTCGTTTAGTCGACTCTGTACCCTGCTGCGCAGATAAGGCGTCGGGAGATCGGTCTCTGCGGACGAGTTCACTCTTGATCGAGAGATGCTAGAACGACGCGGGCTGTCCAATCCAAGTTCTGGTGACCCGCCTGGAAACTTTATAGAGCTCTTCGTTCCAGCAGCAATTGGTGATGTCGAAGAACCTGGAAACTCTGGGGTCTTTGCCCCAGAACGCGGAGCGGTTGGAGATTGGTCAGAGGGAAACGGATCTGATTCGGGTATAGAGTCTTTATCCTCGTCGGCTAGCGTACGGCGAAATGGAGCTGGTTGAGCATCCTCCGTGTCTTCCCAGTAACTATCCTCCATTTCAACGCCTGGCGTCAGAGGACGAGATCCAAAGCCACTGCCGTCGGATCCGGAAAGATGCCTTTTGGTTTCCGCGATCGAATACAGATTATATGGTTCATCGCGGCCAAACAGCTGAGAAGCGGCAAACGGAGACTGAGAGTGATGGCCTAAAGCGTGTAGGTAGTTGTCTGACGCATGATAAGGGAAAGAAGATGAGATGTTCGATATGACTGAACGCCTGTCATCATCGTCACCATCTTCGTCGTAATGCAATTTATCCAGACATAGGTTACAAACACGAAGCATCCCCTCGTGACCGAATCGCGTTCCCTTGATGATATTTGATGCACATCGAGAACAGAAAATCTGGCCTACAATATCACAATCAGCATTTTGCAGCATGGCATGATTCAATTTAATGCGCACCACATATCCTACAATGATGCTTTCTCCTCCATGTTGTAAATACGCTTTTACAATCGTAGCATTCCTTCGCATTCTCATCATCCATCCAATAATCCCGCGACAGCCCTACAACACAAAATCAGAGAGTATGGACCATACTAGAACTGCATTCAAACCTTCTCCACGTATCCGTCTAATGACCTTTGATACCGAAGCCGATCGTTTCAAACTGGTCGTAGTGTGTATACTCCGTGCATCATCTTGGATCGGAAAGCCTGGTATAGCCGTTCCAAACATGCCTCCATCTTGCGATTCGGCTGTTGGAGAGTAGAAGAAGCCAGTCCTACTTGGTGGCTTCTCATACTCCGGGCCAAAAGTTGGCGTCTCGGGGTGTGCTGGGATTACGGACACTAGGGGCGGAGCAAGAGAGGGACCAGAGGAACCAACGATCCTAGGACGGAATTTGTCCGATACAGGTTTCATGACAGGGCTCGTGGCCTGTATGACATGAGTACCAGCCGAGGGTCGCTTTTGATCGTTAGGAGGCGCGCTTTCGCGACCATTGGTGGTCGATGTGCCAGACGCCGCCGCGACAGCTGAGGATAGTGGCGCCGCAAACGAATTCTTGACTCGGGAAAACAAAGAGGACACCAGGGTATATGACGATTCGTGTTCATCCTCCTCAGAGAACGGGTTGAAGCTTGTCAAGCTCGTGACATCGTCCACGACCTTGGTGGAACTGTCACTCGACTTGAGAACACCTCCACCGGATGCTGTAGTAGGCGAAGTAGGCTGGAGCTGCGGTGACTCCATGCTGAATCCAGCACCGTCGCAACCAGAGCGAGGCAAGGGTTTAATTCACTTCTGACATGAGACAACAGCTTTAATCTGAGAGCAGTAATGAGGGTTGCAAGACACAGCAGTGCAAGGCAAGGATAGTGTACTGATTCTTAATATGGAAGATACGGTGATGATTCAATATACAGGACACATAAGCACGTGCGTTGCAAACAACTCTTTTAATTACTGCAATTATTCATCCTCGGAAAAATCAACCCAATGCCTCTAAAATACTTGGTGCACCCATGAGTGAGCTCTCTCCATTCCTGTTGCCCGCTTTTTGTGTGATTGCTGCGTGTACACCTTCGATTGCTTCGGTCCACTTTTCGAGCGCCGTATAACGCCGTTTCTCAAGTTTTTGCCTGTTCACGCGAGTCAAAGTTAAAAGAGTGCAAGATTGGGCCGGTGGAAAAACGTACTGCCTATCCAACTCTAATCGCATGCCAACTTGGTCAATTCGGCCTTGAACCTTACCCTCGAGAATGAGATCCATGAGCATCTCCTCAACCTCGTCCGTCTCCACATTCAATTGCTAAGCAAAGTCAGACGCAAATCTCTGTAATGATAAAACGAAGTTACTAACTCTTGCTAAGAATGAAAGCTCGAGGCGCATGTACGGTTTGATGAGGTCAATTAGGTAGGATGTCCGTAAACTTCGTAGCAAATCCCCAATGTACGATTGTATGAAAGGGTCGCCCATGATCGTGGCCTGATTCTCTGGAGACGCCCGTCAGCTTCGACGAATAAGCGGCAATTACCATCGCTTTTACCTTTGAGAATCCTCTCGGCAGTATGAACTTCTCGTCGCTGATATGCGTCGACGAGGTCTGTCATGGCTTTAATCTGAGGGTCTGCCTTATATCTATATTCTGTAAATGAGAATAGGTCACCAAGGTTTACTACTGAATGCATACGGCTTCGTTTCTTGCGTATCGAATGGATTGACCTCACTACCAGTAAGCATGTTTGCCAGAACAAGGTATTTCAAGACTTGAATGCGCTGAGGGGAGCCAGCATCGTTATAGCTATTGAACGATTGGAAGAAGTCTTCACTAGCACGACTCCATTGGCCTAGTAAGCCTTTGTATGAGCAATGATCTTCGGAACGTTATAGAGTACGCACGTTCTCCCATCCACATCTTACCACCACATTCCTTGATGACACCCATTATACGTGGATGAGGAATGGCAGAGCGGACTTCGTTTGTCGCATTATAGATTTCCTTTTATTTGATACCGTTGGCATTGCACATATACACGAAGTGGAGAATACTTACCTTCAATTTCTTGTAGTTTTTCGTCTCGTTGTACATCTGGATCTCAAGTGCATATATTTCAAGAAGTTGCGTTCCGCGAGACTGTTGATCTTCAGACTCTTCCGTTTCTTGGTGTAACTGACGAATAACCTAAGAGATATTTGTGTCAGTTGACATAGGTGACAAACCAGTCACTGCAATACATTTTCTAAACGCCCGAATTCCCTTCTGTCGAGCCAAAGCTTTGCGAGCTTTAGATTTGTCTTCGCTGAAAGTCGCTGTAATCGAGGTCAACACATTGAAATAATGCTATTCACGGATTACTAGCCTCATTCCTTGCCTCACTTAAGGCGTCCAAAGTAACCTGATAGAACTTCTCGAGGACATTGACGTTGATCTCGTCCCCTTGGCCTGTACCAACATAATCCAATATTGAGTTGATGGATTTCTCTGCATAATTCCGAGTGACTGCAGTTTTTGTATATGACAGAAGCTGCGTATAAGTCTCAAGAGCCTCATCAGGTCGGTGGAGGACTTTAAATAGCAGCTTTGTGGCTTGTTTTAGAGCCTTGAATCCCCTTCAACCAGAATCATGAGTCAAAGCAGAGGTATAATCGAAGTCTTCCACATACCAGTCACTCTTTGACTCCTCCGTCGTTACAATACGCTTAAATGCAGCGAGCGCCTCTTCCGGATCTTCACCTTTCAATGCTTGAAATATCTTCAGAATATCGCAGTGCGGTAACCAAACAAGAACTAACCCTTCGCAGAGTAATATAAGTTCTCCAAATCGGGAGTACCAGTTTCGTCCGCCTCGTCTCCGTCAGAATAGTCGAAGCCATAATCCTATCGACAATACAATTGTAAGTCGACGCCACTGAATATGCGTGGTTAAGCTAACCTCATCCTCGCTTCCCTGCATATAGTCGGCGTCATCGTCATCCATGTTATTTAGAAGTTTTCAGATTGACAAGGTAAATAGCCACCAGAAAGGTGTGTTAACGATGGTACAGACGAAGGTTCAAGGAACTGGTTGTGTCAAGTCCAACGCAGTTACAATTGCAATTGCGTATAGTGAAGTATGCATCACGTGACACAAACACTCTTGCATTAGTTATAACTTGAGAATCTATAGGCTACATAACAGCTCATATTGATATCAAACAGCTAGTCTATTTGTGCTCATCATAAGCATTTCACAAAGAACCTACTACAATGGCATACTCTATTTGCAGAAGACGTTCATAACAATGCCTATGATGCAGCCTATCCCACTTCTTGACATCTATTTCACGCAGGGCCAATGACTCAACGTGCATTTCCAGGTGACTGAAGTAATGATTTGAATACGATGAAATCAAGGTGTAATCCTAACAGTGGGCAAATCTAGTGACTTAAAGGGCTGAATTATATCATAATGAACTACAAACAAATAAGTAAGCAAGTCGCATCTGGTAGTAATTAAAGCTCTCATGATGCTCACATATCTATTTTATGATGATGACGGGGACTTCCAATCATAATCCCATCCTGCTCGCGGAGGCGTATCCGTAGGCAGCCGTAGCTCTCGAGGAAATAGCCCTGGCAATCTCCCCTCCATCGCCTTCTTTTCCGCTCCCCTCACGTTCTTCAGCTTTTCCAACTCTCCATGCGACACTTTTCTTGGATCGTCGACACGATTCGCCCCCTTATAAAGAGACGGATCGATTTTTTCTAGTTCTGACATCGCCCGTTGCATGCATTCGAATTTTCGCTTCGCCTCCTCTTCTCGCTTCCATCGAATATGCCGTTCGTGCAGAAGCCAAGCACGCTCTATCGTCTCGTGAGCTTGTTTAGAAGGTATTGCTCGTCGTAATGCTTTGGCGACATCTGGCCTCCATGTTCCGGTGGGCGTCTCTCTATTTCGAAGATTACTGGGATACAGGACGCGACGAATTAATTCGTTGTTTGGGTCACCCGACTGTCCCGCCTTCCGAACGGCGTTACGCGTGGGTACGCAAAATGGCGACAAACGTCTCCATGATGGACTTGATAGAGAACGAGTAGAAGACGAAAGAGAAGTCATGGTAGGTAAAGAGTTAATTCCTCGAACAGCGTGCCAAAAAAGCACTCGAAATTGTAAGAAGGTCACATGACCCTTTTCACAGACGTCAAGCTTTGACCTCCGGTTTAATCTATCTCTATTGAGGAATTCATGTCTCGTAGAGTCAACTTGATCAATTTCTGCGTGGCTGCTGCTACAGGTATTACCATGGCTTAACTTAGTTAAGGTGCTTTTCTGAACTCACGTTTCGTACATTTCCGAAGGTGTCGTTTCAGGCGTTTACATTTTCAAGCCTCTCATTACGAATAATACTCAGACGTTCGTACCAGATGTAATTGCTCCTTGGAATCATTTCAGGCTAATTTTGTCTCCTTTTTCTGACGCATAGTACGACTATTCACGATCAGAAGCCCCAAAATGACAATGCGCAGGGACGAAATGAATCCCTGCCCTCCGAGTCGGACTAGTCAAACCCGAGTGAGGCCAGCTTGGCCTCATCGGTTCCAAATATAAATGCCGAAAAGTCTTGAGGCTTTGTCTGCACTTCTCAATGTTTCCGTTACCCATAGATAGCGAATCATACATTGCATCCACCAAATAGTCTATCTTAACGCAAATTTGTCAATCGGAGAGACTACTTTATTTCTACCGAACAGTCGTTAAGATCATCGCCCGTCCACGGCCATTTTCTGTTCATCAAGAGGAGTAGGTTGGTCTCTTCTTTCCCAAATCTAAATCAGGTAATTCGCGTATGAGGGTACTACATGAAAACGTTAATGAGTGGTAACTTACCTGAATAACGGTTTCGCCTAAAAATATCATCTCCTTTCTCACTTCTTCCACAATCAAATCTTGTATTTGATACCACTTCTCGTTATCACCACCGCCTGAGCCGGCTCGCAAGTGTACTTTCCAGGCTGTGTTCACTTTGTCGCGCGTTGTTCCAGCTACGGACTCGTGAATTACGTTGGCGATCAGATCGTATACTGTACTGGGATGATTTGGCGGAGCATCCAAGTCTTTGGCGTGTCAGTCACTCCGGGAACCAAAACAAAGACTTGAAGTTCACTCACATTCGCTAAAGTCCACTCCTCGCAGTGGGAAGTTCACAATGGTCGGGTTCTTCTCTTCGACGAAAATGTTTTTCGTAAAGCGCTTAAAGTGGAGAATGAGATAACGGGGTAAGCGCTGGCATTTGAATCGCCGTAACTGGCCCAAATATTCCTGGGTGGAAAGTACTGTGAGAGCGGGGGTCGCGGACAACTTTTGGAAATCGACTTGCCTGAGTTGTTCTACCGTCATACTTTGATAGCACAGACGCCAAGCTAACTTGAGGAATGATGTTCTTCTCGACGGAGTCCTGGAACAGCGGAGGAGGGGGGAGATCGACGGACAAAAAGAGGAAAGGTGATGTGGTTGTTTTCGTTTCTGAATTGAAAATTCTGGTCATCGTCTTTCCATGACAAAATCAGGAACCAACCTCTGTCAATATCAAATTGAGGACGGTGACTTGATTCTCCTTCTGGTTTCACAATGACCTGTTGCGTTTCCATGCGGAGTTCTCCTTGGAACGTAGAATAGATAATACCTTTTAGACTGAAGAGTGAATATTGGGGGACAAGACAAAGGACCAATAAAAACGCACTAGAGTTTTTCTTTTTTGATCCTCCCATATCCTTGTGAAGTCGATTAAGAAGCCAACCCAGGAATTCAGTCGGATCACCTTGCTCCTCTAACCTAAATTTTCCCGTACTGGCACGACCAACCTCCTGCAAGAACTCGTGTGGACTGACTTGATTTTTGAAAAGCCGTGGATTCCACAGCTTCTTTGCTAACCCAGCGAATCGTTTCAGGAGCTCGCTTTCCTTCCCGCCGAAGGCAGAAAGAAGCAGGTAGTCGCGTAATGGTGGTATGTGCGTTAAAGCAAGGATAATGACGTTCATGTGATCATGCCGTTTGATGTTATTCAGTCCAACGTATCCAGGAAGGTATGGTTTATTTGAGAGGTCGTAGGATAGCTTTGTCAAATGGGACGGGGATGATAGCGATGCAATTGACTGAGGAGTAAAAGATGGAGCCAAAACAAACGATATGTCCTCTAGAGAAGGATCGGAAACTATGTATCCGTCCGGAAGAACGTAAACCTGTAGCAGTTAAGCTTAAGTAGGCGAATGCCTATTGTGGCTTGACACACCTTCTTGGTATCCAAGTTTATGAAGACATGATGATCGTCGTGTATCGAATGGGCGTAAGCGTAGGAGTTTCGGCCTCTTCCTTGGAAGTACTTCCCGCAAACAAGACAACCGTAGATGTTTATGTTTGACAAGCAAACAGAGCATACTTTCTCAAAGTCGAAATCGAGGGCTGCACGGTTTACCTGTGACGAAATATATCAATATGGTATTTACGACAAATATGCTTTGACGGACCGTGTCGAGGTACATGTCAGACGTGTGTGTGGGTTCGCCAGAGTTCTTAGAGTCTTCGTCGTAGACGTCTTCATTCAGTCCATCCTCTCCGTGTTCCGGTTGTAAAGGTTCCTCCACACTCTGCTCTACCTTCTGTCCGTCTTCAGAAGACTCTATACTCAGTCTCGCTTTCTTCACGGGTCGGGCCAATGAAGCATCCGAACCCTGTTTCTTTGATCTTGTTTTCGCCATCTGTATTGAATAGCGAGCAGTTTAAGAGAAGCTTGGGAAATTTGAGGGTGCGTTAGGTGAGGATTTGAGGCGCGAGATCTCTGCGTGAACTTGAAGGGACGCGTCCAGCAAGTCACGTTCTCAGCGCTTCTTCTCGGTCCCGCGCAACACAACGGAAGCTGAAAGGATTTCACTACTGAGAGACGCTCGTTCGTTCACCACCGTCCAAGCATGCTAAGTGGTCAATGCCGAGTCGCTACGCGCCTATGCTGTCGGAGATCCGCATTCAACGCTGCTAAACTATCTTCGTCTCCGAGACTATCCTCTCACGGGCCTAACGCACCTCTGGAGCTTGATCCTTCCTTACAAGACTTGCTGCGAGATGCGGACATGGCATTGCTCAAGCACAAACCCTCGGAACCGGCTAAAAATGGGTCTTCTTCCGCAAAAGAACTGGAGATTCTTGAGTTTGACGAGTCATCTACCGAACGAACGGAAGACGGAGAAAATGACATAGTAACTCCAAAGGAAAGAAAATCTGCTAGGGCTGCATTTGGGAGCAGAGGTATTGGCTCTGTTTTCCTGCCCATGGAGCTCCGAGAAGCTATCGAAAAGGTCATCGGCGGTCAGTCATCGTCCGCTTGTTCCGTGCAACGAATTAATTGACTGGCTGTTAGGGGGCGACAAGCCGCGGCTCCATGAAGATGCAAAGCGTCTATTCCGCGAAGACGGAGATAATGGCGGCGACTTATGGCATACAAACTATCAAACGGACTACAAGTCTTGGAAACAGACACAACGCCATGAAGAGAGAGACGGTACTGCTTTTGCATCAGTCGCATTACCAGCGCATTACTCTGCTGTTTACGCCGTTTTCGACCACATTAAACACAGACTGGGAGATGATTGGAAGGTACGGAACATAATAGATTGGGGTTCTGGAGTTGGTAGTGGGCTATGGTATGCCTTATTATATTTAACCAGGTCTGGGCCAGGACCTAACTTCTGCTCAGGGCTAGTATGCATGCATTTCAGGAAGGTTCAGAAGAGCAAGACGGGAACACTGCTCTTGAACCATCACTATCCCGGTCAATTATAACGTCATACCTAGGTTTTGAAAAGCGCAAGGGGCTCTCCAACATGGCTAAGAGACTTATCGAAGGTTCGACGCGGCTAAAATCCATGCCGTCTTGAGCTGACTCTTCCTTCCTTGGTCAGATTCTAATGTGGGCTCGGCCAGTGTCCGGTGGCACAAGGCATACAGTAAGGACGAGCAAATTCAACGTTCCGAAGGAGGCGATGTTTTGGCTCTTTCCGCCTTCCATCTCTCTTCGCTTCCGACTCCCGCAGCTAGGAAAGAGATGGTAAAACAAATGTGGTCCAGTGGAGCGGAGGTAATTGTAAGCAAGACCCTCTAGCTTTGAAGAGAATACCTCCAATGGTTAAACTTCTGTAATGATTAGGTTCTTATCGACCATGATACCTCTACTGGGTTCACAAGCATCATTGAAGCAAGAGACCAGCTCTTGCGCATGGGAAAACGAGAATTGCAAGACTCCGAGATCCAAGGCGATCCGATGACTGGATGTCATGTCGTTGCACCGGTGAGTCCAGATGAGAGGTGGCTATGACTTGTACTGATGATACCTCATCCCGTGGTAGTGCCCCCATGATGGCGCCTGTCCGTTGTTTAACTCCGGGAAGCCCAGTCTAAAGTGTACGTTTTCACAACGTTTGCAAAGACCGGCATTTTTGCGCAAGACGAAGCACGTAAGAGCGGGACATGAGGACATGGGATACAGTTATGTTGTCATTCGACGAGGGCAGAGACCGTCAAAACCTCGGATCGGGGAAACAAGTGACACTTCTGGACAGAACATTGCCACTGATGCAGAATCCGCATCGAGCATTCGCCTTGAAGCTTACGACTGGCCGCGAATGGTATTCCCACCCCTTAAACGGAGCGGACATGTCATCATCGATGGCTGCACCGCTGAAGGTGCGCTGATTTCATTTCACCAGGTGCAGCTTCTCATTCTATTGTAGGCAAGATAATGAGAATGACCATCCCTCGGTCTCAAGGAAAACAACCGTATTACGACGCCCGCAAGTCTTCGTGGGGTGATATTTTCCCTCACAAACCAAAGAATCCCCCTCAAATACGTTATGAACCTAATGACAGTACAACAGATCCGTCCTCATTGCCTGGGTCGGACATTGGAAAACGGCGAGTAAAGGAGAAGAAACAGGACCCTACGAGCTACGAAAAAATTTACGCCGATTTGAGGGAAATCCAAAAAAGTAGACAAAAAATGTGGGATAGGCTTTTCGTTGCTATTGAGGAGGAAGTTTAGAGTAGCTTTCTAAACACTGTACCTCATTGTATTGACAACTGACTTTACGACTTCAAGTGCTTTTGACCGGTAATCACACCACTCCATCTACATTAATCATTAATAGCATTTGAAGACCTAGCCCGCACCTCTATTGCTACCGTTCTATTAACATCTTAAGCATCGGAAATTTGTATTCCGGGGCCCTGTGTCGAACTCAGTACTACACGCGTAATTGCATTTACTTTGGCATCATTAGTTATTGTTTTCAGAGAAGGCGCTGGACAAAAGATGTCACGCACCGGGCTTGGGACCAGCCTTTGACTGACGGGTGGCTGCGTCAACGGTGTTTCCCGTTGACGCTTTTACGACGCTGAGAAAATGACGTGCATTTCGTACAACGTCTTCGATCGGGAAGTCCATCTGATTGCACGTCAAAAGGTGATCATAAACTATGTTTTGACATGGGGATCACACCTTAGCTATGGCTCCACGAATGGTACCTGCTTTGTCACCCCTCCACTCGCTCGAACCCGAGATTCGTCGTAGGTAACCCACAACGTCCTCGGTCACAGTCCCTCGGCGTTCTGATGGCATCAATCCCCTTGGGCCCAAAACCCGACCAAGCTTCGGGGTGATTGCGCGGATGAGTGACGGTGTACAGAGGAACAAGGTCGCTGGATAACGTCCGTTTGCCACCTAATCGGAAGCTCGGTGTCATCTGACAGAATAACCTATGTGATAGGAAACCCTTACCCCTTCAACAAGCTCCGTCCCCCCAACGAAGTCGGCGCCTGCTCGTTTTGCTTCGTCTGCCTGACGTCCTTCAGCAAATACGAACACGCGATCCCTTGTCCTTGCCTTGACCTCTCGCGGAAGATTTATTCTCCCCTTCGGAATAGCGGAGCCGCGCTTCATTGCGGTCTTTACGACGAGCTCAAAGGTTGAGTTTGGTCTGGCAACTTCGACGGCCTTCAGAGTAGATAGCTTAGCCGCATGCCATAATTGGATGTCGAGAGCAACAGTACATACCCGTAAAATATTAACAGCATCTGCGAGCGGCATTTTCTCGTTCTCATAAATGTTTTTCCGAGACTTGAGAGCTTTCTTTCTTTCCCTTGCAGCTAGTTTAGCCTTCGTCGGAGCCGGTCGAGGCTTGTCTTTGCGAAGGTATGTTGGCCTTGAAGAGGTGAAATGCCTAGCGAGTGCACTGGCACCCGGCATGGTATGTCGCATTGGACATATGAGGCAATTGAGTGTTGACCGACAGGGTCTTGTAGGGAAAACGAGCGATGGGAGCATGATGGACACGCGAAGTACGGTACGTGCTCAATGGCCGTCTGAACGCGACAAGACAGAAAATACCCTGTGGCTATGCTGACATTTCTCTCATCCAAAAGCGGATGATCGTCGCTTGTACCCGAGGGCTTCGATCAAAGCTGGCGTCCTGTTGACAGTAATAGCCTTAGTCTTATACATTTTGTGCGGTGTATACGCACTCTTACTTGCGCCTATGCTTAATAGTCTCCGAGACAGACAGACAGACAGACAGACAGACGGCACTTGCGTCATTCTTCTATCTCAAACAGAGAGCTGTCAGCAACAAATGCTACCATTGTACCACCTCTGAGGCTCTGATCCGTGAGCATGCCACTTCTGAAAGGCATAGCCCTCAGTAGAAAAGTCTATCATAATGGCAGTTCAAACTGAAGTGTGAGAAGAATTTACACGTATTCAGCAACCAAAGAAACGAAGAGTACTTTCAATGAATTCTTTCTCTTCTTTTAACTTACGTCACGCACGAGTGTTTGCAACTTTCTGTTTGATATAGGTGTCTAATCCAGAAAATTCAATTGCACGAGTCTACAAACGCATATGCTGTTTCTATAGTCCTCAAACTACCGAAGACAATGCTGTGGCGCGGCGTAGCTAATAACCACGAAGAACTGTCAGAGCCTGTGCTGCAGCGCGTTCCTTCGCCTCCGCCTTATGAGATGCACACGCTTCCCCAACAGGACTGCCGTTATCTAACACATGAACAAAAAGTAAGTAAATAGTCACTCTCCCACGGATCGACGTACATTTGCATGTCACAGACCATGTGCGGTGGTTTTGAGGACCGTGTGGAACTTCTACCCAAGAAATAAGATGTGCCTGTCTTCTTCCTTGAAGAACTTCATGAAGGTTAGTAAAAGAGACAATTCTCGAGACTTGCAAAGATGTGCATACAGTTGTTGAGCTGAATAGTGGACTCTAAAAGACGTTGTGAGCAAGAGGACAACAATGGCGATTAGACAAGATAGAATACGAACGTATGTTCTGGGACATGTTTTCAGAGGATCTGAGCGACTGAACTATGGGTGGTTGACTGCCATTCAGTTCTCAAAGAAGCGAGCTTTTATTCTCCATTCATTGCCGTATCAGACGGCGTTTGAGCAGACCGCATTGGCATCCAGTTTCGGGGTGCAACATAATGGCCCGCAAAAACGGAGAGCGACCGGGCATCCAGAACGCTAGCAGGACAAATGAAAGTATACTTCGGCACAACATTTGTCAAGTCTGAAGACGGCTATACGGCATTATTAAATGTTCAAAACAGACGAAAGCGCACCAGGAGAGGCAATTAGTGGAGCAAAGGAGATCAAATGCAACGTGGTTGTCAGTCAGAAACAGTCCGTTTAGAGTTGTGAATATATCACAGGGACAGAGGCTGTCAGGGACAAGCGATTGGTATTCTACCTCTTGAGATCGCCGGTCGACTTATTCACAAGTCAGCGCCAAATTTGGGCCCGACGCAACGTTAGTACTTATCGTCTATCCAGACAGAGCGGCTGCTCAGTTCGCCGAAGTGGTAAATTCTAAAGCATAATGCCTATGCGACCAGAGCAGCTCCGGTGGCATAAGACTAGGTTAGCACGCCTGATATGACCCTCGATCATTAGCTAGTAAAAAAAAGCGTCGATGAAGTCGGATGAAGACACAAGCAGACATTGGTCACAAGATCCAGCACAGCAGTAGATCCTGAGTTCGAACTGATGTTGTTGCCACGGCCCATGCGGTCAATGTTAGAGCGCCCATTTGACAGGCCGAGACACCTTCATGAAAAAATAAAAAGGAAAGACCTAGAGACCAACGTCTTTGCGTAAGCCGCCTTCGTCTCGGAACAGGTGAGAAAACTCAGGGAAATTGACAGAGAACACGGTTGGCCGTGATAAGATCTGATCGTAGGTTTCTGCATTTCATGCGGCCGGCGCATCCACCTGCAGTTGACGTTCCGTGCATCAAGATCGAAATTGGACGTCGTCGACTAGTTACAAGTAGTCTGGCTGTGCTGAGATTGCAAGTGCCTGTAGGACCCGTGTGTGATCGACGCTCCCCCCCTGCACATAATGCCACATGATATACTGGTGATGCGTATAAAAGAGTTGTTCTTCCATACAGGTGCCATGAAATTCGTCCGAGGAGTTGTTTTATCCAGTATATCTGTAGACAGTGTCACCACCTAACAGAACATTATTTTCGTCTTCCAAGTCACTGGATGTCGCTGAAGACACTTACTGATCGGGAACTGGCCAAGGACAGGGGGCCGATGGGAAACACGACACAGCCGAGGGAGCGAACGAGCTACAATCGACATTTATCCCAATAAGACATGCAGAGCGTTAATGCATCGTACCTGAACGACATATCATACGCGACGGACCACCGCTGTTATAGGTTGCCGACGATAAATTGCCCCAGGAGTAGACGCATCAGGACCGAGAAAGATTCCGTCAAAATAGTCATACGGCAAGCAGATTCCTGTGTTGGTATAAATGTACAAGCAAAAGAAAGTACTAAGCAGACGGCAAACGAACATCGAATTCCATTGGCAAAGGCTAAACCAAATATGGCAATGTTAAAGGAGTGCCATTGTGTATTTAGGGCCGGTATGTCGGAATCTAAACGATCAGCTTGGACTTTGGTACAGCAGAGAAGATGTGATTAGCTCGATGACATTGTTAGGACCAGCTTTCGTTCAATTCATTATGAAATTTATGCATTACGACCGTGTATTTTGACTGAGAACTCTAGTTTTGGTCTGAGCAGTTGTTCATGCATTATGATTTGATTCAAATGAAATATTTTTCACTCCGCGGGGATGTGAATCGACGAATCGACGATTACCATATTTGTGCGCTCTTCGAAATTTGAGGCCACCGCTGGCGCAAACAAGTATCAATTGTAATAATTAAATACTAGCAAAATCGCAGATATATAACCTCTTGCTTAATATCTGTCCTTGATCGAAGAATAAATGCATAGGCAAACTCAGCAAATAGTGTAATACAAATACAAAATAATTCCGCTGTGGTGAAAATTTGATCGCTACAGCAACGTCAAATTGTGTGGCAAGATCCCAATAAACATAAGGTAACATGTCAACATACAGAGAGTTACCTAATATGATGAGGATTTTAATATTATAATGTAACTCACGGATCTTTCTTGGGCCTGACGAAATTGTTAAGTGCTTCATGTCGCTGCCCTGTACGAGGTCATTCCACTCTCACAGTCCCTCCCGGAAATAAAAGGAGGTCTAATGAATCAAGGGCGCATTATTTGCCGCGAGAGTTTTGTCGTTGTCTTTCCCTTTCTTTCCTATTAGACATGGAAACCCAACATTTGACAGTCGGATTGCATTATACTGTCATGGACATTACTACTATTTCAGCACGAGCACATGCATTTCTTAACAATCAAGTATACATTTCAAGACAGCACTATTTACAACTGAGAGAGGGCGTTGGGTTTGTTTGTTTATCTACATGCTGCAGACTCCACAACAAGTTCTGAAAACAACTCCTAGCCCGAGAGTTCAGCATGCCTTGCTGGGCAGATACTTTTCATTGCCTGCTCAGAGGCTATTTCGACGGAATCTTGTTTACCTTTCGCTCGACCAGTACCAGCAATTGTGCCATTGTCTAATAAATGTTTATCTGGGAGGGAACGAGTGCAAAAAGATGTACTTACATGTGATAGTAGTAACCCAAATGCCATTGTTATGAGGACCAGTGAGTTCGGAGTTGACACTGAACAGATTCTGTGTGCCCTTGGCTTGCAGAAGATTGTTGAGTTGCATCCTCCATTCGGTCATTTTGTGTTACGGCTGTCTAAGACGGATTAGAATAGTAGTCGGTGCTAAGATGAAGCAAGAAGAGCTGCACCGAAAGATTAAATGCTAAGTTGAGTGATGCGCTTTTTCGAGTGTCGAGAAACTAGTATCGAAGGGTTGGTTGTTTTGCTACAACTCCAGCTTGACTCTGGTTCGCTTTTATGTTGCAGTCTGGCGTTTATCCATCCACCACATTTCAGCAGACCACAGCGCTAGTTGACCCCGATCGCGAACTCATACGCATTCGGAAGAAAGACCGTACCGCAAAGTCGAGTGCTCCAGTCGGGAACTACAAATCTTTGGCCAGGGTTTGCGGGTTAACGTCGAAGCGCTCCTCAAGTCGGCGAATGGGGGGGGGGCAATGTTGTAAATATTGTGGCGGTTTTTGCTAAAAGAGCTGCAATAGAATCGGAAGAACAACAGATCTCGGCAGATTGAAGCTATAATTTGGAGAACCGCATCGAATCCACCCTACCTAAGGAGCCAAATAAAGAAGTTGATACGCCTATCTTTGTTGCATATTTCGAGCTATGAGCCGGGGAACTCGTAATTACCTTCGCCCAACCTCCCCCCACTCTCTAGAACCGGCGCCAGACTCCACGGGGAAAACGAAAAAAATTGACAGACATCGGGAAGGAAGTTTGCTCAAGTATGGAGCACATGAGTACTTCCCAGAAGAAGTCATGTATATGCGATCAACCGCAGGGCATAGCTCATAGCTTTGATAGATGTAGTGAGCAAAGTCAAATTCCAGTGAAAAAGGAGCAGAACAGATAATGAAAAAGTTAAAACAGATCCAGGTTCGAGTCGCGAGAAATAATCTGTAAAAGATTCCGAATTAATCACGAATGATGGTTCAAAACCAGGGAGAACAAAGGTCTGGCAACATCCTAATGCCCATCGAGGGGAGGTGTGTCGGAGCTCTTGAGTCTGCATTCGGTCTGAGGAGCTACAATCATGTGGTCAAGGAGCAAGTGTTGGTTACAGGGAACACACGTCCGGGATTTTCCTTTGGCAGACGATCTCAGCGAAAATTAAAAAGAACCGAGATTACTGAAGGGCGCTAAAAGGAACACTGGAACTTCCAGGACACGGTCTTCAGATAGTAGAGCGCCGGTCAGTGGCCATTTTACCCTTCTTTTTTTACTCCCTCCCCGGTGAATTTCGCGCTCTGCCACTGATCATCAGGAGTCAGTTATGAGTCGCCACACTCATCGTCATACATACGTTACGCCGTAATCGCGCATTATGCAGTGTGTAACAGACGCCCATTTCGTTCCCCAAGAGCCAAGAGTTTAGTAGGTGGACATTGAGGCTATTGCCAAACTGTGCAATCGGCTGGCATCATGAGGACATACTACAAGCATCAGTCCCTCAAACACATAGGCATGAATGAGATCGCGCAGTATGAAAGAGGGGGAGGGCGGCGTACATCGGAATTACGTTCATACTGCAGAGTCGCCGCGAATCGACAAGAACGAACTGCCGCGAGGCATCATAGAGAATGGTTTCCCGATGTATTCGAGGACGGCGAGACATGCATAAGATCATAGGAGATGAGTCTTCCTTACACAATGCTATTGCACAATTTCTAGCCTCGGACCGGAGGCAGTTAGGGTGGCTGGTCGTCTCCGTATCCACAAGAAGAGCATCAAGGAAATCAGCAGTTGAGCAAACAGGTGCTCCGGAGTTGCAGTCAAGAAAGTCCCGGTATCTGAAGAAGGACTGAAGCTGTAGCTAAGGGACTAGATGCGCACAGAATGCTGTAACGGAAAAGATACCTTAGGCACTTATTGTTGGATGGAGTGACACTGGAGTTAAAAATTAGACAGCCTCCCCCCTCACTCCCCGGCTTGGGGGACTGAAAAATACCATAAGTATCTTAGTGACTGAGCGACTCGATACTGAGATATCTACTTCGTAAAGGAATTTGTCGATTAAAATAGCTTTCGCGACAGTTTTGCTGTGGTGTACTAGGGATCACACATAAGAGCCAGTGAGAAAAATGGACGGACCCTTTTTGGAAGTTTCCGGCGTGCGACAAGCCTGCCAGATTGGGCATGCCTTGTGAGATTCGGTTCGTCGCGCATCAACGACGGCCAAGTACAAGTCTCCCCATCACCATCGTCAGCGTTGAGGGCCGCCTACTCCATCGGCGTCGTCTAGCGGTCTCTTCCTCGACGCAGCGCTGCGTTTCCGCTTCTTTTTGGTCTTTTTCGTCAGCGACCCCCTATCACTTCGTCACTTTCTCACCCATTGCCCCGGAAGAAAACATACGCCTGCTTCTCGCCCAGCACACCTAACCACTCATCAGGCGAGCCCTCTTCTTCCTGTTCTTTTTCTTCTCAACGCGTGCTGAGCCTTGCCTTCTTGCTCTAGGATCTCGCTAACAGCCTTCTGGTGAACATCGAAAATGTCCCAGCAACAAGATATCCAGGAACGCATCGCCGCCGCCCGTCGCGAGGCTGAAAGTCTCAAGGAGAAGATTAGGGCAAAGAAGGAATCATCGGCAGATACGAGCTGTGAGTTCTATGCTACCTTGGCTGGTCGATGCAGGGTTGGCTCACATCTTTTTACCATCAAGTGCGTGCAATGGCGGCAGAAGTTGAAGCCCTGCCTCGTATCGTCATGCGCCCACGTCGGGCACTGAAGGGCCATTTGGCAAAGATTTACGCCATGCACTGGGCTGCCGATCGCCGTCACCTTGTCTCGGCTTCGCAGGATGGCAAGCTTATCGTGTGGGATGCGTACACTACTAACAAAGTCCATGCTATTCCTTTGAGATCGAGCTGGGTGATGACGTGTGCCTACTCCCCGTCGGGCAATTTTGTCGCTTGTGGTGGCCTGGACAACATTTGCTCGATTTACAATCTGCAGTCAAAAGACGCAGGCCCCATGAAAGGCGCCCGTGAACTCAGCGCTCACTCTGGGTATTTGAGCTGCTGCCGTTTCATCAGCGACCGACAAATCGTCACGAGTTCTGGTGACATGACATGCATGCTGTGGGACATCGAAGCTGGTGTTCGTATCCTTGAATTTAGTGATCATACTGGGGACGTCATGAGGTAAGCATTTCGTATTTATATGTATTATGGGTAAATTTGATGCCGTCCCTTCTAGTCTGTCCCTAGGGCCCAGTCAAAATGTTTTCGTGTCCGGCGCTTGCGATGCCACTGCAAAGCTGTGGGACATCCGCAGCGGGAAAGCAACGCAGACTTTCTCCGGACATGAATCGGATATCAACGCGGTAACGTGCGTACACCTGCCCTTATTGGATTTTTTCTGTTTATTGATAAGCTACCGTGTAGTTTCTTCCCGAATGGTGATGCATTTGCGACCGGTTCGGACGATGCATCCTGCCGCCTCTTTGACATTCGGGCGGATAGGGAACTCAACACTTTCACACACGACAACATTCTTTGCGGCATCACCTCTGTCGCTTTCTCAATTTCTGGTCGTATCCTATTCGGTGGTTATGACGATTGGACGTGCAATGTGTGGGACACGCTCAAGGGAGAACGTGTCGGAGTCCTCACTGGCCATGAAAACCGAGTAAGCTGCTTGGGAGTGAGTAGTGACGGCATGGCACTTTGCACTGGAAGCTGGGACAGTACACTGAGGGTCAGTGGATTTTTTTGTGGTTCTTGAAAGGGGTGCCAGGATTGACATTTTCATTTTAGGTCTGGGCTTAGTTGAGGACACTGATTCAAAGCTGGTGCTTTCATGGCGCGTATTCCCTGTTGTCGCCTTCGAACTCGTTGCACATTCCACCACTCTCCTTAACATACCTTTTGCGTTGCTGTCGTCTGTACCTGATGTCTATTATTTCTCCCTCGTTTCGTTTGCTTCTCTTTTATTTTTCTGCGGTTTGCTTCGCTTTCATTATGTTTCGTCTCTTATCATAAAGTATATATTAACTTGAAAGTATGCTCTACACGGAGAGTCGGAACATAGCTTGCCTTTTTTCCATCGGAGCAGACAACACGTCGCCACGTGCGTCGTCGCGTCTCAAAGCACGACGTGTACATAGATAGTGCATGTTACTGCTCACATCAATCAACAACTTAAACAAGTACTCAGTTACCTACCTTCGCCCAGTTAGACATTGATTCATCTCGTCTCAGATACACTTCCTGAGATGGCGGATGACGACAGGAAGGCCAAAGCTGCTAGAGCGAAGGCGATGGTATGTCCTAGAGACGGCATCTCCTTCACACACACTATGTCGTCGAAACTAAAGTCTTGCATAGCTGAAGAAGCGCCAGCAACAAAACAAGAACGGCGCTGTTCCTTCAAGTTCTGGAACGCATTCTCCAAGTGCTTCCATCTCTCGAACGTCGACACCAGCACCTCCAGAATCAAGCGTTGAAGTGAAGTCACCGTACGTCTAGCTCATGCAATTCATTTGTTGGAATGTACATGAACGAAAAAGACTACCTTTATAGAATATCACTGTCGTCTGTCCACGATGCCGCCATACTTTTTGCCAAGTCGGAAGCTGTCGAGGCGCTGTTGTCACAAACCGCTAGCTCTAGGCAAAGTCACCCTGATGAAGACAAGAATGCTAGGCTACTCCAGGACCAGCGACAGACAATATCTCTGCTTGTTTCCGAAAAGGCGGCTCTTGCTGAAGCCGTCGAACGCTTGGAAGGTGTTGATTCAAGTGTGTCGACCATGTTACTGTCCACTACGCATACTAATCCTGATGCTCTCTTTTATAGAATTGCAAAGTAAGGAGATCGAATTAGCGGAAAGTACACGAGAATTAGAAGGACTGCGAAGTGAACTATCACAATTCGAAAGGGAAAGAAATTCATACGTTGCTCAAGTACAAGAAATTGGGGCTCGGAATGCAAGCCTAATGACTAAACTACGTGAACAAGTAAATTTCATGCCATAGCCTTATTCTTCGTGGCAATTTTACGAATGTCTGTTTTCAAGGAACGAGATTTACATTCCACCCGGAGTGAAGCTGATGGTTTGAGGTCACAGCTGAAGGAAAGCGAGCGCAAAACGCGAGAACTTGAGGAACAGATTCAAAACGACGATCGTGTGGAAGTGCTTGAAACGAAGATCAGGAATACACAAGACCGTGCAGAAGAAGTGGCATTCCAGCTATCCAGGTTGAAGCAGGTAAGAAACTTAGTCTGGGCATCCGAATCTAAACTAACGAACTATGTGATAGGCTTACGACAAGCTCAAATCTGAATATGAAGAGTTGCAACATGAATTGCAGAGACACTCCACGACGGAGCAAGAACTTAATACCCGGATTGCTGACCTTGAAGGGAAACTTCGTTCTTCTGAGGAGAAGCTGGCCGCACTCTCAACTGAATGCGATTCACTCGTTTCTGCAAATGCTACCACTTCCGCTGAACTCCAAGCAAGCCAGGCTTCCAATGAAGGACTTAATAGCAAACTATCTCAAGTATCTGCAGACCTCGTTGCAGCCATGCGTCAGATGGATGGCTCTCAGGCAGAGTTACGATCAGCTCTAAGACGTGCGGAAGACGCTGAGGCAGCGCAACGCGATCTACAGGAGGAAGGAACGGGTCTAATACGCTCACTCGAGGAGATGCGTCCCAAAATCGTAGAACTAACCAGCACGAAGCTAGAACTAACAGAGCAACTCGAGCAACTCACAACATCTTTGAACCAGAGGGACAACGCGATAGCAGAACTTGAAGCTCAGCTGGAGAGTCTCAGAACGTCATCGGAAGAAGCACATCGAGAGCGCGAGAAACTGGAGAAAGAAAAAGAGAGGGAAAAGAGTTCTGCTGAAACTGGCCAGGTAGAATTGCAAAAGGCGTATAACGAACTGCAGGCTCGGTTCGATGATGCCTTGGTCGCCACCAGAGAGATCGAAGCGGATAGAGGAAAGCAGAGGCAAGCGGCGGTACGACTACAAGAAGAGGTAGATCGTCTTCGTTCTGTCGGGCAGGTTACCCAAGAGGAGATCGATTTGTTACGTTCTCAACTGGATGAACAAGAGAAGGCGAACGATGATGAGAGTAGGCTGCTAGAGGAACTACAACAAGAGGTCGAGGCTCTTCGAGCGGATGCCACAGCGAAGGAAGAGGAGTTATCCTTCCTACGACAGGGTGGTCAACCATCCTCTTCGCCGTTGCAGTCATCGCAGAGCCTGGACGACGAAGTAAAGGGTGCAGTAACTCAACAGCTCGAGCTCGAGTTGTCCAGTGCGAAATCGACGATTCGAGGTCTGGAATCATCTTTATTTGACTCGGAAGCGAAATACCTCGCGTTACAGAAACATGTCGGAACGATTGAAGATGAACTGTCGCATTTACGAGTTACTGCGGCGACTTCTCACAGGCCTGCGCAAGTCACTCGAGGTTCTACCTCTGGTGGGCGACATTCGGACGATCTTCGTCGAACTTCCTTTACATCTCAACGGTCCAATAGTACACCCCGTCTGGCACCAATGGCAGTCATTGATGAAGGATTGCCACCGGTAACACGCCGTCAGCGGCACATTAGCCTCGCTATGTTACAGGCACGGATGTATAGTGAGGCAGAAGCGGCAAGTATCCACGCCGCAGCGTCCAAAGCGCCACAGTCGGCCGCCGTCGGACACGGACACGAACACAAGCACTCAATTGCGAGTAGCATGGACAGCAGCGTGTTATCATTGCGCTGGCCTCAGTTCCTCGATGAATCACACGTGTTTTGGTGTGCATCGTGTAAAGGTGATTTAATTGTGCTATAGTATTACTTTCGAAGGGAATTATTTACTTTGCATACCGTATTTTACTTGTCCGCTCCTCTCACCTCCCTTCTCCGCTTCTCACCGTTTCTCACCTCCTTCCCGCTTATAATTTACAATTTCAGACAGACCAATTACAACGAACTACAAGAGCAGGTTCAAGCGTAACGACGATTGTAAGAAGCGTGTACTGAGTCGTGATTGTTCGTAAGAGACTTCCTCATGAAAGCTCGTCCCTTCTAGCCTTGAGCTTGGTCAATTGAACAAGAAGGTCCTGAATGAAATACACTGCTATCAGCATGCCGAAATACTAAATCAAAGTAAAGGAAAAACGGACTTTAGCTTCATCCGCGTTCAATGTCCCTTTGCCCTCATCTTCACGGACGCTCATCTCGAGGCTGTCAAGGACCTCGCCAAACAGGTCGCGATAAGAGACACCGAAGAAATGGCTCAGCTTAGCAGCGCGGCGTCTCCGAACCTCGAAGGGCGTTACTTCTGTTTTGACCTCGGAGATTGTGTATTCTGACGCCAAGGAGGTATAGGATGCGCGCAGAGGCAACGAACGGCGACGTTCAGATAGAATGGAGCTGCCGGAATGACTCTCCCGCCTATCTCGGTTCCCCATTGAGAGATCCTCGTTAATGTATTCGTGAAGCTCGACCAACGACTTTCTGTCATCCTGTGAAAGCAACAACATAAGTATCAACACGTAAATCAATCGGACTGTGACGGGTGTTGTTTAGTAGATAACGTACATTATCAACGATGTTCGTCAACGAAACCAGTGAATTCCTGTAATGATAGTATACATCGGACTGTCCATCTTGAATCGATTCGGTCTCTCCTGAACTTAGCAATCGTTTCGATGACTCTGCGGTTCCTGGCCTGTTGCTCCGCTTTGCTTTGTCCTTTCGATAGGCTGACCTATTCATGTTTCCGCCACCGCCGACAGGCGAGGAAGGTGCAGACCTAGCGGCAATCTTTGTCTGCATCATGTGCTTCCCAACGGCACGATTCGCGGGCCGAGTTTGGGCAGAGTGGAAAAGGTCCTGTGGTGGCTGCTCACCGAATAACTACAGCAACGATTAATGAATAAAGGCACGAAACATCGCTTATCCACAAAATTAGCTCACCTTCTCCATTTTTAGAGCCCTCTTAACGACAATGGCTTTCTCCTTTTCGCTCAACTCCTCTTTCACACGCTCTGAATCAGGTAAACGCTCGGAAGGCCTTGAGGACGCCAGACTGTTCCTGCGCTTTCCCCGCATCCAAAGTCTCGTTGCAGAAGTCGCCTCTCCGTCCGACACTGTCGCTGGATCCTGCTGTAAAAGCTCAGGAGCTATTGGGGGAAGAGGAGCACCGATGTCGGGCCCGAGGACGAGTTCCGTAGGAACACGACTACCGAGAAAGCGGTGAAGCTTTGCAAGTTTTTCACGCTTCCTTCTGCGTTCTTCTTCCGCTTGCTGTTCATCTGTCACGCTCTCGGCAAACGAATATGTCGAAGAAAAGCGAATAAGATCTAGGGGATGCCGTTATTCAGCAACCTGCATATCATGAAAGTTTTTCAAGTACGTACTAGTACTTTCACGATCGGCCATATCCATGAATGAATCTGAAGCGTTAATGATAGTCGGGCTCCTAATTGCGGTATCCCCACTTTTCTTTCGTGACGACCGCGGCGTCACAGCATCTGGGCTATCGAATGGAGACAGGGAATCATCTGAGTCATTTCCTTGACTTCGGAACCTTATGGGACTCAAAGAAGTCGTCCTTTCCGCGCTCAAAGTCGGGAACTGCGATTCGTGGAGACTCTTTGTCACAAGAGACATATTCATAGGATCAGAGACTGACATCGCCGCACGAGCATGCGCCTTTCGAGAGGGCATCACGGGAAGCAAACAGTTCGTGAGAACGGGTGAATCCACAAGGTCTTCAGCACCAGATATAGGCGATGGCGTTTGTCCAAATAATTGTGTCAACTTGCGTGTCTTGCGTACCAGTTCAGCTCGCTCCTGGGGGTTAAGATAGTTGGTCGTTGGTGGTAGTGACTCGTTTCGGCTGGAGTTAGCAGATGAAGATATCAGCAGGTGATATGGAACGAGCCCGGGAAGCTTCGGTGATGAAGAAGGGGACGGTGGTTTTGAGATCATTGGGGTTTTGGAAGGAGGCTGAACAGATCGCGAGCGGCGGAAATCAGGCTTTGGAGTCGTGGGTAGAGCGGGCTTTTGACCAGAAGCTGATCGTCCCGACAGTTCAGAAGACGACGAAAGCGGGCGACGAGGTGGAAGATTATAATCAGAGCTGTCTATGGGTTTGTTATGAATAGGGTATACTCCAACAGGACTGGCAAGCGGAGTATGCTGGGGAACAGATCGTTCGTGCTCAGCCGGTGCGTGGGCTGATGTGTCAAGATTAGACTGTTGAGACACTCCTTGATCTTCGACGGAAACCGAATCAGCTTCGCTGTAGAAAAGCGAGCTGCGATTCCCTACGCCAAGTTGATCGGGTTCCATGGGCGCAGCAACAGGCGAAGGAAGTTCGTTGTAAGCTGATGCGGGATAGATCGTGCTTGAGACACTGATGCGGGGCTCATGAATCGTAGACTGAGGGTCAATACTTGAAACAGTCGAATAGATAGACTCTCGCGAGCTGAGAGGAGCCTGAGATAACAAGGGCCACGGCCTGGATGGCAGCTGGACCGAGCTTCTCGACGCATCTGCGCTTGCAGATGTACCTGTCGAATTAAACGGCAACGGCTTATCCACGGAAGCTGTTCGCATCGTAAGCAAATTTAGGCTCTTAAGAAGGACATGCACTTACCGGAGAAGCGAGACTCAGCGCCCCAGGAGTCTCTTATTGAGCCAGCTGAGCTTCTACGCGGCGACTTCGGACCAAATTCAGCGAGATGGTTCACGAGCTTGGTAGTGTCAGCGGACGACCTTCGATACATCACTAACGACAGTACGGTGAGTTGTGACGGCTTGGGGAGGAGAAGAGTGGCATTCCTCACTATAAGCATCCATTCCATCTGTTCTTTGCGCTTCAGGAGGGACACCCTTGATAGACGAACGGCTCGAAACAGATGTGGGTGAGGCAGCACAGCCGGTTGATGAACGCCGAACGTCCGAGCTTCGGTCCTTCATGAGCTCTGAGGGTCGTCCCGACGACATCGGCGCCTGGTGGCCGCTCTGAAACCTATACGTGCGAGGGAGATGCGTCTTTCGCGGGGGCGCAGGGAGACCGCGTACTACCGAAGACGGATCACCCGTAAGCGCGACCGCGACGTCTACACTTCCAAACTTGGCTTCTCTTGCTTCCTGCTCCTGACGCTCTTGGGCCCGAGCTCGCTCGTCCTCCAAGAGAAGGGCCTCGATGTCCTTTGTGATGAGGAGACCAGATAGCCGTGAACTCTGCTTCGGGGTGGTCTGTGGAGAGACGTCGATGTCGGACCCGAGGTCTACGAAGCTGAGCGGGCGATGATAATGGGAAGAGGAATCAGGAACGTCGCGGGATGGCTCGTGGACGTTGTCAGGAGGAGAGAAGGAAGAGGAGGACTGGGTTACGTTGTCTTGGCGGTGTTTTGCCTTCCACTTGATCATGGCCAGCCAATTCTGTTAATGATGTTCCACGCAGAAAAATCCGGGCCAGGGGTAAATATATGGCAACGCCTATTTGGCCGACGGCACGGATACTGTAACGTGATCCCTCTTTTCAAAGAATCCCTCTTTTCAATTTTTGCATTTGCACACTTTACACAATACCTTACACTACCAAAAAATTCAATGAGGTATATTTGTACTATAGAAAATATATTGTGTCTTTTTTTCTGTAAAAAAATTGATGAAAAAATTAAAAAATGGTAAATACTACTTTTTCCAATGGTAGCTTCAATTGTAATTAGCTCTATTAATTTTATTAGTAGATTTTTTGTTACAATCAGGCTTCTTATGTTTTCTATACATGCATAAGTGTTCTTATTATAATTTGTGAGTAGTATGCTGATTGTTGTGAATTAAAATTGTAGAAAGATTGGTTGAGAGTGACAAAAGCGTGACAATTGTGCTAAAGTATTATAGCAACATAGTGTGTTCACAAAGCTTACACGCGTCAAATCATTGTGACAACTTGTGACAAAAATTGAAAAGAGGGATCCTCTCCCTTCCTGCCTCAAAAAAAATCGTAAAAATTTTTTTGAAAAGAGGAGCATGTTTATAATATATAGATATACATATGTACAAATTTTACAGTTAAAATAATGTGTGGTTGTGGCTGTAGAAAAAAATTGAAAAGAGGGATCATGTTACAGTACGGCTGCGAGGGACGGGCGGACGCCGCGGACGCGCCTTGACGGGACGAGGGAGGGTGGGGAAAGGAAAAGACAGGACAGACGCGTGGGTGTGGTGGACGCGTCCTTGGAAGAAGAAAAGAGTGCTGGATGGAAAAGTCGGCGAATTTTTGTACGCGAGTGGGTGAGCAACTGGGCAGCAGCAGCTCCTCTCAGTTATTCTGTCTGTCGTCAGGGCGCGCCGCGTAGCATACATCCAGGTCCGGCCAGCAACCGTATATTGCAAATCCCATTCACGCCGGCGGTCTTAGCGTTCTCCCATCATTCCGTTCTTTCCTTTTGTTCACTCTCCACCCCCATATTTCATATTCCAGACACTTTTCAGCATCCCCGTGGTGCGCCTGCCACGCGCCGACAAACTCCGGATCCTATTCAGATGGAGACGCGCAGGCGTTTCACAGAGTTTAACCTTCTGGCGAATAGGCTTACCCTCGCTAACAAGAGAGGGTGGGCGACAACGCACACTCGTCGTACAGGACAGCCAAGGCGGAGGCGAGTTGCTGTCCGTGTCGGCGCGCGTTGTCAGCCTGCAGGCACATCATTCACGCTGCTAGTCATTCTGATCTCCCACCATCGCTTTCTCCGTGAGGATCCAGTCAAGCAGTACAGACGTGGAAAGCATATCTACATAAACGTCTTAGACTAGCGATTGCAGCATCTTACCCCACACAGAATGTTTCAACTAATCAACCCCACACGCCGTAAGTTTGCAAGAGATTGATGCGAGTCATGTTTTCCAGATATTAGAGATGAGATAATCTCTTGTAGCATCTGTTTGGTCTTGTTATAGCGATGAATAATGGTTTTTTATGTTAACGATTAGATGATCTCTGTTCATTGTTTGTACAGTGTTCATGCGTGTGTTACTGTAATTAACAGGGGGGGAGAGTTTTGCAAGTTGACCACGTGCATCTTCTGAAGCTCGTGACACACGCGAAACACGTGCCCGTGACGTCGCCCACACTCACCGAAACGTTCGTCGCAGCGACGCCCAAGACCTGTCCGTGTATCTTGTTACTTTCCTACCATTGCATGCCCAGCTAGCCCTAGGAGCAACTTTGCTTACTTGCTTGCCAAACTCGGCGCATGTCTTTCAAGGCTCTCGTCTATGCCTACGTGTTAGGAGGCCTGACATTCATCCCCTTACTTATTTGTGCTGCTATTGCCTGGACTATTTACACGTCTGTGCCCGTTGGAGATCCTGATCCTTCAAAACTCGAAAGGAAGAAGCTTGCGGAGGAGTCAAAAGAGGACGAGGATGAACAGACTCATCTGACCGTCAACGACCAGCCGAAGCCACGTAAGGCATGGCTCACCGTCAGGCGTACATTCGAGGAAAAGGAACAGGACGGATCATACGTGAACATGATGCGTACATTCTTGGACTCGCGTTCTAAGGACCCGAAACGCTCACGGCCAAAGGATATGTGGTACGTCGTCCTCAAGGGCAATGTCCTTTATCTGTACGAAGACGAGTCTATGACGGAATGCGAGGCGGCGATCCAAGTTTCTATGCACGAAGTCGTGATTTATCCAGAAGGCCTTATGGATGGAGAATTATTCACAAAACGCAATGCGATTTGTTTAAAACCCTTCATCTCCCCCAAGGTCCGTAGTAAGGAACTTGCAAGTGTTACACGCGAAATGGGATTCGAGGAAGAGGACGTGAACAGGCAGGTCGCTGAACTCGATGTTAGCGAGAGGAAGAAAGAAAAGGAGCGCAAGAGGCTAGAAGAGGTTGAACGGGTGAAAGCAGAGGCAAAGAGCGAAGCGTTTGATAGGTCAACGCCTTGGTTTATTTTTGTACGCTCATGCGTGGACATGGAAGACTGGTATCTCGCGTTGGTGCATGCCGCAAACTATTCTGACAGTTCCTCAACACTTGAGCCTGTCCGTCCCGTCTTCTCACCTGCCGACATGAACTACCTCGTCTCAACACTAGACGAACAACCAGATGTCATTCCTATGCGCTGGTTGAACGCATTACTCGGACGCATATTCTTCAGTTTCTATCGCACGAAGAACCTCGAGTCTTTCATTATTGGCAGGTTGATGAAGAAGCTTTCGAAAGTCAAGATGCCGTCATTCCTGCAGAATGTATCCGTAACAGAGGTTTCAGTGGGGAATACCCCTCCATCCTTTAGCAAACCAATGCTCAAGGATCTGACCAAGGAGGGCGATGCAGCCTTAGAGATTCGCGTCATGTACAAGGGCGAGATCAGGTTGACAGTTGAAGCTACAGCAATCATCAATCTCGGCCAGCGGTTCAAGACTTACACCGTCAAGCTGGTACTGGCAGTTGTCCTTCGGAGACTCGACGGTAATCTATTGATAAAAGTAAAGCGTCCACCGACGAATCGAATATGGTATGCTTTTACGCAGCCGCCAGATATGGATCTGGACGTCGAGCCTGTTGTGAGTGACAGACAGATCAAGTGGGGGATGATCTGTAGCACTATTGAGTCGAAACTCAAGGAAATCGTGAGCATCCTGCAGATTACTTTTCACGTCCATTCTAGTTGCTTAACTTTCCCTTTCTTAGATTAATGAATCCATTGTCATGCCAAACATGGATGACATCGCATTCTTCGAGTCGTCTCAATATATGCATCGCGGTGGTATCTGGGCTGATGCTAGCCGCAAAACAGAATCTGAGCCGGATGTTTCCGGAGAGCCAGAGAAACAGAACGTAACAACTATCGATGTCAATGGTGACGTGCCCATGAAGTCACAATCTACAGACGTCCTTCTAGAAACACACCCTAATGTACCAGCTGATTCGGTGACAGAGGTGGACTCTGATCGCGTAGAGACTGCATCCGCACCAACTCTATTACAGGATCCACCGAAACGACGTTCATGGTTCGGGAGCATTTCAGGAACCACTACTCTAGAAGAAGAGGACGAAAGTGCCAAATCAAATCAGATCGAACAACTTCCCGCTTCTGATGATGACGACCGAGGAAGATCGCTCAATGTCGATACAACTCTTAGAAGGGCAACGTCTGTACCGGCATCTAAAAGTTCACCTTTAGAAGAGTCGGATGTGGCGCAAGAAGCTGCACAAAGTGGATCGACACTTACACCCGAGGCTTCGCAAGATAGCTCTTCTACGCACTCTCGGTCCCGGTCGCTGTCATCCGGAGCGAATGTACTGGGTTCTGAACAGGCGAACTCATCTAGGGAATCATTGAATACACGTGGGACAAATGCGACTTCGTTCCTTTCAACGCTCAGGCAGAAAGCAGATAAGCAGGCGATTAGCAATACTGCGAAGGAAGCTATGCGGAAATGGAGCGCAAACTGGAATGGGTTCAAGCGTGAACACATGAGTGGACAGAGCAATAGTAACGCTGAGGAGAACATCGATGGTGCTTCGCAAAGTAGCGGCAGTAGCTCGATCTTCTCATTCCCTACCAAGGGCCGCAATTACGCAGACATTCGTGCTGCTGTATCTGGGCGGAAGGAGAATGCAATCCCTGAAGCGGCGCGTGAAGGGAGCTCGTCCTCGTTACCCATCGACATTCCTAACAAGAATGATGGCGAAGAGTCTGAAAATGCGGCTGGAAGCTCGTCTTCGTCATCTAACAACGAATCCAAACTCTCGGCATCGGTTTCGCCTCAGTCTTCTCCTAAAGCTCCGTCTTTACTTCGCAAAGAAGCAACTCGCGCGACTATCTCTCCTCCTAGAGTTACGGCAGACACTCACACTGCTGACAATACGACACCAGCCATTGTAACTCCAACCGAGCCAGTCGTGGTACCTCCTCCTATCAAGACGCAGCCCTCACAAGGTGCTATGATGACCATCCCTGGCATTCACGCCAGTCATCGTGGTGATATTCAGTCTTACGGATATACACCACCTGCACTACCTTCTCCTGCGTCAACAGAAGGCAAACCACGCACTCAAGCGGTCCCTCCGGCGATCCAGAGTGTGTACAGGCTATTTAGGAGCCCGACTTCGAATTCTTCTATTCTTCAGCAGCAGCAGGAACAAGTGGGGGTCACGCAGGCATCGCCCAGCTTATCGCATTCACCGTCAGGCAGGTCCGACCGTTCTATGAACATCCCAGCCGCACCAGACGCGAACGACGACGTTACTCCTCTTTCCCTTACACCGGTCGCACCAACCAGCCCAGGTGAAAGGACACCCGTATCAAGTAGTAGACCTACTCCGCCACCACTCCCACCACGTTCAGTCCCTTCGCCGCGTCCTACTTCGACTACTTCAACACCGCCTCCCTTACCAGCACGACGGGACTCTATGAACATAAACATAAACACGCCAGTGACTGCACAGGCGGATATCACTATCGCACCGAGTGCGTCGGATGCGTTGAGGATGATTGCAAGGCAGGATGATACGAAGAGGAAGGATATTGAGTCTTCACCGGAGTTACGGGCAAGGGGGAGTAGTGTGTCTTCGAAAACGAGCATAAACACGGACTCGCATCCAATCACGCAAGTGAACAAGAACGCAAATCACAAGACGAAAAGGACCTCACTTGGTGCACGGAGAATTACGTCTGCTATTATCATTTCTGACGAGCCGGAGTCGATGCACGGAGGCGGCAGCGATCCTCAACATCAGCTTCAGGGTAATAATGATGATCTTACTCGTGGTGAGGCATCTCATACAACAGACGGAGAAGAACAACAACGGCAATCTGAAACTGAAGCACAACGTCAATCACAATCTGACGCGCTTGTTAACCCTGTATCTGCGAGTACAACAACAACTGAGGTTTCACCGCCCTTGAAGCCGAAACCACCTCCCTTACCACCGAGACGAGGTTCTTCTACACTCATGTCTTGACCCCTCGCACTTCAAATCTCGAGTCTTCCTTTTTCAATCCCTCTTTCTTGATTTCTACGTCCGTTTGTGTCTGCGCCTGACTTGCTTTGCCTCTGCCTCGCATTTCATCCAAACCCATCATTCATCATCCCATCAACGCTTTTATACTTTTCCAGTTGTAACATTTACATTTACACTACAACCACACACCTCTCACCACGCATTTGTCTCTGCTCTTCAACAGAATCATATGTACGATGTCATCGGATCTCGAGTTTGTTTTAGATATATACAATAACACGCATATTTACCTCATAGAGTTACAGGACCAGTAGACTTGTAGGGTCCAAAGGGGTTCGTAGGTAGGACTCAAATTCACAGGGTTTACTAGTACTGTACCCATCTGTATGGGTACAACCAGGTAGAGTGCGTTACCTGTGGAAATTGGAAACCTAACTATGTGGACGCGTTACAGTTGCTAATACAGACAACCAGACGGACGTTGCCGGAAGTTACTATACTACATTAGTATTAGTATATAAATTCAATCGTAACAATCCAATAAGCTTTTCAAATTTTCTAACACTTGTAGTATACAAAAGTAACAAAACTACACTTGAATTGTCTTATATAATATAATGCTCGCTTAAAACTATGTAACGCTCCTTAAGGGAAAGCAACTACTGCTATGCGTTACGCGTTACTGCTAGCAACCAAACCACCCCTGCGTTACACGTTACGGTTGTACCCATACAGATGGGTACAGTATTACATATACAAGAGTAGAAAGGTACAGATTACCAGTACACACACAAGTTGGACGCACACAGAACGTTTAAAGTAACATGAAATGATTCATTCATTGGATAAGAGTTAGACATTGGTTCATTTCATTCCGCTTGATCAACTGAGTTCATAACAGAGGCGTTAATTCTACATGCGATTCGTTGAAAACCAAAAAGCAAAGTGAAAGGGGACAAAAAATGCAGGTGAGTAGGTGAGCAGGTAAGCAAGTGATATGCAGACAGGTAGGTGGGATGCAAAAAGATATCATGGCGTGAGATGCTCGATGAAAACAAAAATAGCAAACAGAGTGAGAACATTACAAAGGGGGTAAGGAAAGCAGTCCAGCATAGAAATAGAAGGAAAATCAACAAGAATAAGTCATCATCAGATACTGCAGATCATGGATCGCGTTTTTTTCTTGCAAACATATTTTGATGGTACGAAACAGTTGTAGCGGCGTCTCGGGTAGCTGCTGCTGCTCGTTTCCGCATCGCAGCACGCCGTCGTGCGCTTACAGGACGCGAAAATATACCCCGACGTTCTTGTTCGTCCAAACCAAGCGCAACGGCACACCAATGGCCCTGTCTATACGTCCAACCACGTACGGTAATGTGCATCGGCGCCAAGGGGAAGGAAGGAGCCAACATAGGTGGATGAGAAGCGTTTAGTGCGGAATGTGTCGGCACAGTTAAACGAGCGCCGAAGGACGTGTCTTGTACGGGTACGCGACAGGACATATCTGGACGACGTATGGGAGGGGCAGGTGTAATGACTATGCGAGGAATGGGAGGCATACGCTGTGGCGCCGGGGACACCGGTACGTCCCTGACGCCACGGCATCGAGGCTGACTTGGATCTTCAACACACGTTTCTTTTACAGGCTCGGCTCCGCGTACGGGAACGCATGTTGACGAGGAAGCGCTCTCTGACTCGGATGGAGGAAACGGTATCACGTATATGTCCTCGTTTTCATCCTCGTCCTCCTATGCGAGTAATATGTTAGCTGTACTAATCCAAGTAAGTAGGGAAGGAATGCAATGCGGTGCATACCCAGGAGTCAGCTGAGAGCGCGGGATCTGCCTTGTAAAGCGTCGTGACGAGCTTCTCCACGTCGTCGTGTAGCGCGGACCCAACGTATTGCCGGAGAGGGTTGAACACCCTCTTACATGCGCCTGTCATAGTCTCCAACGCGTTTTCTGGTACGAAAAGGGATAACTGGGATAATGCGTCAACCTCAGGCGGCTATACGAAATGCGCAGCACAACAACATATGAGTCACAGTGAATCTTACAGTTCGTAGAAGAAACCTCCCACTTACCAGCAAGCTGTCTCCCGAACATTCAGCTTCCTCGTCGCCATACCCGTGGCTCGGGCTCGGGCCATTCCAGGATAGGTCAACAGCTAGCTGTGAATACGTCCTCGAGAGTCTGGCGAGCATGTCCCCGCCGCAGGCGCGACAATGCCAGTATAGCGACAAGGAGGAATCAGGGTGGGCAGCAGGAAGGGGCAAGAGGAAGAGTTGTCTCCCATGAACTTTAGCACCGTAGTGTACTCGGACGCCGGTTATTCCTCTAAGCGGCGTCCCTGCACGTGAGTCAACCCAAGTCTATTCATTTCTCCATCCAGTCAAGCCAATCAGATCAACTGTACATCATGGTTCTTATGGCACATAGGCTTTAGACCCGAGTCCTCCGCTCACTTGCAATTTCTCCGGAGAAACATTGTTGCCGTAAAGCCTTTCTCATGTCCGCATAATTACATTATTGGATACTAGCACAACGTGTATGAATACAAGGCAAAGAAAGACAAGCCATAAATTAAATTAACTGGTATCAATTGTCCCTCTCTTGTCTATCGACTCATTCCCCAAGCACGTCGAGAAGACGGCTCCGAGCTTCCTTCAGCGCGTCGCTGCGATCAAACGCCGCAGACTCTAAGCATTTTTTCAATGCAAGGCGATCCGACGTGTCCTGCGGAGGTAAACCCTTCGCACTGCTGTCACTCTCAAAATCTTCTTCAGGTCCATCGTCTTGTGTAAGCTCCATCTTCTGGGCAGAGAAAATACGTCGATACAGTACAATAGCTTCCAACAACGTCCGCAGCTCGTCCTGCACGAATGAGATATTCCTCCATGCATCAGATTCTTCGCCTTTGATACTTGCATCAGGGGTTGCGTCAGACTCTGGCAGTTCCGAGTTGCAGACTTTGTCGAAGAACTCCACGAGCGCTCTCGTACAAGGCTCTAATGAACGACCGACAGCAAGAAGACAGTCCCTGTGAAATTCCTCGTTATCGTTTTCGGTCGACAAAGTGCTGTCCTCTCGCTCGTCAGAAATAATCTGCAACAGTACACGCTCCGCCTTGGTACGAATATGTTCCTGCACCGCTTGCCTAGCGAGGGCTGCCATAAGGCTCGCATATTCACGATGCTTACTCTCCTCGCCATTGCACCCTCTCATGTCGTTCACCGAGATGACACGACCTGCTGCGTTTCGGTCCAACCTCGATATCCTCTCCGCCGCCTCGTCGACGGTCATACTTTCGAGAACAAACTTCTCGAAGGGCTTGTAGATGTACGAGAAGGATGAGCTTCGGCCCTGTGCGCGAGCGCGAGCAGTTTCCCATAAATGTAACGCTCTGGAACGCCACAAGGGTAGCATCACGAGTGCAAAAGAGGCGACTTCAGTCGCAGAAGATGAACAACCATGTCTGAATAGGAACAGGCCTAGAAACAATTGCAGGCGATCCGTTAAAGTAGAATCCACTATATAGCCATCAGTTTCCGAGAAAATATCCTAGAAGCATTTAGGTTAACTTACCGTTCATAACCGTAAGCTCTACAATGCGGATATATAGCCTCCTTTCTAGCCTCCAGTATTCATGTTTTTCTGGGAACTTGACCAAGCGCAAGGCCGTCAGTAGCAACCCCATTAACCCTCGCTTTAGACCAAGAGCCTTGCGAAAGTACCGTGCTTCCGTTTCAGGTCGAACTAGTCCACCCTTGCACTCCATTCTGAGCTTCCTCGCGCCTTCACGAAACTTTAGCGCAACATCTTGGTATTCCCTACTTGGAGGTTCTGAACTAGTCTCTGATGGCACTGCTAGCGAAGTTGCAACATCACTCAGCTCACATAATGCGGAATACGAGCGTCTTGAAAGTAGCCGGACAATACGAAGTAGCCGATGACGCATAACAGAAAATACCAGGAACACCGAGAAAGCCAAGTGAACCAATTGCAAGACGTCGCGCCAATTCAAAGTAACGGTAGCCATGAACGATTCGTCGCTCCTTGTGACGTTTCCTTCTAACAGTGGCATGCCCATAACGGTTCCTAGATGCGAATGTGCGAAAGGAGAATTTCTGTGCACGCCGGACGAGGTAGAAGGAAAGGGTAGATGCGAGTTGAAGAAAGAAAGGAAGGCGAAAACAGCAAGGAAATATTGTCCAGACTGAGTCTCTCGTTCCGACGCTGGGATGTCCTGCTTGGCTTCAGGCTTTGACTCTTCCACCTCTCCTGCCTTTCTCGCCGTAGAAACAACAGCCACGGACTGCTTCTGAGCAGTCGATGTCTCCTGTACCGAGCTGCTTGATGAGGGGATTGGAGGTAACGGATTCTTACGCGGTCGGCCTCGCTTCCTCTTTTCTGGGCGTGCGGGAACAGCAACGCTCGGAGCCTGAGCTGAAGCAGCCATCGGTTGCGAAGGAGCTATAGGCACGTACGCTGCGCGCTCTGTTGCCTTTGCTGGGCTACGGGATGAAGCCTCAGTCTTTCCGCCGACCCTCTTTCCCTTGGTCGAAGTAGAAGACGAAGAATTGGTTTTTATTCGCTTCCTACTCTCGCGACCTGACATGCCCGACTCTTCCTCCGCATTATCGGTGTCTCCGTCGTTCTCATCTTCCTTGCCGCTCTTGCTCGCCTGCTTCTCATCCGCTTCCAGTTCGTCCTTCTCCGGACCGCCGAACTTTTCCCGCCACATTGCCTCCCAACGCTGCAGAACTTCCTCTCCATTTGAGAAGCTCCGTACGAGAGTCTTGACTCCTTCCAGTTCACGCGTCAAGCGTAATTCACGGCGTTTAAGTACGCGAACATATTCGATTGTCTTTAAGATGGCTGTCGTCTTGCTACCATTTCGTGCAACCTTTACGCCGTCGATGAACCCGCGTTCGTCAACGACATCGACATCTTCGGGACGCGTGTCCACGCCCGCATCCGCATCTCCACCAATGCGTCGTGTTCCTGGCTTTAAGGAAAGATTGCTGATACGGTTTCCAGGTTTCAGTTCCAGTACTCGCAACGCTGGGACAACGCTACGTAGGTTCTTAAGATTCTCCCTCATGTTAGTTCGGTATCGGCGCTCAACGGCACAATGGGTAAGTTTTGGGCGCGGATTTGCGGAAGTTGACGACGAAGGCGACGCCGCTGCTTGCCCTGCGGAAGACGAAACAGACGGTTGGCGACTTCCAGTGTCGGATTTCGCAGGATGTAGACGTGGAATCGGCAGCTTATTGAAATGTGCTGTAAAATCAATGACACCGATTAGGATAGTCGGGTAGAAGGGGTTAAATTTAATACTCACTTTGCTCAGATGTATCTACCGTAAGACCAACGATCTCCCTTGCTCTCGTAGAGAGTTTCTTTATTTCGGAATTGGTGGCACTATGCACTGCCGTCTGAGGAGAGGTGGCGTGTTGTAGATGTAAATGTCCAGGTCCTGGTTCTGGTGACGTCATCATGTATTCCATTCCAGGCGAAGGTGTCAAGAGGGAGGCGGAGGATGAAGATGAGCCATCCATATTCGTCGGATGCATCATGTTCTGCACACAGTCCTTCGCTTCAGATGAGGACAGAGGCATTGGATCCGCAGGCGCTACAGAACTAGGTGGTATTTGTCTGACCGCGCAGAGCGCGTCGTAGGAGAAGAGTGACGGATCAAGACTAAGTAGCTCGTTCATGAAAGATATTGCGTTTATATCGACTTCGTTGAAAGAAATTGCAGCACTGGTATCTGGCTGTGAAGGCAAGGATGCAGACATGTGCACATCGTTGCCTACGCCATCAACAGGCCAGTCCCATTCATTAGTAGACAAAGGTTGAGCCAATGGAACTGATGCCGGCTGAGTCTGATTGTGTGAGGTGTTTGAGAGGGTGGAGAGCAAGTCATTGAAGTCGCCCGAGAAGATATTGAATGCGTCTGTCTGATCGAGCATATGCTCGTCTCCCGACGCGCTTGAAGCGTTGTTCATAGTTCTTGTCGTTGTGACATTAACAGGCTACACGGTGGATGTTAACAACAAACGCGTCCTTTCGGCACCGCGTTGAGTCATAATGTGAGATCGGCGCATGTCAGTAATTGCTTATGATTATATTACGTACGCTGCTTCAAAACAATGACAAACAAATCTCAAAGAATGTAGAATAACAGTGTTACACAAACAGAACTTGAAGGTGTGAAATTATTAGCTGCCAGTACCAGCCAAAATGAACGTCGGTGCGCAGGTCTCAAGCCTTCTCCGTCCAATTATCGCCACCCGTAGCAATCATGAACAGAATCCAGCCAAATGCCTTTGCTTTCCTTGGACATTTCCAGAATCCTGGTATCCCTTTACCATGTTCCAATCCAGAAACCTCCGCACCTGCCTTCCCGCACTCACTCTGCGACGGTCAGGCCAGCCATCGCCTTGGACACGTCCTTCAACATTCCCTGGTCGCTTCCACCAGAGTTGCTGCCGCTGAGTGTCCTTGGACCCAGACCGGGATGCCGTACTCCAAGTGCCGCGCCCAGCATTCGTTTTCCAGGGTCCCCAATGCGAGGTGGCGCCGCGCCCGGGTTCTGCTCACCTGCAGCGAGTATAGCGGGATCATTCATGATTGCATCCTCGGCAAAAGGAGAGGAAGAGGATATCATCGAGCTCAAAGTCGGATGTGATGGCACAGAGGGCAGAGTCGGCGAGGGTTCGCGCCCGCTCAGCACTCCGTTGCCATTCGTGTTGATAGATACGTTCGGGTGCTCCGGAATAGTGCCATTTGCCAGTTTCATGGGTCCACCGTTCCTAACACTAGTGCTCGCCATACGTCCGTGGCCGTTCGATACAGATACCGAACCGCGTGAGTTGTGGCTCCGCGAGGCGTTGCTCGCGTGCCGAGCATTCACATTCTGGATGATAACTTGAGCGTCGGGACCGTCATAGGGCCTAATGGACGCCACAGAGGAGCCCTCAAAGATGGCGGACGGTGGCATGCAAAGTGCACGAAGATAGGCGCGCTTGGCTACAACACGACACAGGATAGTCCAACCAACTCAGCCAAACATACATAGAGGTGTAAGAAAGAGAACATACCGACTCCAGCATCATTAAAAACAATCATGAGGCTGGTATCGTCAATCCACTTGATCCTGAATCCACCCGATGCACTCTCCCAGTCCGAAAACGCTGCCTGGATGTCCTTCGTCTTCAGCTCCTTTGAGAAGCCTGTCAGACTGAGAATGCGCGTCACAGATGCAGAAAGAGGGGCAAGCTGGGAGGCCATTGTTACGATAGAATAAGTCGAAAAGTAAGCTTAAGGTGTGAGATGGTGAAGCGAGGGGACTTTGGGGGGCTCAGAGATCGAGTTTTGCTGGACAATGAGAAGTAAAGTATCGTAGTCGTTATCGGGAAAAAGGGTCGACCTTAGTTAAAAAGTCGATATGCTGAAAGCGAGTGGGCGGCGGGCAATGGTTGTACAGGAGCAAGCGCAGTGCTATGGGGGGATGAACGAAACTGAGAGAGATGCTTGTCCTTGTCTAAATTTGCGTTTTAAACGTAGTTATGTAAGCAGATCGAATCAGTCAACATGTCTACACTCCGTCTACGATTCTTTACGTCTAATAAATACTAATGGAACGTGTACCGGTCTATGCCGCACAGCCCTTGTTATCAGCGCTTGATCTCTCAGAAAAACATCGACTCACGTCAGTGTTAAGCCAGCCTTACATCTCAAAATGCGCTCTTTCTTCATCTCAAAGCTTTCCCCAGTAAATCGCGGATCCTCTTTGATCGCGATCCTGTACCTCGACACAAGTATAGAGAGTGTGGCAATACCCTCGGTTTCAAAGAATCTTTCACAACCATCATCAGCGCCCGCAACTCTGCCAACGGCAAACCGGACCTACCGACGACCGATGCAGGCTCGAGGACCCCCGGAGAACGGCAAGAATGCCTCCTTTGGCCAGTCGCCTAGAAAACGTGAAGGTCTAAATTCGTGAGGATCGTCCCAATAGCGGGCTATTCCAGCATGGGCACAAAGGTTAATTTGCCGGACCCTTTCACCAAAACCTATCATTCAAACGCACGATTGTAATGCAACCCCGGAACATGAATGTGCACTCGTGCATTCTTCGGTACTCGAACGGTCTTCTGCTTTCTAATTTCAGAACCGTGCTGTTCGCCGTTAGCAATAGCGGAGCTAAAAGACAGTGTTGTTTCCTCCAAGGGCACCTTCGGGATGATATTAACCTTCGTCGAGTACAGCAGTGAGACCTTCTTTCAATGATTTGCCGAGGCAAAGGCACACACCGGAGGAAATAGTCGGAGAGTTTCATAGAATACGCTGAGGAACGAGTCAAATGACTGAAATTGCATCGGTGAACTCATGGAATCCTCACGCCATCGATCTTGTCAGTAAATGCATGTCCTCGTAGACCTCCGATATGCATCGTCATTGACACATAGTCTAAATGCAAAAGGCAATGACATCTACTTACCGGTTCTTGACCTTCCGGAATGATCGTCCTGATTTGTTGATATAGTTGTTCCTGCTCATTTTGGTAGAGAGCAAGTAGAGCAAACGTGAATGCAAGCGTGTGGGCTGTAGTCTTTTATTTTGGGATCTTCAGTTCGCCGTTGAAACGCCAAGACACAGAATGGCGGACCTCATGACCAGCAAGAAGGAATATGAATGTATCTCCTGTGTACAGCTGCTAGTCAGTGATCGAGCAGAGGCTTTCATGATAGACAAGTTACCCATCAGCTCTTCGGCAGACAAACTTTTACTCTCTTCCTCGGCCTCACTCGCACGGATGAGGTTGCTGAAAAGGTCCGAGTGAGATGCGTCATCGAGGGGCGTGCGCTTTCTGTCTTCAATTATTTCTTCCATGTAAAGCTACGTATCAGGTGAACATTGGTCAGTGAAATGCCTATCAAACAGCTTTTAGAAATTACCACCTGAAGATCATTAAACGCTGTATGGATATTATGGTAACGCTGAGTCAAGCCTGATGCCCATCTGGGGATGATGATTTTGAGAAACAGATCCTTGCAGACTACACTCAGTGCAGTCCTGAACGACATCTTATGCCCCTCGGGTACGGCTAAGTCTTCGTTCCACGCCACCCTCTTACCGAAGCCAGCAGAACCAATGACCATGAGGGCAATCTAGATAGAAGATATCAGTAATAAGTACTTTAAAACTACTTGATTTTCCTACGGGAAGAGTAAAGTTTACAACTTGTTCGATTTCGATACTATCCTTGTCGGCTCCCCACGATATAATCATTTCTTTGACAATGCGGGAAGTCTCATCCCAAACAAGTTTGTTATTTTTCTAAGTATATTGTATTAATCAGCAATTCGCATATCTGATCAACGAACTGACTTCTGAAAATGCTGGCTGTGCAATCTTTCTATGCCTCTTCCAATCCTCTCCTTCAGAAGCAACAATATTGCCTCCGAAAAAGGAGAGTAGCTTATACATGCCAACAGGCTTTGCAAACCGATCTCTTGACAAAGTGAGTTCCTTGAGCCATAGCGCATGAATATCATTCGCTAGAAAGGATCATCCAATAGTTGTACACACTTTAACGGCGTCCGGGTCTGCTACCCAAATAGACGCCCTTGGTCTGGGCCAGAACGTAATATTCGAAATGACGTCCCAGCCATGCTGTTCGTACACCGAATGTTTCGCGTGAAAATTTGAGTTTCGAGGAGGGGTTAAAACACGAGGATGTGCTCTGAAACTCAGAAAGCCTAGAGAGTAAGCAAAATAACGCTGCCCAGGCAAATCGCTGTTTGACAGTAAAGATTCAAGGTGCAGATTGATGTTGTTGAGACTGCTCACTTATATTGTGATAGAAGTCGCTTATAAGCTAACCATTGCTGAGCAGCCCAGACAGATATGAGTGCAAAGACGAGAGAATATATTGACCAGGTCGAGGGCCAATCCATTTGTGAGTAATCGACGGACTCAGAGCATTCCTCAAAGAGGCGTCTGTAAGTTCAAGAAATGGAAAAGGTTATTGAGATCTGCGGTGGTTGCGAACCTGAGAAATGTTTTAGATGAAGGGAAGAATGGAAGAGCCGTTTCTGTGCTTACAACGTTCTGATGGAAGCGTAAGCTTGCGCTAAATTTAGCTTTGCCGTTTATGAAGACACAAGCGACTGCTGTTCTTCGGAACCGCCGATGCCAACGGCTTTTCTTTCGAGATTCGGGATTTTGCTCAGCGTCTGCCTCATCCACTTGCATTTTTTTAATGGTGGAACAAGAATCGCAGTGGGGCTGGAAAGCTATCTGCGATGTAGCTCATCGTGGAACTGGAATGCCTCCGATCTACACTAGTAACTGCCACCATTAACAGATCAAACACTGTTCATCACAAATTTACGGAAGAGATCCTCTTGCGATGATGCTCCAGTGCTTCTTACGGATAGGATCGATACACTTTTCCCGTGGGCGCTGCGTGTTTTGCCCGGTTAAATCCCATAAACGAGCTGAGGGTACCAGCCGCATTCTCGTCGTGTCCCCCTTCCAGCCAAGACCATACGAGCGCTGCAATGTCCGTTTCTCAGGCAGAGCTGGACGGGGTAAAGCTGATTATAGAAGACAGCACGACCAATGGATATGCCCAGCTATCCTCCTTGGCAATCGTCTTGTCTGCATCCTTGACTACTGCAAAGACAAGGAAGTTAAACTAACAAACCCCCTAGATTCGACTATTTGTTGACATTTGATGATGAAGTGGCCCTTGTCTGGAAACAGTCCTCTTGGGGAGTAGGCTCTATTCTTTTCGTGAGTTGCCAAGGCTCCCCAGTCCTTCATCTGCTGACTCACTGCGTATTTCTCCTTAGTTTGCTGTAAGCCAAGGTCTTTGAAGAGAATACACGAGAATCACTACTTACGCCTTCCGTCAGAATCGTTACACTGGGCTATTCTCTTTGGCTTTCAACTCAGCTAGTAAGTTATCCTTACAATGACTTATTTGGAATTGTGATTTATTATATTTCAGTTTATTTGAACAATACTTTATCAGACACAGTATGCCACTGCTCGTTGTATTTTCCGTGCACGAAATGATAAACATTGTTCTATTTCTAGTTGTTTGTGGATGTCGTGTTGCGATCGTCAGCAAAGAAATTGACCATGATCTTAACAGTTGCTTTCACTGGGTCCGCTATCAAATTGGAAGTAGTATAATGGCATTCTGGCTGGTCGATATGATCCTTGCACTACGGTACGTACCAGTCTCTTGCATCTGTGGCATATTCCTGAATTCTGCCCCATAGAGTGTGGGCTTTGTGGGGACGTTCACAATATGTTACTATATTTATCTGTTCCATGTTCACAGGTAACCCATACTTATTTCCCTGCTTGTACTATGTTAATCTTCTGTCTAATAGTATCAATAGCTTTCGTGTAAGTTGAACGGGTTCATAATTGGAATCTGAAGCATTCCTTACATCTGGGTAAATAGTGCAATTGTTGCAGGCTTGATGTTCCAGCATATCACGGGTAAGTATTGCAATTCGCTCACTGGGAGATACCTCTGACCCTAGCATGTCTAGTTATGCATAGACCGGGGTAAGGCTCATTAACATTTGCAACGAGGACCTCGTACTCAGATTATTCACCCATACCTGCAGATCCTTTGCTTTTGGATGCTATCCCGTAGGTTTTCCAGTTTGGACATTCCTCCTTGCCATCCCAGAAGTCCTGAACGTACGTCGCAAGTTTGCTATTCCATTCCCTTGAGCTTATTCATCCTTCTGGGTGTATCGCTCTTCAGAGTGGTGTCCTCCTCGGTATGACACTCTATCGTACGATCCGTACAGTGCGTATGGGGAGGAGGAATGCGCCACTGTTTATGCTTTTTATCAAGGATGGCGTATTGTATTACGTTTGGTATGCTGTTGTTCCGTCTGTTATCGAGACTTCGAAACAATACTGATACGGTTTGAATCTGTCCCATAGTATATTGATCATTCTATTAATGAACGCATTTGCTTTCTCAAGTTTCACAATTACTGCCGCAGCCTCTGGGTTAGTTCGTTTCACTCTTAACGGGATGCAATGGCTGACTGACACCCTCTTCATTTTAGACTTGCTATAGCGTAAGACACAGTCACTTGAAGCATTCCGAGATCCAAGATTAACATATCTTCAGGATACCAAACGTCTTCGGTTCCCGCATTCTTCTCAACCTGAGACGCCAGCTTCTCAAACAAACGACAAACCCAAGCGTACCTTCAATGCAGACAATGCAATTTGGTGTAGATGGGGCTGCCGCTGAGAGGACAACACGCAGTGTCACCGTCACTGGACACACCTTCGATAATGGCGAGATAGAAATGCAATTTACTTCCGTCGATTCATCGTATGGAACACAGTCAACGCCGGTGTACGGCGAAACTGATAAGACTGAGAGGTCGAAACCAGTAGATCTAGTCGTTGATATTGAGGAAGGACGATGATACGATCTTTCGTAGTATTTTACTCTTATTTCTCTTTTCGAGCATCTTTTTTCCTGGTCTGTAATATTCCGATTAAATTATTGTACATATTTCGCCCTTTGCCAATAGATAGGAAACAATCATGCTTGCTGTTCTAGAGGAACGGCTTCCTGATCGAGTTGTTCATAGCCGTCCTTTTTCCTTCCTTCGAATAACGAAGATAGCCAGCTTCTTCTCGATGGCGCACGCTCCGTCTCACCATTTCGCAGTATCCGATACTTCCTCCCTCTCCAGTCGACTTCGTTCCCAGCCATGCCAAGAACCCAAATCGGGGCCGCCAAGAGCTCGCGCACAGCCCAAGCGAGGAGGAAACCCCAGCGTTTCTCGACAGGAAGGTAATGTCCCGCAAGGCTGTCATACACATCAAGGTCCAATGCGATCCACGCGCAATAATGCAATAAGAGAACAACCACACGTGGGACTTTCCAAAGATGATGTGCAGCCCATGTAGCGAGTAAACTGAGGACGATACATTCTGTGAAGGGTTCGACGAGCGTTGCGGCTGTTACCATGCGTTTGCGTACACGGATCCAACGAACACGTCGCGAGATGTATGATTGTAGTGGCATGCGACCGACGGAGTTGCGGGCTACGTCGCAGCCTAGCGCGTGACGTAGACCGAGTTCGTGCCAGAGTGCGGAGCCGATCATGTTGTCCTCTGCAAGAAAACGTCCGAACGCTGCTAACCCTTTGGCTTTCCCATCGTCCTGAGGAGTTGATTCTGCAGTTGTCTCTGGAGAAGGCTGAGGCTTAAGTTCCGCAGTAAGACGCTCAACATCTGAACGTCTGTACATGCACGACTTCCCAATCACACACGAATCAACAGCGACGCGATTAATCGCAAGGTACATCTTCGCGTGATTAGTGTTAAGGAAAGCCTCCTCTACGCGAGAGCCGAGCAAGTGTTCAGATGCAAATGCGAATGGTACGTGATGCACGAGGCCGATACGTCGTTTACCAGATTTCGGAGGTTGCACGAGTGCATCGACTGAACGCGCAAGTGTTCCTGGTGCGACTTGGATATTTGAGTCGAGCACCCATAGGATGTCGTGCTTTGCTTCTTTGTAGGGTCGCATGAGGTTGTTCACCTTCGGATTCACACCGACGACCTCCTCACCTTTATTCATTCAACATTAGTCCTTATTTCATGTCATAATTAAGATATTATACGTACCAATGATAACGCGAGCATCAACATCAGGATACTTCTCAAGCAAACTACGCACAACGCTAAGTGCTTGATCATCTGCGTCTGCAACGCTCAGCAGGACTTCAAACCGCGAGCGCGGGTATTCTTGCGTGAACGTGCTCTCAAGGTTTTCGAATAAGTTCGTCTCAAGACCTTTTAATGGCCTTAAAATTGACACGCCTGGCACGTTCGCGGCGGGTGCAGAAGATAACGGTGAGCGAGGACGAAGACGGAAATGCTTCCGCCTTTGTGCAATGCATCGAAGTCAGATTCAAACATGGCGGCCGTTGCGTGAGGAGAGTCTTACCCTGTTATACAGCCAATAATACTCAATACCCATAGAAATAAGTACCAGATCACAGCTATAACGGCTAGGAAACCAAGAAAAGAGATTCTGGCAGGTGCGGATTCTATGTCGTCCATGGCTGAGAGCGCGTAAGTCGTAAGTTGATGGATGCTGTCTAATCCGCGTCCTTCCGACGCGTCCAGGTTTACGAAACGCGAATCACGCGTTCGAGACACTTATCAATTTATGATATCCAAGCTCAATGCTTGATCATATATTTCAATTTTCATATCCTCTGCGCATAGGTGCTTAATATACAATTTTTGTAGCTCATATACCCCATAACAGACCAAGAATCAATCCCGGACAAAGACAGCTGCTGCTCCCATCCCAGTCCCGATGCACATGGACGTTACCAAAATCTAAAACAATAGTTAGACGCGATGGGGGTATAAAAAAAACCAAGACGCGAACCTTTCCGTTACGACGCGCGAGTGCGTTTAGACCTGTTGCAACCTGCCGAGCACCTGTACAGCGTAAACACGCGATAGAAAGGTAAGCTTTGGAACATTAACAACTGCAAAGTAGAAAAGTACGCATCTAATGGATGACCCAGAGCAATTGCACCACCATTCACATTAACCTTCTCAATGTCCAGGTTGAGCTTTCGCACGCAATAGACGTACATCGACGCAAACGCTTCATTTATCTCAAATAGGTCGACGTCATCAATAGTGATACCAGCTTTCTTCAGAGCCTCTGGAATTGCGAACGTCGGACCAATGCCCATAATACGAGGAGCGAGACCAGCAACTGCTGTGGTCACATGCTTTGCAATTATCTTCAGACCAAGCTGCTCTGCCTTTCGTCGGGTCATTAGAAGAACCGCAGCCGCGCCATCGGTAATTTGGCTGGCATTTCCACCGGTTGTCTTTCCATCACCCCATTGAGGGAAGGCACTGCGCAGTTTCAGAAGTGTTTCCTTCGTAGTACCGTAGCGGATCCCGTCATCGTGGTCAACGGTTATTTGTTCCGTTTTACCAGTGTCGGGGTCGTGCTTTGGAACAGTGAGAGGAACAATCTCACTCGCAAAGATACCAGCTGTAATTTGGTATGAGTCAAGAATGAAGGTCTCGATTTTTTGAATGTAACGCACCCTTCTGGGCTGATTCTGCTCGCTGGAAGGAGAGTGCTGCCAGAGCATCCATGTCCTCCCGAGAGATGTTAAAGTCTTTCGCAACGTTCTCAGACGTCCAGCCCATAGGTCCAACACAATCCTTTGCAACTGGATGTGTCATAATTTCCTCACTCAAAGGTGGTGAGCCCTGGTCTGGGCTATAAACGTCTTAATATTAGCAAGCTTCAGTATTCTCCCAATTTTTTCGTACCCACTTGGCAGACATGCTTTCCGAGCCAATAGCAAGTCCAATTTCAATTTGGCCAGCACGTATCTGGTTTGATATCGTCGTGACGGCCATAAGGCCACTGGAGCAGAAACGATTGATGACCTGTACTGGGGTCGTCTCGGGGATACCAGCTGCAAGTGCAGCTGCCCGTGCCTCGAAAGTCGGACGAGGTGTGAGTACGTTCCCCACACAAATATCTTCAATCAACTTCGGGTCGATACCTGCTCGAGCAATGGCAGCTTTGTAGAGTGCAGTGAGGAGTTCGTCCGAGCGCGTGTCCTTGAACCCGCCCTTGCGTGCCTTGCACATTGGCGAACGGACAGCGAGGGTAATAACCACATCGTCTGGACTCTTGCGTTCCAGAGAAGCTCGGCCTGAGTTACCAGTGAAATGTGAAGCGAAGGACTTTACTCTCTCCATTTTGCTCAGCAGTAGCTAGCGTTGAGATTGTGGGAGGGAGAAGTAGAAATGTCGGATCTTAACGCATTTTAAATACAATGATACTGTCGCGGCGCCCCATGTGGGCCATTTAAGGCCATTTCTCATATTATTGACTACTACAACTGTTTTACAACATAAAAAATATATAATTATATATTACAACATCTTATCTAAAAAACGTTCGTTTTATTTTTGTAAAAAATTGAAAAATAAATATTTCATTGATTTTATAAAATGACAATCCAAAAGTTGTGCTTCGACGCGTCAGACCCACATGTGGGCCACCCGTGGGAAAGAAATTTGCCCACTGTATCTAAGTGCATATTCTCAGTACACAAACTCAGCTTCATTTCAATCTAGACTTAATTGGATAGGAAACAAAGGTAATTCTACTCTATTAGTTATATAAAGTTTATTTACTAATAAAATTTGTGTTTTTATCTACAGGAACAGGCTTATTATAGTAACTTAGGATTATTTACTTATATTCTACTATTTCCCCCCTACTCTCTCCACTCTCACACTATCTCTATGTTTCTAGTATGCTAGTACTCATATACGGTATATTTCTTCCTTTCCTGAGATTTGAGTTGTTGAGTTTGTTTAATAATCTCTCTCTTTATTTAGTTATAAATATTCTACTATTTTACATTAATACTAATCAAGCTCTTTCTCCTTTACTTCAAGCTCACATTCCTTCTCTTTCTATTATCATAACTATACTACTTTTCAATACTTTATTATATCTATCATGAGGGATGGACACATGTTTTTTTTGATAATAACAGTAGTTTTACTACTAATAC